>NW_027526203.1:282482159-282772159 GCF_048455015.1 Haemaphysalis longicornis | reverse complement strand
CGCAGCACACAGGCGTGCATGCTTCATGAGAACTCGAACGGGCAGAAAACCGTTCTCCCCAGGACCCGAATGCGGACTGACCGGCTCTCGGAAGGGTAACCACAAATCCCCATAATTCCCAACCGTCAACAGGCATTCAGTGTGTTGCGCACGACACCAAAAAAAGTTCTGCAGAAATTCCGGGAATTATCTACTAATGCGTAGCATTCTTACGCCGCTTGTCTTGAGTTTGGGGTTCAAGAGCCAATGCTTTTGGTTTTTCTAAATCCTGTCCGACTAATTATCTCCATTTACGTTATTGTAACCATTAGAAGTGGAACATTCGCGAAATCTGCATTATTGTGGAAATTCCGGGCGTTATACGGTTTGACATTCTCCGTAATTGCTTAATATTTTTTCTTAGTTTTTACTTTTTCAAAGTTTCGTTAGACCAACTATCCCCATTTACGCTGTTATAACGATTACATTGGGAACTTTCGCGAAATCTGCATTATCGTGGAAATGCAGGGCGTTACACGGTCCTGGCTGTGGGGTACTCCGCAAGGAATGCTACGCATTAAAAGTACAAATACGCAAAACACCTTCCACGGGTTGTTGTGATGCGATCCCCAGAAGGTTGTTCACGCTGTGCCGGAGAGAGTGGGGAAGGGGAGCCCCGCGGGCGGCCACCTTTTACAGAAGGCCTGTTCGAACACGCCTCTGCTGAAGCCAGTTTATGCCGCTTCTAACGGCGGCTGCCACTGTGACTCAGCAGTCGCGTGGCAGCCAGGCTCCGGCTTCTCGTAAGATGAAAGCTCCTGATGATCTGGCTTCAGCGCCACCCGCGGAACTTCTCCGCAATGCACACGCGTATCACGCGCGAATAGGGCAACGGCGGAGCACTTCGTGCTGAATGGTAATAGCGTGTTCCTTTAGCCGGCGGTTAACTCGCACCCTATCTAATATGCTATCACTGCATATTTCCGCGACACTCACGAATCCCAGTGCTCTGTGTGATCAAGTTCGGGGAACGGCGGTGATGAGCACGAAATTGGAGGGCGTTTAAATAACGACAAAGGCTTTTGAACACGATATGCATAATAAATTTTTTTAAGGTAACCGAGTATTTCAGCTAACAAGCCGTAACACATTATGCTGTATTGCAGCTCGTTGTAACCAGAGTTACGACTCTTCTTCTCCATGAAAATGATTGTAACTATTCGACACTCAACTGAGCTGCCGTGGTTCGCAGGAAACATGCTTTGGAAATTTAAGGAAATACAGTAAAAGCTCGTTAATTCGAACTCGAAGGGGACCATACAATTGTTCGAATTAAGCGGAGTTTGAATTAGCGGGCGGGCGCAAGAAAGAATGGAAATCGCGTCATACTGCGCGGTCAGAACACAAAAAAAACCACCTCTGGGCTTGTTATCGCAAATTAGGCGCTACTACACGTTTGTGGTAGGTGATTTCGTAAGTAATGTTTCGTAAACAATAATGGCATGCGCCGAAGCACTGGCGCCGGTGGCGCGGCGCCCTCTGTAGACGCGAAATAAGCTGTTGCAGCAGTGTAGCGTGCACGCCACGCTGTTATTTTTCTGTTTAGTTGTTTCGCATCTCTAGTAAATTTCGTTTGGTTTGGATTTGCAACCCATTGTCATCACTCTGGGCCGAGTTGTTCCAGGAGCGATGGAAACCAGGAGATCATAGTTCGAATTAACCGTTCTGGATACCGACTGGTTCGAACTTCACGGCCACGGCCACGAGTGACAGATGCTAACTTGTGCCGCCTGCCTGTCGTAGGTTGACGCCTTTTGCCCTGTGCTCCCGTGGCCTGGCTTGCCTGCTGCCGGGGACTCGACAATCAGCGCAAAGCGGCATCTGTTGATACATCGGCGTCCCTGCAATATCTGGGCGGAGCATCGCGTGACGTCACCTGTTGATACAGCACCCTCTGGCCCTACATAAGGAACGGAGCATCACCGCCTCACTGGGATTCACGGCCACGAGTGACAGATGCTAACTTGTGCCGCCTGCCTGTCGTAGGTTGACGCCTTTTGCCCTGTGCTCCCGTGGCCTGGCTTGCCTGCTGCCGGGGACTCGACAATCAGCGCAAAGCGGCATCTGTTGATACATCGGCGTCCCTGCAATATCTGGGCGGAGCATCTCGTGACGTCACCTGTTGATACAGCACCCTCTGGCCCTACATAAGGAACGGAGCATCACCGCCTCACTGGGATTCACGGCCACGAGTGACATATGCTAACTTGTGCCGCCTGCCTGTCGTAGGTAGGCGCCTCATTTTTTTGAGTGTGTATCTTTGTTTTGTTTCTGTGGCCGGTGATCCCCCTTCTGCCAATATGGGTTTGATCTGTGCTCTTACTGTGCCCGCATTGGCACTTTTGTCGCTAGCCGGGATCTTGTGCTCAGCTATGATGAACGCGCTTCCACTGGCTCTGCCTTGATTGGCGCGTTTTTCCCGAGACCATCCTGGTGCTGCTTTCTATGTGTATTTTTCTGATGTTGCTATGCTCAGGAGACGTTGAGTTGAACCCCGGCCCGTCGAAGGTCGAGGATGTCATGAGCACGCTGAAGGATTTCATAGCAACGGCAGAACAGTACAATAACACCACTATTTCTACACTTAACGAACTCAGGAAAGATATTACAGACATAAAAGGTCGTGTTTGTGCCATAGAGAACAGCCTAAAAAGTGTTCCCCAAATGAACGACGCCGTCAATACCGTTAGTGGAAGTGTAGAAGAAGTAAAGATGTCTTTGACCCGCTCAAGCGAGGAACTTGTCGACGTTGTCGATGACCTCAACAATCGTATGCGAAGGAATAACCTTCTGGTAAAGGGTATAACTGAACAAGAGAAGGAAGACTACGCAGTTACAGAACAAATCGTCCGCGACTTCTTTTCCAGTAAACTAAACCTTCAACTTGGCAATATTGAGCGCGCTCATCGCGTCGGCCACCCACGACCAAACTTTCATCGCCCAATCATAGTTAAATTTCTCGACTTCAAATCCAAAATGGAGGCTCTTGATAAAGGCCCTAACCTCAAAGATATTTCGCCTAAAGTGTGGCTGGAAGAGGACTTCTCCCCAAAAGTTCAATTTGCTAGGAAAAAGCTTCGCGAGTTTGCTAAAAGTCACTCAAAGAAAAACGAACGGTACATAGTTCGTTACAACAAGCTTCATTTAAACGGCATGACGTACCAATTCAATTCGGCTTCTGGCCTAGTCGTACAAATAAACAACAGTCCCCAGGTTCAGCCAGCTTCAGAATGACGTCATGTGCCAAAAACACGATATCCTGCAACCACGCCCAAAGTTTCTGTGCTGATGGCGAATTTTCGTAGCATATTCCAAAAACTTGATTGTGTTCATGCTATGGCTCACACGTGCTCTGCGGACGTGGTAATCGGCACAGAAACTTGGCTTAGAAACGACATAGCAAGCTACGAGCTCGGTTTCTCTGATGACTTTACGGTATTCCGTAAGGACAGGAACGTTTCTCGAGGAGGCGGCGTGATGGTCGCTGTGAAAAATGCTTTCCAACCATCCATCGTAGCTTGCGACAGTCCCCTTGAGCTTCTTTGGGTAAAGATGTGCTTTGGTCGCTTCACCTGTGTAATTGGTGCATGTTACCGGCCCCCAAACAGTTCCCTCGAGTTTGTGGACCACCTGCATAACTCACTCGAATACATATTCGACAAATTTCCCCAGTGTAGTCTAATCCTTTCTGGAGACTTTAATTTCCCAACAATTTCTTGGGAGACACCTGTCACCCATTCCAGCGGTAGTGAATGCGCTCGTTTTGCGCACACATTAGGTCTATTTCATCTTTCCCAGCTCGTGCATGAACCAACGCGTGGCCCGCACATACTAGACTTAGTTTTCACGAATACCCCAAGTAACGCCAGTGCCCGAGTTCTAGAAAAAATCAGCGATCATCATTTTGTACATTGCCTTGTCATTTCCCTATCCTGATAAAACGAAAACTGACAAACACATTCTAAACTTCGCAAAGGCAGACACCGACAAAATGAACCGCATGCTCAGTAATTTTGCTGCTCCATATCAAGATTCCTTTACCACGCGCACAACTAACCAAAACTGGATAATGTTTCGAGATAAACTGAAAGAAATAGAAAACACTTGCATACCAAAAATAAATATGAAATCAGAAACCAATGCGCCTTGGTTTACGAGGGACGTTAAGACAAGTTTAAACAAAAAGAAAAGAGCATACCGAAAGGCTGCTGGAACCAATTCCGCAACTGATTGGGAAAAGTATAAATTGCTGTCTGCAAATTTGAAGGAAACTATCAAAAGAGCTAAACACCACTATTTCAACGAAATTCTCCCTAATATGTTAAAATGTAATCCCAAAAAATTCTGGCGTGCTGTTAATCCGAAGGAAAATCAGGCAGTACCTACCCTTCCTGACGAAAGTGGGGGCGCTCTGTCTCTAGCAGCTTCTTCAGAGCTGTTTAACGCGCACTTCAGTGGCGTGTTTACAGACGAACTCCCTTTCGATACTCTGGTACCTCTTCAATCCCTTGTTATCCCTAATACTAACGACTGGATAATCATATCCAGAAATGGTGTGGTGAAAGCAATTGCCCGCCTTCCCCTCAGCTCTAGTCCGGGGCCAGATGGCATTAGCACAAAACTCCTGAAAATGACTGCTCACACGTCGGCCGCTCTATTATCACTCATTTTTCAACAGTCATTAGACACAAGTAGTATACCAGATGATTGGAAAAACGCGCATGTGAAACCTGTACCTAAGGGAGGGGATAATACTAATCCAAACAATTTCCGACCTATTTCCCTAACTTCAGTTTGCTGCAAGATACTCCAGCATATTATATTCACCAACGTCATGGCGCATTTAAATGCAAATAATTTACTATTAGAAAACCAACATGGATTCAGATATAAGCGATCGTGTCAAACCCAACTGTTTGAATTGGTAACTGACCTTCACAAATCCATCCACATGTCCCATTACACAGACGCAATATTCATAGACTTTTCTAAAGCCTTTGATCGCGTGCCTCACAACCGATTAATGTTTAAGGTTCAGCAGTTACAACTCAATAACAAAACTACTCTCTGGATAAAAGAATTTTTGACAAACCGGTCTCAATCAGTAAATATTAATCAGTGCATATCCAGCAGCTGCTGTGTTAAGTCGGGCGTCCCACAGGGGTCAGTCTTGGGTCCCCTTCTGTTTCTAATCTATATTAACGATATAGCATCCGGTATTAACTCCTCTTTGCGTCTCTTTGCGGATGACTGCGTTCTTTATAAGCAGATAACTAACATTGATGACGCCATTAGCCTACAGGATGATTTGTCCAAATTAATCGAATGGTGCAATAGATGGCAAATGGAAATCAACGTATCAAAAACCACACACATGACTTTTTCTACCCTCTTAGATACTCCTTCCAATCAGTATTTTGTTGGCAATGGTCGAATCGAAACAGTCTCCTCATTTAAATATCTGGGTATATTTTTTACTTCCGATCTGAGCTGGAGCACTCACATTGAATACATCACTAACAAGGCCCTTAAAAAACTTAGATTTCTTAAACGCCACCTTTTTCAAGCGAACAGCAATACCAAACTGCATGCGTACATTTCATTAATAAGATCCACATTAGAATATGCTTCTGTTATCTGGCATCCACACCAAGCGTCCTTTATTAACTCCCTTGAAGCTGTGCAGAACAAAGCTGCAAGATTTATTCTGCGTTCCTACTCTTCTGATACAAGCGTATCTGCTTTGAAACGTTCTCTTGATCTGCCTAATCTGGATACCCGAAGGAAATTTTCGCGCTTGTCGTTTTTTCACTCCCTTTACTACTCTGAGTCATCTTTCAGGTCATCTAATATTTTGCCGGCTCATCACATTTCCCCCCGAACTGATCATGCGCACAAAGTACAGCCGATTTTCGCTAGAACCAAAAAATACCAGAACTCTCCCCTTGTTTTATCAATACAGGAATGGAATTTGCTCCCGGCAAGTCTTGTTCATCTGACAGAATCATCTTCCTTTCAAACCGCGTTGCATTCATTTATCACCCAATATAGTGACCAGTAAGCCTTACTCACTGTTTTGTTGAAAAAGTGTTTTAAAATGTGCGTTTGTTTGCAGTTGAAGTTGTCTATATAGTGTAATCCTGTAACGTGCACAAAGTTTAGAAATGTTTGATTTTATTGTATGTATGCTTTTCTATTTGACTACGGTCGATTTTGATCTTACGGGTTGCTCTTGCTAGCACCTCATACATAACCCTGTTGCAGTACTAACTTATTTGCGTTCATACATGCCCTGTTAAACAAAAAAAGGACAAGAGGAAGAACGATCAATGATGGATGTACTCTGTATATCACGTCTCGTTCAACGGTGAAATAGTGTTGTGTTTGTTTTTAACCCCTTCCCCTCCTATGTAATGCCCATCACGGGCCCTTAGGGTACTAAAATAAAAATAAAAATAAATAAATAAATAAACTTTATCAGGAGTTTTGCCCCATTGAAATATAAAGGGCTGTGCCGGGACCAGGCCGTGAGTTCAAATTAACGGAAGTTCGAATTAATTAGCTTTTACTGGACTGGATACGAGTGAGGAGTCTACAGTCATGGGCAATTGAAATACGAACCGCAGAACGCACGGCCGAAAAAACGGGGGCCGTCACCTGGCAGCAGCCGTGGAAGACACGGACATGCGCAGTTGAGATGTGGTGCTTGCCCCATAGAGGTTCTTAGTAATCATACTAGAGAAGAAACTGCACCTTGGAGAGAGAGAGAGAGAGAGAGAGAGAGAGAGAGAGAGAGAGAGAGAGAGAGAGAGAGAGAGAGAGAACGATCTTTAATGAACTTTGGCGATGTTAGCTGGGCTAAAATGCCTAACTTGCGACGCCAGTTGATGACGTGATGAAGCTGGGAATCCATGTCGTCGTGGGGCGTTATGGGAAGACCCCCTCTTCTGGCTTGGGCTTGGTATGACAACTGGATTCTTCACCGGTTTTTTGGATTTGCTTTCTTTACTATGCATTAACCCGTCTACGAGCTACGAAGTAGCCGAAATGCTTCCTGTTCTGTGGTAGCGGTGAGACGTGGCAACAGCGTGCTTGGTAAAAGAGCAGGCAGCGCGTGATCATACCTAACGTTGGTCATGCAGGAGTCGAAGGAACGTATGACTGAGCGGAGGATATGCCGCCGGGAAGTTGTAGCTGACGAAAAAAAAAAAAGGAAATCAAATGCACTTCGACGAAGACCAGATGCGACAGATACAGACGCCTGCGGCCGTCCATATTTTGTCTTAGCTCACGACTATTTAACGCCACGTTTTCCTTTTTCTTCCAGTATGAACCAACTCGCCCAGTAACAAGTTTTGTTAAACTGTAGCTAACGGTCGGTGCACCGGTTCACCACGAAGGCGACGTTTTCGTAGGCACGCTCAAAAACATTTCCACGCTTTTCAAACAACTTATTGTTTGAAATAATGGTAAAATTAATAAAATTAGACTCGTTAGTGAGTTTTTCCCAGAATATTGACACTGTTGTTAACTACCCGCTTACTCTGCTGAATAGTAGGCACAACCGTTCCAGCAAAAAATACGCTTTACTTCATTTTTACTTAGCTTTAAAACAACCAGTTTTATTTTCCACTTATATAATAATAACACACCATTATTTTCGTTTTTGTGGCACTGTGTTCGAATATACGGCCACTAAAATGTTTCAATCCAAGCCAATGGTGATACTAAGGCGAGCGCATGGTATAATGGCGGACCTTGACGACACAGATGGCTTTGATGTGAGCCGCATAGAAGCTAGCGCCAGACTCCTCTCTAGTGTATATAGTAAGAAACTCCAGGGCGTGTCCCACTGCGAAATGTTGCGCTCTCCTCACACTCATGCTTGCCTTGTCGCAACGCCGCAATAACGGCGGGCACTGCGTGCTCTGCGCACACGAGCGTACGCTCCCCGTCTGTGAGGGCGTCGCATTGCCCACGTAGCTTTGCATGTGTGGTGCAGTAACTAGAGCAAATAACGATGGACACCCGGGTCACGCCCAAAACCATGTTCAGAGCTGCCCGCTCGGGTTCTACGAGCCCTGAGGGGCCTTCGAAAAAAAGCGAAAAAATTGGGCTGCCAACATTGTTGTGCAACGGCAACCAGCCTATAGAATGGTTGGAGCTGCCTGACTTCATAATATTTGTGAATATTCGAATTCTGCCATTAATTACCCCAGCCCACACAATACTTGCAGTTAATATTTATCATTGGGGGCGAAGTCTGGAGGTATATTCATCGTTTGCTACAAGTACCGAATCAGCGAAGTGACTCATCCGTGACTGCATCAGACAAATGCGTGTTCTTGGCGGCCAGCGCATTCTTTAGATTCCTGGAACACTGCACCACGAACGCAAAACAATGCAGTTCCATCAGAAGTTAGGCGGCGTGTTTTTTTTTTTTTTTTGCCTTCATTTCTGCGCTGGTTTTCTTCAAAAAAGCATGATGAACTCAACAGTATGCTTTCTGAGAGCGCGCACGCGTTTCCCATGCAAGCACTGGCCGTAGCTGCAAGCAATTACGCTCCGCATTGCTCTCACCACGAGCAACACCCTCGGCAGCGGTGGTGGTTGTACCAGTAGTACGGTAGCACTTGCAGTGCTTGCAGCGCTCTTGCGGCATGGCGACAAGGCAAGCATGCCTGCGAGGAGAGGACGACATATCGCAGTGGGACACGCACCCTTGCTCCCGACATCTCAACTGCGCATGTCCATGTCTTTTCCGCTGCCGCTGCCAGATGACGGCACTGGTAACTTCGGCCGTGCGTTCCGCAGTTCGTATTTCAATCGCCCTAGTCTCGACGCACTAAATTCACCGTGAATTGTGAATTTGTTGGAAGTCGTTTTTGATTAGCTTTCAATTTTGGTCCCGTGCTTCCGGTTGTCTCGGTGATTGTGTGTGTTTTCGTCATTTGCACGTTTCATGACGTTCAACTGGCAAGAATTCTCAAGTTTGCCTTATTTCTCTCCACTGAACGTTATAATTCTTTGCCGGCAATGAAAAACTAGGCGAAATGCAGTGGACATGACAACGCAGGCCCGTCTGTGCTATTCAACAACAATAAGGCTTGTATGTCACGCTCTCTCTGTGATTGGCTGAAAAGGTGTGAAGTAATTTAAACAGTTGGCGGGAATGTTTACGTCGCACATTGGTAACTCCAGCCTGCGCAAAAGTGACGTACTGTTACGTAACAGCTTGCAAATGGCGGCTCGTGAAATAGGGCAAACAATTTTACCGACCTTCGGCGCTGTATTATCCCCGTGAATTTACAGCAGACGCAGTTTCGCACGACACGTGGTTTAATACGGTTTTCTAGCGAAAGAAATAATAGTTTTGACTGTTTCCAAGTCAGTGATAACGGCGCATAAAAATAACGTCCCGCATTTTGTCTTTATGTTCGGCAATAACATAGCAATCATTTGTTTGACGTAACAGCAACATAAGAGGGCAGTACAAGTCTCTCCATTACAAAGAACCTAACGCGTGACATTTGTCCACATTCCTCCTAGTAAGCTTGTGGGTCATATGATCAAATTCAAGAGAAAAATAACAAAGAAAAGTGACTATTTTATTCATTACTGCGCTGATTGAGGTAGAGCTTGACGAATGAGTGAATCGGCGGCATTGGTATGCTCCTCAGTTATCAGGCATTAACGTTTCGCTGCCCTCACGCGTCATGCAACCGATGGTCACGGCCAGTTTCTTAGTAAGTATACTAGAGAGGAAACTGCGACTGGTAAACCATGTCGTCGTGAGGGTTTATGGGAAGACCCTCCTTTTTGGCTTGGGCTTCGCATGACAATTGGATTCTTAAGCAGTTTTGGGGATTTGCTTTCTTCACTGTGCACTAACACGTCTACGAGCTACAAGGAAGCCGAAATCCTCCCTGTTCTGTGGTAGCCGTGTTCGGTGAAATAGCAGGCAGTGCGTGACAGTAACTGACGTTGATGATGCCGCAGTCGAAGGACGTATAACTAAGCGGGTAATATGCCGCCGCGAAATTTCTAACCGATGAAAAAAAGAAACAAAACGTAATTGAACGAAGACAGGATACGACAGATACGGGCGCCTGAATCCGTCCTATCTTGTCATCGTCCACGACTGTTTAACGCCACGATTTCTTTTGTCTTCTTAAACTGTAGCTGACGGTCGGTACACTGGTTCACCATGAAGGCAACGTTTTCACAGGCACGCTCGAAATACTTTCCAAACTCTTCAAACAGCTTAATATATGAAATAATGGTAGAATTAATAAAATAATAGTCCCCCCCCCCCCTCCCCCAAATATTAACATTGTTCGTAACTACAACCTTGGCCTGCGGGATAGCAGGCACAACCATTCCGGCAAAAATACGCTTTACTTCCTTTTTCCTTAGTTTTAAAACAGCCTGTTTTTATTTTCCACTAACATAATTGCACACTATTCTTCGCGTTTTTGTGGCACTTTGTTTAAATTTGTGGTCACTAAAACGTTTCAATGCAAGCCAATGATGAAACTAAGGCGAGCGCATGATGTAATGGCGGCCCATAACGACACAGATGTCCTTGATGTGAGCCGCATAGACGCTAGCGCCGGATTCCTCTCTAGTGTATATTGTAAGAAACTATGGTCACGGCCGTCTTTTTCTGTGGTCACGCCATAAGCTTGTAACACAGCAGCAGACGATGGCGTGGCGGCGGTGACGGCAGGGAAGGTGATAACTCAACAAAGCTTGCATTGAAGCAGAGAGCTCAACTATGTTACTAAAATCGATTGTAAGAAATAAATAGATACGATAAAAAGGTTTTTCGCTGTTCTTCAGCTCAACAACCCCCTTTCGTTTGCTTTGGAATCGACGTTACATGATCATCTTGTGGTGGTGGCGCCAATTTTGACATAAAAAATGTTTTCCTTGCCAGCCTCAGCTGCCGTCCTAATTTTTATAATACATGCCAAGTGTTTTTATTTCTTTTAGGTTTAATATTTAGTACCTTGGTTGTGATCCTTATGAGTGAAGAGTAAAATTATGCTGCATGTCGTCATAGCTATGCGTGCACACGTCACTGATTGCTTACGTTGTGCCTACGCAAAAAACATGGTGAATTCACTGTGAATTTATGCAGTCGAGAATGGGGCCCCAATTGTCCATGACTATACTTATCTTCGGATGCGTTTTTTAGCAGGTACATTATGTGTTGCAATGCATGGCAATTCTTCCAGATTAGCTGTGCGCATGGCAGGAGGTGAAGTAAAAGTGGACTCCAGTTTGGTTTGTCCCGGTTAGGCTAAACCCTTAACTATATTACACCCATAAATGATGCTGTCCAAAGTGCAACTTGTTCCCGACGGCGCAAAAAGGACGAAACTTTTTCCTTCAAAGTAATGACAATGCACCCGTACGACTATCGAGTTAAAATAAACATTTTGTTTAACGAGTAATTACGTGTTTTGAGAAGCTTCAAGTGAAGTAGAGGGCCTGTTAAGGCAAAAACGAAGTTACCCAGAAAAAATATCCACTCTGAGAACAACTTCAACCCCATTCGCTCCCCTTAAATGCGCACGAGCGACTTGGGTGTATTTTTCCTTACGGGGATAAGGAAAAATTATTCTATCTTTACGATAACGTTTTTTTGCACCCAGGACCTCAGCATGTCTGTACACTGTTTTTTGCCACGATTAGGAAAAAACACAACATGCAGTAAAGGGTTTATTCAGCAGTAGAATCGGCTCGGAGTTATTGCGCCACCGCCCAATTTCCATCCAGAATGGCCTATCACCGCACTATAGTGCCTGGAAGGCTTCTAGCCGTTGTTTGCGTTATGGAGCTCTCGGTGATGGTCTAAAATAAGGTTGCTGCAAGGTTATCACTGGCTATGCGATTTTTGCCTGTGTATTCGACCGTCTGTCCCATCAGCTTGATTTCCATCGGGAGTGCCCACTGCTGGCCTTGCGACACTCGTTGCTGCTTCGTCGTTTTTTTTCTTTCAGTGTTCCTTCGATGGCTTTGCTCAGAGCAACCTCAGAACAGGCAACATTCATATTTATAATTAATGCAAATTGGATATGGTGGCAACAGATCGCTACAAAACGCAGTCTTTTGTAATGGTGAACGGGCGCCATCTGAAAAAGAAATTTCTTTTCGAGCTAATCGTAAGCGTAGACGGTCACTTCATTTCACAGAAAAGTGTTTTCTTTTCTTTTTTTTTCAGGTTGCAAAGCTGAGCGCGAAGCTTGTGTTCAGAAACCCCTCTCATACAGGGCAATATCGCGAGATTATCTAAATTTATTGAACATGTAACAGGAGCGAATAGTAAATATTCAGCACAACAGTGTTTATTCTTTGTTTTTTCTCTGCTTTAGATCAGTGATATGTAGTCGTATTATATGAAATTGGGTTTCAGAGAGGCTTTCGTCGCTCTCCGAGAGGAAACAAAGGTTACTCAACACGCAGCCCCATTTTCTGTTGCTTGAGTCATCACTGTCGTAGCAGATGATTTTATTTTACAGGCGTAACGTAGTTGTTTTTTGTTAGTATAGCTCGTGTCGAACTGAAACTTCGGTGTACTGCTTGGAATAACGCCTCCAGTAGAAGTTTCGGACATCCCGCACAGAATGGCGAACTACGTAGAGCATAGTGTTCGTTCTTCTGCCGTCTTTTTTTTTCTTTTCGCCCGTTCCGACTCATGTGTCGAACTTAACAGCACGGACAGAACTAAGTTACTGGGTCGTATTATTAATGAAAGATAGAGATTTTCCGAAATGTTTGCCCGCCATGAACATGACAAATTACGGACATGATTGTGTTGAAAGCGTTTGCCTCTCCGCGGTGAGTATTTACAACGTCATCCTAATTGCATTCTGACTAGCCACGAAATGGTTTTATTAGAACCAGTTCTTTCTCATGTTTATGTGTGTTTGCGATCGTGCATGCGTGGACACCTTTAGCACCACTGTTAATATGAACCTCACCAGCTGTCGAACTGATGCGCACACCGGCTTCCGAAGCGAAAGCCATAACCACTGTGTCAGATCGCTTCGGATTTCTTTTTTATTTGCAGAATATGTGCGTGAACCCCGGCAGGTTTTATGGTGTTTTCTTAGCGGTTTCCGCTCACAGGAACAGTACGAGTACAAAGAACACCCGTGCAAAAATATTGACTATGACGAAGGGGCATTTATCGATTTATTTTATTATTTATTGATTTTTATTTACTTATTTATAAATTTTAGATACCGTCAATAGCAGAGGCATTGATGAAGGATTTTTTTTGACAAACGAAAGTACTCTAACCAAGTGACACGTACAAATCAACGAACATATCTGTTCGTAGTACAGGTACGCAAATACAAAACTCATGTTTAAAAACAGATGGGTGATGCGAAAAAAAATAAAAGTCATGTAGAGACATTTTTTGTCTGGCGTGAAATTTTTCCTACATTTTTCTTGCATTCCCCACATAAAAAATGTCTTGCATTCGAGGTCACCTAAATTTTTTTCCATGTTAGATGCAATGTGCCCCAACAAAATACCTTTGCATATTATAGGGGAAACACTACCCATTTTCTTAGTTTGAATACTGACAAAACAGTGAATACGCCACGGATCAAACAGCGGCATTTACAGTATAAAGCTCCTCCCTGTACAGGGGGACAGATAGAAAGTTGTCCCAAGTATCCTTGCACAATTTTCTGCTCGTCGCCTTGTTGAAATATTCAACAGGAAATGGAGCACGTAGAAATAATAAAAAACTTCTTCAAGATGAAAACCATTGTTACCTCTTGGTATACGACAGGTCAAAACAATGCACTCCGATATCGTTTGAGCAAGCCGGAGCTTACACGCGGAGCACGGAAACCAATCGTGCACATTTCGCACTCGCTAAAAGTGGCTCACCGTTCGTCGCACGTATAACTCTTCCAGCCTATTCCCCAATCTCGAAGTCACGCAATAGGCTTGGTCCAACTACTTTTTTCTTATGCGCACCCACAACGGTAACCGTGTCTAATAGCTTCTCATAGGATGTCCCCGATCAGTCCTTGAAACTTGGGGGACTCATCTACATTACGTATTTCAAAGAACTAAAATGACCTAAATAAGCGACTAGCTAAACATGTTTTATTGAAAATAACACTTTTTAGAGTGTTGTGATAAAATTAATACCGTTTATTTGCAGTGTTTCTACGTTAGCATGATGGCGGTATACCGCAATTGTTTGGACAATTTACTGACCTTTCTGCTGCTGCACCGAGCGGCCTGGCTCGTTGCTGACTGTTGCGGCGTGGGGTAAGACAAAGCAGCACGTGCTTGATGACGCGTCGCAGCCGCCGGGCGCCGAACGGCAGCCGAAGTCATATTGCCGCACCCGCCGTTTTCTACCTGGCTTGGCGAGTGCCTAATTATTGTCTAGCAGGGAGTTAGTACTGTTTTATTAATAAAAACACTCGATTTCGAACGCTTCGCCGCCACGTGGGTTCAGCAGTCGTTTCGCTACCACAAACCCAGCCGACGCACAATGTACCGCGGTATTTCGGCTTTTCGTGTCATAGCTTATCGTACATCCCAATCACTGTTCATTCCATCTCAGGCTCTATTTCATTCAAAGGCGTCCGTGCTAGTAAATTGGTCGACTGGATGCGCGCATGATCTTTTACGCCCTTCTTGGTGAAAACACTGTCTATTTTATTGTAGCTTGTTGCATTCAAAGTTATTTTAATGATCCGATGGTTGTTTATTTCAGGTACGGTTATCTTCATCTTTCTACTTGCAGCGGACAGGATCAGGGTGCTCTGGAGCCAAATGTGGCTACACCAAGCTTATTGTGCGACTGGCAATGCATATCTTTTATTCTTTCTGTCTCGGTGAATATACCGCAGACTACATCGCGCCTCCTTCCACTCTCCCCCCCCCCCCCCCTCTTACGTCCGGAGTAGTATTCTTGCTGAAGACCCATTAGGAACCACCGAGGGTTTAAAGCACATACCCCGCACTAATCATTTTTACACCCTTATTGTCTAACAAAGGTGTAGTATAGGTGGAATAAGGATGTGTGGAAGTCATTACGCCACTTTTATTAGGTTCCAGAGCTCCAATTTGTAGATTTACACCATTTTTGTGTGCCAAAAAGGGTGTTCACCGACTGCAACACCTTAGGTTTTCTGTTGGGTGTTGTAACGGTGTGAAATGGGTGCTTAGTTGCAAAAGAAACAGCGGAACTGGGGGTCGACCTATCTTCTTCCGGTTTTGCTAAGCTTTGCTAGATTTTGTTGGGTTTTGCGATGTTCTTGCTAGGATACGGTGGGTGCTGAGGAGTAAGGCCAAACTTAGTCAGATTTTCCAAGGCCGTTCTGGTAGGTCCCTACACTGACAGCGGATCCCAGGGGAAACAAGCTAGGTCAACCTCCAGCTTCGCTACTTTTCCAGCCTTGCACCAATAGTGCAAGCTGCGCCATTTTGTTTTCGTTTTAGTAGCACAAAAAAAGACTATCACCTTTAACATGGCATAGAAAGAGGTGCGCATACGCGTATTACCCTTGTGCTCACAGTCGAGCAGGCGAGAAAGCTGGCTTCACTGATATAACACCCTATATGCGGTGGTGCACCCTTTACAGACAGCGCAGTTTTTAAAGGAGCCATGAAGACAAAATACAAGTTGGGTTTATTAGAAAGACTGCTTAGTCCCGATAACAATGATACCAATATCATCGCAATCTTCGAACAAATAACGGCGATATTAAAGAAAACGTGTGAAGCCGTGGCGACCCCCTAGCCAATTTCCCGCAACTTTTCTATGACGTCACGGAACCTTGTTTGTGCGATTGGCGGCCGCCTAAGAGACCTGTCGCGACGACACGTGACTGGACGTCTGTAATGGGGCCTCTAGTTCCATTTTACCGCATCACTTGAATGCTAACGTGCAGTTAACGCACTGAAAATTATGTTTTATTGTTGGCCCGTATGACGTCATTCTTGCTCATAACACGTCACTGTGGCGCAAAATTTGAAAGTTTTTAAATACTTCTTGCTTTTTTTTCGTTAAAAAAACATCTTTTGTGGCTCTAATGGAGCTGAGTGAGATACTGAATCCTCGTTCTTTCAAATTAAACAAAGTTGTATTTTCTCTTCATGGCTCCTTTAAAGACGATAGTCTTTCTTGGGCTACTTAAACCCAGAAATTTTGTTCTGTCTGTATGTATGTATGTATGTATGTCTGTCTGTCTGTGACTCGATTCAGCCACCCGGCCAAAGCAAAACAATGCCTGCGCAATAGTCTTATATAGTCACAGCTAAATCTACCCGTCTATGTCCGGTGTAATGTTCATACTTGTCAACATTGTTGAAGAAGAACAAGACATTACGCAAATATGAGACAACAAATCAATACAGAAGGGATATTTGCAGTGTTCCTTTATAAAAAATCAAACGTGCTTGACTTTTGCGAAATTAAATACTTCATTAACTGCAGAAAAAGAATTCACTCCGCCGTCGCCTGCTGTCGCCCGCGCCACTATATATCTTCTGGCGCCATTTTAAGAAATCAACCGGCGACACTTACGCAAGGTTCCACTAGATAGGTTCCACGTTCTGCTTGCTACGCACGTGGAGTAGGGAAACGCGGTTCTATAAACGTTTAAGTAGGGCGCCTCGATTAACGCGCGTCTTCGCCGTACGGCAGCGTTCGCATCGAGACACCCGGTTTGGAGCAGTGGAACGCGGGAAATTTAAAATGATTTAAGCAAACCTTTGGCGTCTTTACCTTGGGAGGAGCGCGACGCAAGAGGAACAACATGAGAGGTGAGCGGGAAAGCGAAGGGAGGCATTTACTTCGCAAAAGCCGATAAAGACTATCGTCTTTTAACGGCATTTGCAACGAAAGGAGCAGATACATGGCCAATTTTTTTTAACAGAGGAGCTGTTTAAGATTTTGCTTGCGCCGTCAATGAATAGAAAAAATACCCACAAAATGCCGACCGCACGTGAACGTGCGCCCTGTGCGAGCTCCCGGCGGCATGTACCCACGTGGGGTATTGGCCGGGAATCAGGCGTAAGAGGGGCTAATGCGCCCTTTACACAAAACTAAATTAAAAACTTAAAGGGACACTCGAGTGAATTTGTTAAGCTCCCGTTCTTGCTTGCACTGTGTAGACTGCATCAAATGAACACACTTCTCATCGTTTATCCGGGCGATAAGGCGGTATTGATTTTATAAACCTTGAAAGAAGAAAAACTACCATACGCGGTATGCGACGGCTGCACCAACTGACCGCAATGAGGTCAGGTAAATGTGCTACGTGATTGGACGATGTCCATGATTATCATCCAAACAAGTTTCAGTTTCGGTTCTCTGAAACAACATGCTTGAAATCCGACGTTATCGTTTCATGGGCATGTTCGATATCTCAATAATCGCCATACCGTGCGTTGTCGGCTGTAAAATGCCTCAGATAAGCTTACCAGGTCGGCTTGGAATCGTAGCAATCACTAGCCGAGGCCTACGCAGTGGATGAACGCCCTCCGCTTCCCCGCAGACGCTCAAATGCCATGCGCTTTTCCCGCATATTCGGAGCTTGCCTCACCCATGTATGTATCGTAAAAAGCGTGTTCGCACCAGGCCAAGGGTCAGCTGATTCTGGCCTGTGCCCACTCCCCGCAAGCAGTCGGAGCTCATGGCGACATCACGCCAACGAGAACTCGTTAGCGCGTCAGTGTCCGTCTGCGCGCGTTCTGCGAACTCGCTCGCGGAGCAATTAACATTAAGGCCTGTTGCGACGTTGTCATCCCACCGCTGAGAACCCGTTGCTGCATACGGGAAGGCGTACCCGAGCCGAGCTCCGTCGCCTCCGACAAGCGTGTGGTAGCGTGGTGAAGCGAGCGCCTAGCCAAAGCCAATGTTGCTGCGTCGAAGAAGACCAGAAGCTGAAGGCAAACTTAACTTGTTTACTTCATGGCGAGAGATGGCCCAAGCCAGACAAGAACAATGCCCCGACGGGCGAGGTTAGAGTACAGGACTCGAGCAGTGACAGCATTGATTCACTGCTCAAACAGGAATGAACTACAGCGCTTGGAGTGGTCGTATTCATACCCAAAGCGCTAACGGTCAAACAAGCGTTCCCTCTAGATTGTGCACACGACACGAACGGCACAGACACACACAACACTCTTTCCAGAGTTTGTGAGCAGCCGGTAGTAGCGGCGCACGCAGAGTCGGAGAGAGGGGAGAGAGGAGGTCACCGCAACAGCTTCCGCGTCCTTCGGACAAGTCTCTGCATGTTGCGTTGGCCGCCACCGAAGTTTGATCACGCCGATAGCGAGGCGCCAGCGATCCAGACATGTAGCGAGGCGTTTGAATCCGTCGGCTGCAAGCGTAAGTCACCGACAGGGGGGCCTGCTGGAAAGGCGCACGTAGTGGGGGCTTCGCCACACAGCCGAGGAGTGTTGCACAAAGCCCTGCGGCGGGCTGATTCCTAACAGGTCCAGAAATGGTGAATTCAGTATAGAAGACATCGGCCGAAAACGAGCAAATACTTACAAAAAACAGGATGTACCCTCGGAGATTCGAACTTGCGACTTGTAAAATAACATACCCACCGCTCCAGACCACTCGGCCACGAGCCAGCGGTGGCGGGGACCGTGGAATGAAATATGAGGATATAATGCATAACCCGTTTACACTTTTATTTAGTTTTAGCATTTCAAGCAGCTTAGATGACTATTTGTTGTATAACGTTGGTGCACTAAGCGTCCCCCTAATTTCCACAGTATCTCACGTCTAGCAATGGCATTTCTTAGACGGAAAAGCGTTCGCAGATGTATGGTCGTGATGATGAGCACTGTGCTTGTCCACCCAGCGCAAAAAAGTGCTTCCTGCACCCTAGTTTTACGCTGTTTTTTTAGTTATTTTATTTCCCTAGTACCTATATTACTTCGGTGACCCCTCTCCCGCCTTCAAATGGCCTTAGAGTTTCCTACTAGCGTACCAGTCAGCGAAGCGTCGCATGTGCGCTTGTTCAGCTATTGTGTGGAGCGATCTTGACTCGGAGCTTAATACAGTCTACAGCTTGTAGGGTTTTACGCGCCGACGCAACGCAGGCGATGAGGCGCGCCGTAGTGGAGGAATCCGGATTAAATTTGACCACCTGGGGATCTTTAACGTGCGCTGAAATCTCCTACACACGGGCGTTTTTGATTTTTGCCTCCATCAGAAAAGCGGCCGCCGCGGCCGGGAATCGAGCCCGCGACATCGTGCTCAGCAGTGCAACGCCTTAGCCACTGAGCCACCGCAGCGGGTTTGATACAGTGTACAAACTAACATAACTAAAAAAAAGGCAAATTCTTCCATTCGCAAACATGGCGGGGCTTAGTTTCAACTTAGCGGATGATGTGCGACTACACGTCGGTGGCCGGCGGTCTAAACGCTTGGCCGACTATGTCGGAAGGTCGGCGAGCTGTACAATAGCGCAGTCAAGCCAAGTCATTTTTTTCCTGACGTCAAACGAAAATGCCACATAAAATGGGCGAGGATGCAGAGAGGAGGACCGAATTTTCGAATTGATTTTGCTACTAAATAAATTCGCGTAAACGCACTCACAGTAGTCGAAACATGGCCTAGGGACTCCGGGCTACACTTTTCACTAGTAATCCCGCAATGTTTACAAATAACTTCAGTGTCCCTTTAAGCCTTCTAATGAAGAAATCACATATTCACTAGCGAGAATTGGTAGTGCTCGCAACAGGTGAGGGTCTCGTAAAGAGAAACGAAAAAATGCCGAGGGCGCGCCCCAGTAAGCGTTTTAGCAAACAGCGTCGACGTCAAACGACTGTCCTCTGCTCCTGACGTCACTTGCTCCGCGTTGCCAGGGGCAACTACCTACGCTAATTAAAATCGGAGCACCGCGGCTGCTGCTGCAGAACTCTTTCCGTCTCTGCACCGCGCACACGGGGAACGGGGTGACCAAAGAAGATCCGGACGCCCTAAGGAGAGGCGGCTTATCAGGAAGCGCGCCGCGCTTCCAGTCGAGGATGCAATCGCCCTGAAGACCATGAAGAAGTAGTGCAAGTATTCAACGGCGAGGGAGCACTCGGCGAAGACTTTTCGGCGCCGCACGATGAAGTATATACAGATTGAAGAGGGCAATGTACAAGTAAAGCACTTATACACTTTACTTTGCTTTTTATACGGTCTTCTGCTGACGAGCGCCATAAATATTATACACAGGGTGTTACGATCGGCGTATGGGCATTGCGACGACCGTCTGCAATATTATCGAGTTCAATCACCCAACCCTCCCGTCGTCCGGTTTTCACCGGTCCCTCCCCCCCCCCCCTCCCCCTTCCCCCCCTCATCGACGGGGAGCGACAAGGTTTTGTGTGCAAGGACGCGGGTGCGACTGACTCTGCTGTTGGACACTCGCCGCTTTCCGCGGCTTCTCGGTAACCCAAGCGCCCGCCAGCAAGACAAGTCACAATGAGCGAGGATGTTGCAGGGAGGGATGGACAAAGGCGTGCAGCATTACTCTTTCGGCGGAAATCTTCAGCTGCGAGCCGCGCATCGTTGGGCCCCTTTGCTGTGGGTCCGAGACGCCGCTATTCAACGAGCGCTCGACACCGGATTACCGACCGGGCCCAGGCGTCCTCCGGTCGCTTCAACCTCGGGTGGACCTAAGGGCTTCGACTTTAGGAAGGTTGCACCACCAAAGTCAACCGGACGCTTGCCTGTGCGAGAGGAAAAGTGCCTTCTCTTTGTGAGTGTGTGGACGTCAATTTCAGTGCCACGGATTTTCGTGATTGGTGCGTTCCTGAAAGCAGCGGGAGAAAGGGTGAAAGGGGGCGGCCCAACCTGGTTATTTAATCTCGCGCGTGCAGGAGCGCAGGAACCCTGTTCACTCAGTCAAACGCTATGTAAATATCTGTACAGTGCGCGTTAGGCTTGTCTGGGCAAGCGAGCGCACGGCCACACGGCTTCAGAGCATGCTGGCGACATCTGCTGATAGTTGCTGGGTTAGAGATAACTTTGCATTGAGCGTGCGCGGATCTCGGACAGGCTCGGGTCGGCTGTCGTTTAGCTTGGATGAAGTTGAATAGCGCAGGGACGGGACCGAGTGCAGAGGCGACAAACACGGGCGCTGACTAACAACTGTTTATTTTTGGAAGGAAAGAACATTTATGAGGGTACAAAAACTGGCATGGCTATCAGAGAACGGATTGCAGAACGCGGCGGGAAGGTGTGGCAAACAGGCAGGGAAACTCTTATCTAGCATGCGCGCGAAAATATAGACGAAACGTGAGCTCCTCTTACCCGGCCATCGCATATCTGGCACAAACAGCACCCGACCCTCCCACCTTCATAACGACAGGATGTGACCACCCTGGTACAGCATTGGGCCGCAGCCTCCCTAAGAACCGAAGACTCAACTCAGAGCTGTGAGCCCCCAGCAACAGCAAAGCACCAGACCAAAGCGGGGATCAGGTCAGCGGTGCAGCGGCGGGTGCTTAAAATCTCTAGATCCGCTCAGGACGCTACTGGAACTTTAACCTGACAACGTTTTACGCTTGGTATCTGTCGAGCGAGAGTATTTGAGCTGGGTTAATAAAGGATCCCCGAGGCGTTAATGGAATATCGTGGGATTATGCGAGCTTAGAACAGGTGAGGGCTTTAAGGTGTTGAATAACGATCATATTCCGTGCTACCGAGGGCACGAAGAAGAGGGCATGAAGAAGGAGCTCGTGTTAGGATTCTTGCTCCACAAAGATGTTGCAGGGAATGTGGAAGAGAGTTAGGGCATTAGCGGGAGGGTTGGAGTAATTTTGATTAAGCTAAATCGGACACACGAATTAAGGGTAGTACAGGCATGTGCACCAACCTCAACCTACGAAGATTGGGCTTTTGAAAGTTGACAGCTTGTACGAGGATGTCGAATTAGAAGTGAATACCGTGAACACTTGGTAAATGATTGTGATGGGAGATTTTAACGAAAAAATCGGAGAAAGCAAGTAGTCGAACGTAAAGAGGGACAATTGGTATTAGGAGTCGCCGAGGTGGTATACTCGTTGGATTTGTTGGGAGAAATGACCTGAGGAGAATGAGCGCATGCTTCCGGGAACGATAGAAAAAAAAACATGGATAAGCCCGAACGAGGAAACGAAAAATGAAACTGACTTCACTTGAAGTGCCAATCCAGGTATGTGGAGGTTACTCAGTGGCTAGGCACAGTCAAGATCAGTGATCACTGGATGGAGAGGAGCAGGATTGGCTAGATCTGGGAATTGAAAAGACGGAACTAGTTAAGAGATCGAAACCAAACTCGCAGTCCGTAAAAGGCAGTGCGTAAGACTTCAGAAAAACGCTTCAGAACATATTTACGCATTGTCTTAACCGGCAAGGGTTATGATAACGTAGCCATACTCATTGAAAATCTGACTACGATAATGACTGAACCGGCAGTAGCCGCAGGAATACAAGAACCTAGAAAAAGAAAAACTGGTAACCTATCTCATCTCAGAAAAGGAAGAGGCTTATTGAGGAACGCCGCAATATGAAATGGTCAGAAATGAAGGCGCCAATCGAACTGGGGGAGTTGCCTAAATTTATTGACAGAAACAAGGCTAGTTAACATCTATACGCTTACACCATGCAAAGGATTGAACAACATTAAACAGAGAAGCGAGTTTAAGGGCAACGAAGAAAAAGCTTGCAATCGATGTATTCAGATATGAAACCGGTAACTAAACAATTAAGATGGATGACATAATGAAAGTTGCTGGGAGGTTCTAAGCCTAGTTTTAGGCCAGCAAATCTCGGGCAGGAAACGTTAGAGTTCGCGAGGTTCCAACAGGAAGTAAACGTGAAGTGGTGAAGCTGCTCGACAAGAAAGCCGCCGGAGACAACGCCGGAGGAATAATCACGTATCTTTTAAACGTTGGATGAGAAATTGTACTAGGTAAGCTCGATTCGGGCAATGCCCCAGAACTTTGCCTGCGGTGCCACTGGCATAAAAAATGCCAAACATGCAGCAATAACAGATCTGCATCTGCTGTTGTTCAGTGGCGTGAGTCTGATGACTGGCGCAAGTCACCTGCGAGCCAAGCCGCTCTTGGCATTGCCCAAGCCATTCTGGTCTACAGCCACCATGCTGATTTGAACAAATAAACCTTAACCGGCAGCAATGTGATCTCAACATTCAAAAACATATAGACTGCAACAGAACTCTAAAAAGTTACTCGCACCGCAAAACTCGAAGGAGCACTCAGCGGTGCCCAAGTGGACACTAATGCTTTCGCATTTGCGACTCGTAAGAATTGCTTATGGCCACCGCGGATTTTTTTATCTGTTATCTCTGTTGGTGCAATTCGCAACAACAGACATGTCTAAGAGGTTAATGATTACAGACCCACCAGCCAGCTATGTTGCTTATATGTTTTTGGGTAAGTTAAAAATGATTCCTAAAAACTAGGGAACAGGCCGGACAGGATTCATTAAAAGCTACTAAAAAAGCTGAAGAAAAGCCAACGATGGATCATGCCATTTACCAGGTAATGGACAAGTCCACGCAGTGCAAAAAATCCGTGGACCCCTGGCGTATTTTTGCATGTTGGAAATGCGAGAGCACTAATGTCCAATTGAACGCCGCTGAGTGTTCATGTGAGTTTGTACGTTGACGTCGCAGCCAAGGGATAATAGGTGAAACGGCTTCTTGCAGCAGTTGTATCGTCACTAGCCAATCAGTTGATTGATTGATCGATTGATTGATTGATTGATTGATTGATTGATTGATTGATTGATTGATTGATTGATTGATTGATTGATTGATTGATTGATTGATTGATTGATTGATTGTAAGGTTTAACGCGCCGACGCAACACAGGCGATGAGGCGCGCCGTAGTGGAGGGCTCCGGATTAATCTTGACCATCTGGGGATCTTTAACGTGCGCTGAAATCTCGTACAGACGGGCGTTTTTGCTTTTCGCCGCCATCAGAAAAGCGGCCGCTGCAGCATGGAATCGAACCCGCGACCTCGTGCTCACCAGCGCAACGCCTTAGCCAACTAGCCAATCAACCTGAGTGGGTATGTCGGTATGCTTCTATTAACCCATAATGAGAGGTTGCCTTACGTTCAGCCTAACGACTTGCCGAGCAACGTCAAATTGTGCGTGAAGCTCCGTACTGGTTGACGTCTGTAGAGCTCAAAGTGTACAATTAAGCCTAACGTCCGGCCACGGGTACCTAACAGCGCTCACACTTGGTAGTGCCATCTGTTGGGGAAGCGCCATGCGATCTCAGCTTTTAGTGGATGCCGGATGGTGGCGCCAGTAACACAAGGCAGGCACATATCCACACACCCGTGTCCACATTGCCAAGCAGCATTTAGATTGAGCGGAAATGTTCTTGGCGCTCGCATAATTGCTAGTTCTGTAATAACAATGCTCGCAATTTTGATGTAAGCCTCAGTGCATGTCTCTAACACACGCATCTTAATCTGAAGGCATAACGCGTTTACTAGGTTCACCAAGTAAACTTGAGCCACGGAGACGTAGCGGCGACGGGGAATGTGTGCTCGACTCACATTCCGGAGGCCCTGGGTTGGATTCCCATTCATACCCAAATTGCCCTACTTGCCTTTTCCACACAAATAATTTACCTTTATTCTCTCTGCGGCATCGGCCATAGCCACGCGGGTTTAGGAAGCGCTTCGCTACTACAGGTTCCGGACGCCAGCTTTAAGGCTACATTCTGCGGAAAAGCGCCGTTGTTGCTGTTGTAGTTGTCCGTTCACGAAGATCGCCCCCGAAGTAAAGAGTAAATCAATAAAAAACACATGAGTGATCCAATGGGATTTGAACCCGGGTTTACAGTAGTGCCCAGTGCTCTTCCAATTGCAAAAGACACTGCTATATCCGCACGTTGTCAGCGTACAACAAAGTTGTTGCCGTTGTTGTTGTTGTTGTTGTTGTCGTTGTTGTTGTTGTTCCTTTCTTCGTGGTGCATTGCACTTCGTGGATTGACCAGGAATCAGTACCTGTGAGGGGCAACTTGCCCGTTTCACAAAATTTCCAGAACTATGAATTTGAAGCGTAAGAGTTGTAGAATAATGCGTGCCGCGTATTGCCTGAAGGTCATGGCACGTGAGTAGAACAGCTGCACACCTGCCGCGCAGAACCCTGATTCTAGGGAAGCTGTGGCTTGCGCCAGTTTACTTGCTCACGTAATTGGCGCCGTAAGACGAAAAAGCGAAAGCGAAGAAAGAGACGCATACAGCGCGTGACAAAAAAACAAAACAAAAAAGAAACGTTTGGAGTAAGTCGCGCTAAAAGAAAACGAAAGCAAAGCGAAGGAGGTGATGCAAAGGCGATATTTCCGAGAAGAAATTGCTAACAAGTATCGTTAGGCTTTCGCCTTCAAAGCACGTAAGCGTAGTTAAGTGCTCTGAAAAGTTTTTTTTAATTCAACGGGCCATTTAATGCTTTGGCATTAATAAACTCGTTTGCAATATATTTATAGATTACGGAGCAGCGTCGGATTTAGTCCCCGCCACGGCAGCACTGAGGACTGATGAGTAAAGGGGACTTGCATAGAGCTCTTCGAGGACATAAATGAATTGGACGTACGGGCACACTAAATCTTCGTAAGGGAAGTAATGAATTTTCAATCAGGAAGGGTGTCAGGAAAGGAAAGAAAATCTCTGTGAAGTTATTTTGCAGGAGGCTTGCAAGCCAAAGTGCTGCGTGTGTGCCCGGGGTTACCTAAAACTTCCTCAGCCCCCCTATCGACACTCAGAGTGCAGGCTAATCTCTGCAACTGTTCTTTGCTTGCAAGAACTCGTTCGTGCGCGCCTGCCTTTGTAATCAGGACATTCGACCGCCCATCGGCTACTGCCCGGCAGGGCAGCCGAGGTGTATGCATTACTTTACCACCGGTGTTTTAGAGCCCACCGAAGTTCACCAAGCCACCGTAGACATATTCTTCTTAGAAAAAACTCACTTACAGTTTCCAGCACCAAGAACAAATCTACGCCACCTGCGCCTGCTCAGAAGTTCTTTTCCTTAGAGCCAATCGCAACCATCTACCGCAACTACATTCCCATTTTTACAGGTGGCTCGGCGACGGATGTGTCGTCTGTCACATAGACGTGGATTCGTCAATCACCACGAAACTCAGTTGCAAAGAGTCGTTGATGAACCCGGAATTGCCTGTCCTACACAATCTATTGAAACACATCCTGACTTCACCGGTTCGAGCATGGGCGATTTTCACCGACTCTCGTGCGGCCCTTCAGCACCTGATGCATGCCACTGCTGCATAAGCCAATTGCTGAAGACATGAATGCATTGCATACGCAGTCGTTAAATAGCCATCCCGTTACAGTCCTGAAATATCTTACAGTTTAAAGAGTGGCTTGCAGGGCACCGAGGTAGCCGACAGAGCTGCTGCTTCCGCTCACGGCGACTCCTTAATAATCCCCAGTGCCTTCTTCAAGACGCGACGGAGCGGCTCTTGCTTTTTTGGTTGCGAATACCTTTCAGCATTCTCCCAAGACCAACCACAGCAAAACATACGTGCCACTGCACACAATCGACTCAGACTGCAGATTCCGGATGCCGGGCGGCCTACGTAAACGTGATCATGCCGTCGTGCCTTGGATTGAGCTCAATTCGGTCCCCACGGAGCGTTGTGATTTTAAGCTAAAGTAGGCTTCCGCCTTCTTGTTCCACACCTGTCGAGTTCGCGAGGACCTCAAACACATTCTCTGGAAATTTCCTCGTTACTAACTCGAACGAAAAACCTTGCTGCTTCTTTCGGCTTGCCCATGTGCTCCGAGATTTCCTTACGGAAACTTTCTTGGTCGTGGGCATCGTCAGGAATGGCATGTTGTGCTACAACGGCGCTGTTAACATTTATTCGGGACACTGAGATCAGCAGTACACTCTAAATGCTTGGTAATATGATCTTTTCGCTTGCGTGTGCGTCTCTGTGTACGTGCGTGTGTGTGTGCGTTTATGCGTAAGGGAACTTTTCGTACTACCTTTTCCATCATCTGTCGTAGCAAGGCGAGTGGCGAGTCGGGCTGCCTTGGTCTAATATTAACGAGTTCTCTCTCCCGCTCTCTTCGCCGGCTGCCAACTTGCCACCGAAAATGAGCTAGCTGGGCACAAACCTTACCGAGTCGTAGGAGACTTTATTCATTATGTTTTGCGCCTTTTCTAATTGGCTGACTGCCCGATGGCGTAATCCTACAAGGGGGTCCCATGCTTAAAGGCATGGCAGAGACCCGCTCATGTATGAATACTGCACTACTGTGGACTTGATCACCAGACAATGTCGCCGGTTAGAGCAGGCGGAAGAACTTCGCGTCGCACTGTATTTTCCCCGGCTTCGAAAAACAACTACGACCTTGTCGTACGAAGTTCTTTATCTTCAAACACATCGACCTCCAAGATGTGAAATGTGCGGAGCGCCAGAACCTGTCTTGGAGAAGAGAGAACTTGATCCAGGCTCCGGTTGTGTTATGAAAGCCTGCACATGACTCTACTCTGCCTCTCATAGCTTGTATTCAGGCAGTGGTACCATGGCTGTCGTGCGGCAGGAACTCGCCAAGCGTGGCCATCGCCTGTTTGTGCTGTCAGGCATACAAACGTCTGCGTCTCTAAAGTTTCTTCCGGTGTGGTCGACCAAATGAATATCAGCCTTATACCGGCGAAACCAAGAACCTTAAAATGGAAGCGATGAATACTAAATTCGAATCCGCAGCCAGGATTGAAGGCTTGCTTTCATTAGTACCGTGTTAGGCTTGTTTCGTAGTAGTGCCAGTTGCGTTCGCTCACATTCTGTTTTACCATCGTCCAAGGTGTCCAAGATTTCGTACCCATAACAAAACACCGTCACTTAAACATTACTGCCCAATCTCCGCCATACCAAGTTGATACTGAGCCACCGTCAGACCTAAAGCCAGTTACCGCAACCGAAGGCCCCGTTCTCCAATACTCCGCCGCCCATCCTCTTTGGACTCATATGACCGACAGTTGCGACCTTGCATGTGCAGAGGATGGGACGAATGACAGTTTTGTATGACGTCATGTCGAAACATTGACGAAGCAAGTTCCTCTCCGTTGCTCTTACTTGTAGCTTCACTCTATGCTACAATAATTTGTCATCAGTCTGCAGACGTACACTTGTCTAATAAAAAGAGAAAGCAAACGGTACACGGGAGGAAGTTGACGAAACTAATTTAAGAGGGGTGGCAAGAACGGGAGAAAGTAAGAAGGTGAAATAGAATAAAAACTGGGAAACAACGAAATGTAATAGTCATTAGAAAAGGTAAGGAGCAAGAAAGGGAATAGCTAAGAAACTAAAGGTAAGCCTGGAAAGAGAACAGAAAAATAGCATAAACGAGGTAAAAAAAAATTTGGCCCATCTCCCCGCGAGGGGGACTCGAGTAAATGCGTCGCATAGGGGGTGGGTGTATTGCGTTAACGTTTAGTGTTTGGGGAGTTGGTGGTAGTGAATGCGTTGTATCAGCAGCTTCTCGACGTAGTTTGAATGAGTCAAGGATATAAGGCGCGTTCGTAGCCTTTGATTCTGTGTTGGCTTTGTGGCGCAGTGGGAAGAGCACCATGTACCTTGCGTTCCGCCCGCAGGGTCGTGGGTTCGAAACCAGGCGCCGGTAAGTATTATATTTTATATAGTGTAGGGGGAGGGCTGCGGACCTGTTGTTGAGAGCGAGGAGGGTAGCGTGATGCGGGAGAGGAGGAGTGGGGGAGAGGGCGCACCTGCGCGCTGAGCTGTTGCGGACGGACGGTGGACGCTACATGTGAGTTAAAGAAATGCTCTGCATTTAAAACGAACAAGGAGGAAGTGGTGGGACAAAGAGAAATTAGAAGAGTGAACGAAAATTAAAGAAACGTACCGGAACTGTTCTGATTGCCTCGGCCCTTGTAAACGCCCTTTTCAACGCAGCCCCGACCTCGACGCAGCCCGAGAGCACTATCACCGGTGCAGCTGCAGACCGAGAGGCCCAAGTTTCGGAACTCTACAAGACCGACTGGGGTTTCTAGGTTTCGGAAATTTATTGTTTTTGTGGTTTTTGTTGCTTGCCTCGGATGTAAATGTTTCTGCGTATGTATATTTTAGGCCTATAAATGGTGTGGTAAACGAGTGTTGTGGTTTCTCTCTCTCTCTCTCTCTCTCTCTCTCTCTCTCTCTCTCTCTCTCTCTCTCTCTCTCTCTCTCTCTCTCTCTCTCTCTCTCACTCACTCACTCATCTCTTTTTCTGTGTCACTTCCTATAGAAAAACACAACACGCAATGATTCTGTCGTTTGCTTAGGTACCGTTTGCTTTCTCTGTTTATTAGACAAGTGTACGTCTCTAGACTGATGACAAATTATTGTAGCATAGAGTGATGCTACAAGTAAGAGCAACGGAATGCGAAAGAGAGAGCGAGACAGAGACGCAGGAATCTTTATTGAAAAAAAAGGTCGTCTTGAGACACAAATCTTAGGACTGGCACTTCCCACAAGTAGGGCCACACTTGGTGCTACGAGTTGCCTTCGCGAGCGGGCCCATTCTGATTACGTTGACTCCGCAACGTAAGTGGAACGGTCGATGCGGATAGCTGCGATGAAAGGATGTGTTCCGGTAAAGCGCAAAATTTAAGGGTATACGTTGTGGCTTTCATTATAAAAGAGGCTCTATAACACCAAAACTTTTTTCTATAGGACAAAAACTTTTTTCAGCATTTTAAGCGATTTTAGAACATGGTCAATGGGTGCGTCTGTCTTTGGATAAGGTTTTAATGTAATTTTTAAGCAAAACATTACTGCACACAAGTTAAATTATATACTAGCTCAGAAAATTTTTCCGTTTGTCCTCTTTTCTTCAAAATCTGGGAATCTGGGTACGCTTCAAGGCGCCACAGAAGCATTATTGCTGCTACTGCTTCCTTTCCGTCACAGCTAATAAGTGGCACTCTAAATAAAATCTCAAACAAAAATGGCTCAAGTCTAACACTTCTAAATCCAGTTATCACGAGTGAAAGTAAAGTCTAGGCACAGAGAGTTTCATGAAAAATTTTTTTTGCTTGACATTTCGCAGCCTGCCGTCTAGCGACATCTACTGGACGATTGAATTCATCCTTTCGCTTGCATTGAAGTGCACGCACAGACAGCGCAGTTGGTTCGCCATCGATGGCGAGACTAAGTGACTAAGCGCCGGCGCAGCAGCCGTTTCCGACTTACCCGGTACCGCAGCAGCGAGGCTGTGATCGAGCGAAGTGACGAGAAAGAAGGGCGCAGCTTTCTCGCCTGCGACTGAGGGCCACTTGGGAGGGGATGAATGACCTTGAAAGATGTAGCGTAGTGGAGCTTTCGCTCTAAAACAAAGCAGACGATCGTGTATTACAAAAGTGGATGGCCTGCGAAGCTGTTGGGAATAACGCCATTTGGTAACTATACACTACGTAGAGATTAACAACGTCAAGCAGCAAGCAAAAGTCTTTGCAGCGGACCCATGGAGGTAAGTTTCAGACGCCCTTGAAAGTTACCCGGCACGGCAGGTGGCGGTCGGCGCGACCAGAGTACTCGTGAGATGCCAAGCTGCTCGTTCTACGACTTCTGTTTCCCGTTCCCTGTTCGTGCTACACCCGCTGTGTCTTGCCTGCCAACGCTGTCCCCGTCATCTGAGGCTGGCTGTGCAACTGTTCGTGGCGTGGCCTTGACACCTTCATGTTTCATGTTCACGTGGTATTCTCGCGGCTAGCCAATGGCAGGGCGTCCTCTTTGACTTAAGCGGTGTGTGAGCAGCTATGCAGCCCTGATTCTCTTGTGGACTTTTATTTACAAAGACGACAGTCTCCTTTGCGTTACTCAAACGCGAAAGTTTTGGTCTGTCGGTCTGGCTGCCCCCGAATTCAGCGTGCCGGTGAAAAGTTGAAGCAACTCCTCAAAAAGGAATATATATGTATATATATATATATATATATATATATATATATATATATATATATATATATATATATATATATATATATATATATATATATATATATATATTGTGAGCACAGGAGTCATCGTTCTCTCGTAACTGTTAGTCGACTGGCCAATCCCACCTAGCAACTCATCATCAGTGTGGCGCACGCGAGCACCACACCGTCTTCTTCATCTTTCATCCTCGCGCCTTCTTGACCATCGCTTTTCGCATATATATATATATATATATATATATCGAGGTTGCAGTCGTCATTGCCAGTGCTATTCGGCTCGCTCCGAAATATTTAATAGGGCCGAATGACGTGTGTTTTTGTCACGTTTCTTTGATACATTGATAAATAAACGAAAATATAAGTCGAGAAAAAATCCGCCGTTTTTTCCGGGAGCGGGACTCGAACCCACATCTCCGCATAACCGGTGCGGTGCGTTCGCCATTACGCTATCCCGTAGCGGCTCCTCTCTCGACTTTGCCGCGGGGGTTTATATTTACAAGTGCTCTGAGGTCGGTCAACTAGCGCCGCCCCTCGACCACTGCGGGAGACGTACAACGTCTTCTTTCCCAGCGGCCGCCACGTAGACCGTGGTCGGAGGTCGGGGTTAGCAATTGGCATATCCGAACTGCTGGAGCCAGTGCCTCGTAATGCATGTAGCAGAACAGAAAGATGCGGGACGAGGGACTCAGTAAAGATACATATCAAGGTTGCAGTCGTCATTGCCAGTGCTATTCGGCTTTTTCCGAAATATTTAATAGGGCCGAATGACGTGTGTTTTTGTCACGTTTCTTTGATACATTGATAAATAAGCGAAAATATAAGTCGAGAAAAAATCCGCCGTTTTTTCCGGGAGCGGGACTCGAACCCACATCTCCGCATAACCGGTGCGGTGCGTTCGCCATTACGCTATCCCGTAGCGGCTTCTCTCTCGACTTTACCGCGGGGGTTTATATTTACAAGTACTCTGAAACTGGTCAACTAGCGCCGCCCTATATATATATATATATATATATATATATATATATATATATATATATATATATATATATATATATATATATATATATATATATATATAGCGAATCAGAAAATGGGAAATGAGGGGCTCCGTGAAATAAGACAGAAAATAAGGGTTGGCAGTCAAGAAAACCTCGGAAAGCAAAGGGGAGGCTGTGGTGGGTCATAGAAAGAGATGAAGAATTTTTTGAGTCGAAAAGAAAGTGGTGAAAAAATGCCCGCCGGGTGGGACTGCCAACCCTTAGAGGGTTCAACGCTGGTCGACCACTCTCGACATGTCGTAGACACTCCAGTCAAGGCCCGGGGGTTAAAAAAAGAAGGTCCCCTTCACTCCGAGTAGTCCGAGTGGCGCTGGCTACCACCCTCAAGCACAGGAAACAAAAATACCTAAACATAAATACCCCAGAAAGTGGAGAGCAAAATCGCCCCACCGGTAGCGTAGTGGTTATCGCACCAGACCGGTATTCTGGAGGTCGTGGGTTCGGATCCCACCTGGCGGGCATTTTTTTCTCCACTTTCTTTCTTTCTTTCCAAATTCTTTATCTGTTTCAATGACCTACCACATCCTCCCCTTTGCTTTCCGAGGTTTTCTTGACTGCCAACTCTTATTTCTGTGTTATTTTCAACGAGCCCCTCATTTCCTATTCTGATTCGCGACATGCATAGCGAGGGCCTCTGTTCTGGCAGTCTTGGTGCCATAGGAAGCTTAAGAGGGTTCAACGCTGGTCGACCACTCTCGACATGTCGTAGACACTCCAGTCACGGCCCGGGGGTTAAAAAAGAAGGTCCCCTTCACCCCAAGTAGCCCGAATGGCGCTGGCTACCACCCCCAAGCACAGGAAAGAAAAAATACCTAAACATACATACCCCAGAAAGTGGAGGGGAAAATCGCCCCACCGGTAGCGTAGTGGTTATCGCACCAGACCGGTATTCTGGAGGTCGTGGGTTCGGATCCCACCTGGCGGGCATTTTTTCTCCCCTTTCTTTCTTTCTTTCCAAATTCTTTATCTGTTTCAATGACCTACCACATCCTCCCCTTTGCTTTCCGAGGTTTTCTTGACTGCCAACTCTTATTTCTATGTTATTTTCAACGAGCCCCTCATTTCCTATTCTGATTCGCGACATGCATAGCGAGGGCCTCTGTTCTGGCAGTCTTGGTGCCATAGGAAGCTTAAGAGGGTTCAACGCTGGTCGACCACTCTCGACATGTCGTAGACACTCCAGTCACAGCCCGGGGGTTAAAAAAGAAGGTCCCCTTCACCCCGAGTAGCCTGAATGGCGCTGGCTACCACCCCCAAGCACAGGAAACAAAAATACCTAAACATAAATACCCCAGAAAGTGGAGGGGAAAATCGCCCCGCCGGTAGCGTAGTGGTTATCGCACCAGACCGGTATTCTGGAGGTCGTGGGTTCGGATCCCACCTGGCGGGCATTTTTTCTCCACTTTCTTTCTTTCTTTCCAAATTCTTTATCTGTTTCAATGACCTACCACATCCTCCCCTTTGCTTTTCGAGGTTTTCTTGACTGCCAACTCTTATTTCGGTGTTATTTTCAACGAGCCCCTCATTGCCTATTCTGATTCGCTATATATATATATACATATATATATATATATATATATATATATATATATATATATATATATATATATATATATATATATATATATATATATATAACCCCCCGCGAAGGTCCTGGGTTCGATTGCCTCTTCAGGTCACAGCGGATTTTTTCTCGACTTTTATTTCTTCATCCCTGTGTCCCACACACGAAAAAGAACAATGACAATTAGCCATGCACTTGTTTGTGGCCATGCACTTTATCCTATCCGTTGGAAGAGTGATCCACAAAAAGAAATCATGAGCCATTTCTTTTTGAGAAAGCCGATGACAGGTGAAGTGTTTTAGCCAACGACATAGATATGAAATAAAGGTTAGGTGAACGGTATGAGCAAGTTCATTTGTCTCGGGCGTTGCTGGTGACGGTGACGGTGGTCATAAATAAGAAAGACACACAACACACATGCATTCACACACCTTTATTTTGACTCTGATCTTGAAAATAGTGCCGATTGCTTACTAATGTACTCGAAGTGCACATGAAAATGCTGAGACATATAAGCTTGAGGTCTAAGCCATGTTTCGGTCTTGAAAATGATGCGTATTATTTACAAATTTACTCAAGATGCGTATATAAGTGGTGGGACGTATAAGCTTCAGGTCCAAATCATCTTTTGAACGTTGTAAGACTTTGGCGGTGACCACGTGGTAATAGTTCCCACACCAGGACGTTCGTTTTCGAACGACTCGTAGAATGATTTTTTAAATGGGATGTCGCGATGCCTAGTCGAAAAATGAATGGTTGGGAGGGATTAGGTGTGGCTTACTCTGTATGAAAGCCTCGTTGGCCAAACTTCATAGTGAGCTAAGTGTCTCTTTGGCGTCAGTTCGTGGTCGCATCCAGTGTTCGTAGGACGCCACCGCCCCGGGCCGAAGCTTGTCGCGGATCGTATTGAGACTCGCACTTCCAAACGAGGTGACGCACGCAGGGAGTCACTTCACTGGCAGATCCGTAGCACTTTACTCGCGGTGGTGATGATGGACTGTCGGGGTCGCTTCATTGCCGTCGCCACTGCCACAACGCGATTATGTCATCTGTCGTGGCGTAGCAAGATCTGGCTTTATTGAAGAAAACTTGGGCTCTCCGGGACAGACCGTCGGGTAACGGGCTGTAGGCTTTGGGGATAGCTAGAAGGTTGTATCGACGACGTCGGTTCATTTGCCGCCTTTCGTTTTCTGGGTTTGTTGTAGAACGCCCAGGGTTGAGCGCGTGGGTTGGGAGCGGTGAATAAGTACAGAACCGTAGCCATATAATATTCGCTCAAAAACATTCCACCGTCAATTAATGCATTGGTATAGGCGCAGGGGCGGTGGAGTTACAGGTGAATCCTGCACAATATTTTCCGCACACGTCCGTTAGCCCGGCGACAGTTCGGCTCGGCAGACAAGCAATCGCGGGAGAACGGCGAGACTAGCTTGCGCCAGCTGGCCTCTCGCGGCGCAGTGCACGCAGAAAGCCCGCAAGGGAGCGTATATCAGCGTCACCTTTTGAAATTACCTCTGTGCGGGCTACATTCGTCGCGCACCGAATCAGCGGACGCCGCGAGCCCAGCCGACACCGCAATCAAGCCGTGACCCACAGAGCCCCCCTCGGGGAGGAAGCTAATGAACGGCGCCTAATTAGTCCCAATTAAGGTGGTCCGCGGCGCAGAGACGCATGCTGGCCGCCGACCGCGACCCAATTTCTGCCGCTGCAAGCCCCCGGTTGGACGACACCGGGCCCGGCGGGGCGCGCAGGCACACGTCCGGCGCCGCCGCGCTGGCGGATTGTCAGCGCAACGCGTCGCCTGTGTAGACGTCGGCCAAGAGACTTAAGTCGAAAGGAGAGGGGGCCACGAAATGGCTCTAAGGACATGCTCAGTTGTGTCTTATATGGTTTGGTTTGAGCTGTGGGAAGACATCATCCCCTCTCCAACTAGGGGAGAAAAATAGAGAGTGGGGCTCCCGTTGAATCCCAAGTGTGTGTACAAAAGCAGTGGGTCTCCTTTATCCCTACGTCCAGACAGGTGACTTGAATAATTAACTGAAGCTGCGCGCGCATCATGATAATTCCTGCTCAGGGGCATGCAAGCCGTTAGGAGACGGTCGCGAGAGCTATTTCCGGGCGTAACCACGCCTTGAACCAAACAACATGGGCGCGAACTGGACCTGGATATAACGAAAGCTGGTTGTTAGCCGCCAGCTAAGTGCTTCTTCCAACTAGAGCTCATTATATTTTATGTCGCACTTAAATCGCCCCCTCCTCCCCCTCCCCCCCCCCTTTTTTTTTTGATTGCGAAGGGTGTAAGTGTCACTTTTAAGCGAAATCCGGCCTCATAAGTACGCAAAAATTACCATCTCATTGCCGTCTTCACTGACCCGAGATAAGCAACGCAGTTAAATGTAGTCCACGGTGGAACATGGCGGCGTAGAAACTCAAGACGACGTTGCGCTGCTGAGCACGAGGTCGCGGGTTCGATTCCCGGCCGCGGCGGCCGCTTTTCTGATGGAGGCGAAAAGCAAAAACGCCCGTGTGTACGAGATTTCGGCGCACGATAAAGATACCCAGGTGGTCAAAATTAATCCGGAGCCCTCCACTACGGCGCGCCTCATCGTCGGCGTTGCGTCGGCGCGTTAAACCCTACAATCAATCAATCAATCAATCAATCAATCAATCAATCAATCAATCAATCAATCAATCAATCAATCAATCAATCAATCAATCAATCAGAAACTCAAGACGGGATATTTCACTTTCTTTTATTGCACGTTCCCCTGTGTGAAACCTACGTACGGTGAAAACGTAGCCATGGCGTTGCTCATAAACTTAACATATTATTGTCCCATACCCTTCCTGCGTCTCGGATATAATGCTAAGGTGTGCCCCTCCTAAAACACATTTATATCATCTAAAGCCAGACCCCTGAAACTTTGTACCCAGACTTTCTGAAAGGAAATCTACCTAAAAATATGGGGGGTGCTTAGAACTTTTAAATAATGGGAATGCGAAAGCCTAGTTGAGCCTTCTTCTGATCTTCTATTGAACTTTCGGTTAAACTTTGCGGTCGCACCCATCACTTCTTGACCATCCCACTGGACAGTGCCCTCCTATGCTCGTTCCGCGAGCTCGCCATCGCCAGGCGCCCCTGTTTGCTTCGTCGGTACCTTTACCTGTCCAGGCGGCTCGTATTCACGTACGGCAGCGTCGTTTCCTCTTCCGGTGACGCTGTTCCCCTTTCTCGGCGCACACTCCCCTCCAAGCCCTCTAATTTTTTGCACCTCGCTACAATTTTATGTACAGCACAAGGCGTTCCATGAAACGTAGAGAAATAACTTTCGCCTTAAAGTTTTCTAACGCTCATCTTTCTATGAAACGCCTCCTGACGCTTTTAAGCGCATAACTCTGTTAAATGGTTCTCTGGTATTTTTTTGAATGGAAGCGTAACGTAAGTATTTAACATCCGCTGGATTTTGCCGTGGGTTTCTCTCAGTTTTTTTTTTTTGCGCGTGTGCGTGTGTGCGTGTGTCTGTGTGTGTGTGTGGGGGGGGGGGGGGGAGGCCGCGTGTCGGTGCCGGGTTCTTGAAGCCGAATAGGACTTATAAATTTTAATAGGGACTATCTTGCTTCCGGCACGCTCTAGCTCGTACAAATGCAAACACAAAAAAACAAATTGCGTCAAGTTTGGTCGGTATGATGAACTTGCGTTCATGGAAAGTGTCATTAAGCTGCACTAGGGGGCGACGGCGGCTAGTTGGAACTTACTGGAAATTAATGAAAACAGCGCTTTTGGACAGGACGACGGTAGAAAAGCGCAGGCAGCCGGAATAATGGACAGCGCAGTGTGCCGTGTATCCTCTTTCGTCGCCTTGCCGAACAGCGCTGTTTTGGTCTATTTCATTAAGCTGGTTACATTAGAAGCGTTCTCCGTCTAAGCCTGATAATGAAGTTAAAGTCTCGCTTCTCATCGCCTCCCGGAAAGCAGCCGCTCAAGATTGTAAGATTTCGGGAAAAGGCGTGCAATTGTTGAAATGCCATATCTTTAACAACAAACAGACCCACATTCGACCGCTAAAAATCACTTTGTACATTTCCAAATTTCAATAACGCGGGTACGTTTGAAACGTCTTAATCGCAGATCTCAAACGAAATTCGGGATTCGAAGATGTGTAAACAAAAACACGCTTTTATACATCAAGTTAAAAACAGAGGCGTGCGGCTTCGGAAGAGAGGGGTATACGCCGCCGTTGCTCAGTGGCTGAGGCATTGTACTGCTGAGCCCGAGTTCGAAGTCCGCGGGTTCGATTCCCGGGCGTGGCGGTCGCTTTCAGATGAAGGAGAAAAGCAAAAACGCTCGTTCGTCGTGATTTTGACGAACGTTAAAGATCCTGAGGCGGTCGAATTAATTCGGAGCCCTCCCCAACGGCGCGTCTCATATCCCATGTATCCTCGGCGCGTAAAATCCCCGTAAAATCCCCACAAGCATTTTGAATAATTTTGGAAAATAGGGGTTACTCTCGTTCTGATGCGCCAAGCATAAAACGAATGAACAGTTCGGCAGCTAGAAATAACTTACAAGAATGATGACATGATACCGGACATTTTAAAAATGACTTTACTGGCCTTTTCGGAATGATGTTCGCTTCGCCTGGTACAAGGCAGCAGGACGTCCACGCTATTATTGTGCTCTGTACATGCATGCTCGTGTACATAAGGTGTGCGGGTGAGTCACGCTGTAATAAACTATAGTGTTGCGAGTGTCATTCTGTTGTCAGGCAGGCTTTATTTCTAACGAGGAAAGTGAGCAATTTCTCAGGCGAATGTTCTATGCGATTGACGCAATACATCCTTTTAATCTCTTCAGCAACTGATGAGAGGTGTTGTCTGCGCATTTTTTTAAATGTTTCGGAAAGGTGAACACACATAAGATTTATATATAGGATGTACCATTTTTACGAAACAAAATTAAAAAAAAGTGGCCCAACGTGAGCATGAAGTCGGAAGCATTATGTTTAGAGTTGTGCTGCCTTCTAAACAGTAACTTCTGTTTCTTATCTAATTATGTTTCTGCTTATCCGGTTTATAACCAAAATTAAAATGGTGAAGTTTTAGATATACCTCTAATAAAACTTTTTATTGAACTTTTCACGAGAGGCTACAGCTTGCGCAACTGTTTCTCATGGGTTCAAAAACGAATTACCAATGCGCCACGGACGCTCGTACACGTAGCCGCGCAGCCAAGACAGCTATTCTCGGAGTAGACATTATTATTGCGGGAGCAATAAATGGACATTTTGGCAAAACGGTTCGTCATTGGTCCGCAGGCAGAGAGCGAGAAAACAAGAGGGAACGAAAGCGTGTGGGTGGATGGGGGACGTCAGCCGAGCGGGTGGCCGCATTGGCTGCAGTAGTGCTGCTTTCGCACCGCAGTCGATCTCGTTCCTAGGGGGACGTCAAGACGAAGCGATGGTGGCCGCGTCCATCCACCAACGTCTCGATGCACCCCCTCGCCACTTGTGGAGTGTGCATCGAGCGAAAGGACTAGTAGGCGGCAACAAAGGATTGAGTGGAAATAACGGCGACAAAATGCCAATACCGGTGGACACCAAAAGGAAAGACAACCAGCCAGTGCCGCTGCTAAAGGGAAGAAACGTCACCACTGAGACGCAAAGCACGGTTGGCGCGGTGCGCGTGGGGTGTGCGAGAAACGCCGTGCTGCGGGCTTCCAAAGCCCGAGGAAGGCGCGCGTGTATGGGGCCAAGCCTCACGTTCGTGAAGGAGAGCATTGAGATGCTCACGAGTTCCTAGAGATTCACCAATAAACCTTCCATTTACTTATCACCATCATCATCGTCGTCGTCGTCGTCGTCATCGTCATAATTCCACACGCGCATGGCAAATCATGGGGCAGGTTGGTGTAATTCGCATAGAATACTCGCGACATTGCTGGGCTGTTTTGCGGTGCAGGGCAAGCCTGTGGCGAAATAATCGCGACCGGCGGGGTAGCCTCCACGCACTGATGTGTTTCGCCTGAGGGTTTGTGATCGCGGAGCGTACTGTGAAATCTATCTTGGAAGAAAAATTTGGCGCGTAACGCTTAGCTCCACTGCAAGTGTCGTCCAAAGATGGAAATTGTTTGCTGCCCCCCCGCCACGTAACACCCTCGGTTCCCTCCCTTTTTTAACCCTCACGCTCTCGTATCCCCTCTCGCTCCTTTTATCATGAATGCAATGGAGGTTTGCCGAATACAGTTAAATTTTATCGCGTTTGCCCTGTTCTCCCACCATCCGTAGGGACATTTTCTTTCTTTTGGGCTTGGCGCAGTTCCAGCTTCAGTCCCAGCTATTTTGTTTTAGTGTTTGCTTTTATGTAACATCTTTTCGACACTGTTTTTGCTCATTGATTTTTGAATTTGGTATTGCGAGAACGAATTCAACTAGCATTCTTAATTAACGCTTATATTCTCGGTTGTGCTCACATTTTACTTCAAATATGACTGAACTTCCTTTTGCTCCAAATAATGTGAACATGTATGAGCGATGGCAGTAGTTTTGTAGCTCGGATGGTCTTACCTACATGTATACTTCGTGTTGAAGCGAGGCTATCACCAGTTTTTTGGCCGGGCGGTTGAACCCAGTGACAGACAGACAGACAGACAGACAGACAGACAGACAGACAGACAGACAGACAGACAGACAGACAGACAGAGAATTTTCGTGTTAGGTATGCCCCATGAAAAAAGAAAAGGCCCAGCCAAAATCTTTCGTAGCTTCTCGTAGCTGTGCGATAGCCTCCGTGCTATTTGTGCAATTCGACCGAAGCAGTTTATGACCGAACCATAAAAATTTCAGTCGTCTACTGACGTATTTATCGCAGACCAGGAGAGAACTGGTCAGAAAACTTAATCCTGAATGTGAAAGGGTAGGAAGGTAGGCGAAGAGCATGTGGTTAGGCTAGCTCGCCACATGACCGATTTCAGAAACTCTATAGGGTGAAAAAATGAACATTTCTGGTGGGCTCACGACGCGGGATTGGCGTCGAGATAATGGTACTTTGGGGGAACAACCTGCCTGGTTGTCGGTGCGTGATACACTGAAGAGAGTATCAAGACTAGATTTCGTGGGAACCGGCCAAAAGTTTTGGCATGACCATACAGTTGCATTGAGCCTGCGGCTACGACGCGTTTGATACCACACTTGCACGGGTATGGTCATTGTTGATTTCACGAATTTCGTAAGCACCTTGTTGCCGGTTCCCCACTAAGTATTTGATCGCTTTGTGGGAGGTTCATCTTGTTTTTGTTGCTAGTCGTGAATCATCCGATGCCCGATCTTCAGAAATTTGGTGCCGTGCACATTTTGGGAATTTCCAGAGCACCGAGACATATACTTGAGGTGGAAACATCTGGCTGCAGTGGCACTGTGATTTGGGCACGTTTGATGCGCTATTTGCGTCGCGTGCTCGCGTGACTCGTTTCATCGAATATTCCGTGGGTTCAGACTATTTCACGGGTAGATACATACGGGCCCGTGAGCCTCACGATAAGAACCTGTTTTATGTTGCACTTGAATTGGTAGCACGTTTTACAAAATCTTGACGGGGCTATTTGTTGAGAGGAGCGGTTCATGTTTTGGGAAGACGCATGCGGCTACGTTGGCCCCTTCATTACCAGTCACTTGATACCAAATTTGCACGGGTACGGTCTGTGTTCCATTTTCCTGATTTCTGAATGGCTGTCTTAGCCAGACTGGGGTAAGTTTTGGCTGGACCTACTTGGTTCCTAATAGCCCAATGATGCGGAATCGTCTGATGCTCAACCCGCATAAGTATACACACGGACCACCCGTGCTTATTTCCACGGCGCTAGATGAATGCGATCGCATAAAACACACTGTGGCAACAATTCCCCCCATTGTAACGTATTCTCCCCCTCTTTCTCGCTCTCTCCAACATTCTCCCGTAGCTTGTAAAGAGGCTTCATTTCAATCAGTGTTCCTGTTGGCCGTATTATTTTCTCCGCATATGTGAGACATCCTGTGCCTGTAGCTGTGAACTTATTTAATTACCGCGTATATCGTGTAAGGGAGCCTCTTGTCTTGCTTGGCGCTAGATACGTTACAGTGAATTGAAGTCTGTGACGGTGGACTTACTTTTGAGAGACGCCGTATGCATATTGCAGATAGGCGAAAAGCAAAAACGCCCGTGTGTACGAGATTTCAGCGCACGTTAAGATCCCCAGGTGGTCAAAATTAATCCGTAGGCCTCCACTACGGCGCGCCTCAGCGCCTGCGTTGCGTCGGCGCGTTAAACCCTACAATCAATCAATCAATGTTGCAGATAGAAGGTGCTGTTGACCCATGGAAACGACGGCTCGTTTTTCCTTCCCCAAAATGAACAAGTCCCGACCGTAACTCGTAAGCATGCAAGGTAAAAAAAAGTGAATAACGGCAGCGAGGTTCAACCGCATAGCCCGTGCGCGAAAGAATGGAAGATAATCAAGAAATAGCTTACCTGATTTTCATGAAAGCGCGTATGAAAATGGCTTAAATGATGACCGACCAGCAACAAAGAAGCATTCGTGTCTATTCACAGCCTACAGCTGACGGAATTTTCCAACAAACCTGTGTGCAAATGGAATTCCCTGGCTGTTGTAGCGTAATTATCAGCTAGTCTAAAGTCAGCCTTTAGCGACACTCAATACATTTTTTAACAAATTTGGCCTACTGCATTGTTTTTGCTTTTTCCCCTGGATGACACATTGCTCCCAGGTATCTGAGCATCCATGTGTCCTACGCAAAAAGCAAGGAAAATTAGGGTCATCCACTTGCAGTGCAGTTAAGTTCCCACTGCACGTCTTGAGACAAGCTGCCAAAAAAGGGGTTCACACACGCACACACACAAGAAAAAAAACAAGCAAAGTGAAGATGGTGCGGGTCTCGCTGTGCATGGCTTCGGAAGACGTGTGCGTGTGTGGGCGTGCGTGCGTGCGTGCGTGCGTGCGGTGCGCACAACGGGGGCTCCATCTAGGGGCGGCAAGCGGCCGTGATAGGCCGGGAGAAGAAGCACGAGGCTCGTTCGCAAAGACTTCTCTCGCGCAGAAGAGATAAGGGCTTGATTCAGTGGGTCGCCTGGAAAACGTCTGGCCTTCGATAAGCGCGTTCCTTAGTAGACCGGACGTCGTAATCGGGCCACGGGGCAATGGCTGGCTCGGTGCTTAGGGACTCGGTACAGATGTAGGTGTCGGCTGCGGTTCGGTCTTTTATCGGTACCCTGGTAATGGAATTACGCGTCTGCGAAACGCTAGTCGCTTCGCGACCGAGTGCGTACGGTGCTGCGGTTGCTCTGTCCGCCTCCGTGGCGCCGGTGAAGGGACCGGCGCGCGTCGAACAGCCACGCGGACCTTTTGCGAGATGCCTCATGTCCCTGTCCCTCCTCCGTTAGGAGCAATGCCAACTCTGGATATCCCGGGCCAACACTGGAAGTTGAGGCTACTGGAGAACCACGTATATGGGACGAGTGTTCGTATAATTTAGTAGTGCATTTATGTCCTCCATTGGTACGCATATCCATGCCCTAACACAATTTTGTTTGACGTCATTTCAATCACCAAATCTCTCAGACTGGCAGAAGTGTGTCAGTAAAACGTGGCAAGGACGACACACAATTCTAAGGACGCATAAATTTGAGGGCAGTTTCTTGTGGTGCCACTGTGTGAACCTTGTAAACTTCGCAAGGATCGAGTATTGAAGTACGCCATCGGCTAACGTACGGAGGTGACTCACCGATATGCAAGCTCTAGGAGTTTAGCGATGAGGGTGATTGGCGGTTTCAACAGCAAGAAAAAGGAAGCGAGAGAAAGTATATCCCATAGACAGTCATGACCCTTGGTGGTTGCTTTAAGAAGTCCCTACGACAAGATAAGGGCTGGGCGGAAGGTATCTGGTAAACCGGCACTACTCCATCTGTTTTTCTTAATATCTGGCTTAATTTCTTACTTTTGTTTTTAAAATTGCCCAACTTTTATTTGGAAAAAGCAGTACTTTGAATGCGCAAGAATTGTATTTAGTGTATACGGTCACCCTAAACTACAAAACATTTTTTTTGCACTTCGCTAATAATTTAACTGACCGAACCAGTTAGCCAACCGGTTCAAGCTTGCGAACCGGTTCTGGTTGTGATTTGGCCGAACCGGAACTGAACCGGAACAAAATAAATTCTCCCGAACCGTAACCGAACCGGTATTTGTTCCGGCTCGACACACTGGAAGCTACACATGGGCTATGGGGCGCGTCGTAGTGGAGCCCTGGATCCAGAGTCCCGGTAGTTTCTGCTACCTCTCGCCTATAGACGAAATTGCTGATCAGGATCATATTTGGCCAGCTCTCACTCCCACTGCTTTGAAGTTGAATTAGTATACATAGTTTCTGTATTCTTATTTTGCCAACAAGCACAGACCATGTGATAGACCGTCGAGGGCTCTCCATGGAGATAGTAAGTGGATGTATACATTATGGGGAAGATAGCGTGAAACCCCATACAGTTTCGACCGGTCAGTGTTGCCTGGTAAGATGAATAACAATCTCAAACTGCCCTCGAAAACAAAACCTGAGGCTAAATGGTATGCAAATACGCGCCGATTTGAGGAAAATAGGCATTTATAGGCATTAATAAGCATTTGGGCACAAATGCCAAAATAGGCATTTATAGGCACTATAAAAACACCACAAAAGCCCTTCTTAGTCTCTCATTCATGTGCATATGTCAAAATGGTGCGATACAAGCGCAAGGAACGAAATAGGCATTTGCTTATAATCCGGGGCTCTAGTCATTACCGCACCACAGAACCGATAGCCATGGCGTAAACGCAGTGCACCTAACAGCAGACGACCGCTTGGCGGCGGTGATGTCCGCAAAAGTGATAAAGTTTGGTAACGACAACAATGCTAGCGCAGCTGGAAAGTTAGCATTAAAGGGGCTCTGCAACACTTCCGATAAAGGATTTCACTCGTTCCTTCACGTCTAGAAGCACGGAGAAAGCTATAGTTTTCGCCAGCACGGAGCGGCACTGCGGGATTTCCTAGTCGCAGCAGATCCACACGCTTTTCGTTTCTGCTTTGCTTTTGTGGCTGTCTTTTTAAAGTGGCTATCGAATGCATTCACTGCTGCAACTGAAGGAAAACCGGCCAGTGGCCGCTACACCGCTGTAGCGACGTAATTCAAGTGGTCCAATAACGCCAAGACCGCCAAAGAGAGGAAAATTTTTGAGCTGGTTTCCAAGTCATTTGAAGGTCACAGAGCAGTAATATTTGGCTGAGGTACTTTCCGACCCTAATATCTAAATACTGGGTGTGTTGGCTGACTACGTTCTGCAAGCATTTAAGATTTCGAAGCAAGTTAATACAAGTGTTGCACAGTGCCTTTAAAACAAAACTCTGAAGTGCGTTACTAAAAGAGATGAAACTAAACAAAAAATGCACGCGAATATAAATATTGCTTGATGTTCCTGAGGCGTCCTATTCGCGATATCGTGATTTTTGTGGGAATTCTTCATTTTGTATTACGTAAGCGATCGGCCACGTATCGACGTAAAAGTCACACGAAATGCGCGTAATTTCGCGCGGAGCTTACAAAGATGACTACGAATCTATTTGATATTGCGCACAAAAAATATAAACACTTGATGCGTATTCTAAAAATTAAGGCAGAATTTAATGCTAACAAAATAAAGAAATTTTTCATTTGAAAGCAGCGTTAAATACTTCAAGGTTATTTAGTAACGTTGAACCAAGTGCGTGCGAGCGAAAGGCATTTGTGAAAGTGAACATTACGCAACCTTTACTGCTAAGCAGTGTGTCTCAACCCCTCCCCCACGCCCAGGTTTCATTAAGGTGAAGCCGCTTTGCTCAGCGCCGTTTGTAGGCGCCGTTTGTATGCTCCTCCTCGCCTCCGCCGACCCCTCTTTCACAACTGTTACTATTACTGTTATTCCTCTCGAAACCACCGATCCCTCTTTCACAAGTTGTGCGATCGGCTGATAACGGTGGTAGCGCCGTTGCCAGATGATTGCGCAGAATGAACAGAAGCGCGATTGGTCGTCAAAACGACAGAAAGCCGCTGCGGCCAAACGTCTAGCCGCCACCGATGCCGCCTCAAATTCTACCTCGTGTAGCAGCTACGAATCGTGCTCGGATGTAGATCAACTTGCCCTCTTGGAACGCCAACGTGAGCCCATAATTCGTTTAGGTGCAAAGCATCTCTTGCTCTCGGCTCTGTCGTCCGTCGTCCGTCCGTCGTCCGTCCGCACCTCTCCCCCTCTCCCCACCAGCTGTGCGATAGCGTGCGCGCTTCTCCTCTCCCTATCTCCACGCCAGCTGTGCGATAGCGCGCGCGCTGCTCCTCCTCTCCCCCTCTCCACGCCATCTGTGCGATAGCGCGCGCGCTACTCATCACCACAGCTGCGCGATAAGCGCGCATGCGCGTATCCTCTCTCATCTCCTCAACTCCACTTCATCTGCTCTATATAATAAACCCGGTCCGCGCGCCGCTCCCTCAGTTGCTGCTTCGGTTGAGCCACGCTGCGCCGTCCGGGGTTCCGTCATTTTCCGTTGTTTGGATACCCAATCTCGTGAACGTTTCGGAAGCTCCGAGATGCTTCGCATCAACTCAGGGTTCCCTCGCGGGAAGGTGGTGTCATTTTTCAGCGTGAAAGGCTTTCCGAGAGACATTTTCGCCGGTGTATTTCGCGCCTAAGCACAAGCCCATCAAGGTCAAGGTTGCTGGTTTATGCGTGCACGGGTTGGAGGTAGAAGGAAGGGGTGTGCGCGCGCAGCTAGGCTTCATGCCTGTACCGATGACACGCCCGTCGTACTAGTGGGAGATTTCAGCGTGGAAGACCCACGGCTCAATGCCACCTGTCAGCTGTCCTCCGTGGTCGACCGGTTCGGGTTTGGGTCGGTGCGTTACATTGTCAGTAAGATGCCTCCGACGCGGTAGGGAAACGGACAGCCGCACGTTTGTGCGCTAGAACGAAGCTCGAGTTCTTCCAGGTTTCAGCTGGCTATGGGACGGCCACATGTAATTCGCTCGGAGGAAGAAGAGCGGGATTTGAAGAAGAGTCGAACCGTACAGAAAGCTCGAATGGGGGCGAAAACAACGAAAAGCCGCTGCCACCGCCGTTGCCGCCGCCGTTGCCGCCGCAAGTTCTAGCTCGTCGAGTAGCTGAAAATCCCTCCCGGATGAACAGCAACTTGCCCGCTTGGAACGCCGACGTGAGGCAATATTTCTTGTTCAGCTTGAAGGGCTTTCATGTGCGACATTTTCAGCGGCGTCGTTCACACTAAGCATCCGCACATCACCGTGTGCCGGTGAATGCGGGGAAGGGTGGTGAGTGGAGGGGGGCGGAGGATTTGCACACGCACTTATAGGCTTCATGCCTTCACTGATGACACGACGGTTCTGCTGGCGGAAGATTTAAACGCGGACGTCAAACAGCCCAATGCGACCTGTCCGGCTAGGAGGATAAATTTAGGAGAATAAAAAAAGTAAAAGAAAAGCTACGATGGCGACTTATTGTTCTCGAACGTAACAGCTCTCCTGACCAATGCCGTTTCTCAGCGGGAACATGTGAGGTCGCGTCGGTTCGCGTCGCGAGTCCCATCGCGTCACCGCCTAGAAAGCGAGGAGTTCCCTTTCTGTCTCTGCTGCGTTGCCGCTTGAGCAGTGTTGTACACGTTCCTATAAAATTGGAACGAAAGCTCGTTCCTCGTTCCTTCCCAATTTTGAAACGAGTTCCCGTTAAAGTTCCCTTACTGCGAAAGGAACACGTTCCAGTTCCACATCGAAAATTGGAACGCGTCGTTACATTAACGTTACAATTAGTTTTTTAAATTAAAATATAGTGTCGGATAATCCTGGGGCGAAATTAAGTGAGAAATTTAAAACTCACATCGAACTACGTATATTATACGAATATTAACACCACCGTCAGCAGATTATCTAGAGATAAAATAATCAAAAGAAAATCTCCTAGGCGAATTTTTTCAGGGTGCTAAGGACAAACTCCAGACGGCTCTAGTACATTTCGGTGCAGGATGTTTCGGTGCGGAAATTTCGGTGTACGGACATATCGGTGTACGGGCGTTTCGAAGCATGGACAACCTCAAATTACATAAATTACATGCTCACTCTCAATATCCAAAACGTAACAAACATTAGCTAGCCCCCCAGAATGCAGAAAACGGTATGAAGGGTATTACGTAGGCTGGGCTGCCTTGCTAAAATGAATCTGCGAACACTTGTCAAGGATATTGTCGTGGAGGAAGAACGGGCCTTTTTGAAAACAGCCGCAGCTTCTAATGTTCTAAATGTTAAGCGCGTACGGGTTGTGCATACAAATTACGCCCATCCTGTTTCGGGAAAACCAACCTTCGTTTTATGTTTACATGCCTACATACACCACATTTTAATTCTTTGTCCTAGCGCCCCCCCCCCCCCCCTTCCCGGCCTGCACGCTCGAATCTCGACCAGATTCTTTTTCAGTCATATTATTTTCGGTTTCCCCTGAAAATACTACAGGCGTGGCGGAGTTCACGGTCTCCGAAGCCTCACCGCAGAGATAACGGAAAAAGCTTTGCATTTACCAGGAGCTCGCGAAACCTCTATAATGTGGAACAAAAAGCCACCCAAAAAGCCGCTGAGAACACAATGGCCACTATCGTTTGCTGGCTACGCCCTTCCGCGCGTCGCGGTCATAACGATGGCGCCCCCACTCCAGGAATCACTCTTTCTTCGCCTTCAGTCTCCCCAGGGAATTAACTCTTCAAGTCGCGCATATCATGGACACCCCAGGCACACATTGCTTTCTCCCATTATAAGGAGCAAAAAAAATGGATAGGCTAGTGTGACGAGAGCGGCAACAGTCGTCTTCAAGTTTTCGAAGTCCAGTTGACGCAATGGTGAACCCCAAGGGACACCCATCTCTCTCTACCAAGGGGGATGGTAGCCGGCGGGGCTCAGCCTTCCCCTCCCCTAAGTTACGCCACCGTAAGTGCGATCGTTGGTTCGTTAGTTTTAAGTAGAACGGACACCGAATGCAACGAATACGAGATTGATTGCGAAAATAATTAAAACGGAATGCACACACTCTTAATATACCTTGTTTTTCTGTTGTTTTTATCACGGATATTTTGCCTTGGGGGGGGGGGATGGACTAAAAGCAGCAGCGTCTTGCACCGTTGGGTGAAGTGAAAGCAAAGCGCTTTGGTAATACCTAAACTATTAGGGTTGTTCACATTAATGTCAAAATAAAAAAAAAGGTTGAACAGATGCAAATTAACAACGTTAAGTTTTACCATCTCCTACAGAAATTCTATTTTACGTGGCAATGCTCTGTCAGGGTTTAGCGTTCGTTAACACACAGGGCGGCGCAAGCACAAGTCTGGAACGTAAAATCATATCAAGTCACGAAATTACAATATTAGAGCTAAAATGTTCAAAGAATGCCTGGGACATCCCGTGACTCAAGATGTCTGGGCCAAGACGTCGTGCACCAAAATGTCCGTGCACAGAAATGTCTGCACCGCAACGTCCTGCACCTAAATGTTCGACACCGAAATCTCCGGATCCCGTATTAGACAATCTTTCGCCGCCAGGGAACAATTCTATCGGCCAGACGCGCATCCTCGCCTCCCCAGGTAAACGATGAAAGGTGAAAAGCATTCTCGCGGCTACACTATTCACCCGTCGAACGCCGCGTAAGTTCAACCACCATGAAAGCAAGCAGAAGCTGCGGCCTGCTGCGTTGTTATTCTTCTGCCTTTGACCTTCGAGGAAGCACTTACGGCTGAAGGGCGGGCAAATTGACCAGCTTATAGGAAGAGGAACGCAGTAGCCACTTGTGGATTTTTGTACTCGAGCCTTGGCATCAAAAACAGCCAAATTCTAGCGATGTAACGGCAGGAACGCTGTTCCTGCCGTTCCTTCAAAAACGTAACGAGTTACCGTTACAGTTCCACCGACCCTTAATGGAACGGTGGCGTTCCTCCGTTCCTCCAAAAAGGAACTAGTTCCAGGAACGCCGTTCCTTGTAACGCCGTTCCGTACAACACTGCGCTTGAGGTAGCGGGTGTGCGCTCTTCGTCGCCGCTTGGACTGGATAAAACCAGGTAAGAACACTTGAAGACAGCCTTTTATCAAGTTGCGCACTCAAATAAATGATATTTTTTTCCTTTCTCTTCCATTGTAAGTTTACTTCTTTCACCGTCTTGAAGCAAGATATTTGCATGCACCTATGCATGTTGCCGATTCTTTTTGGGGAGTGCTTCTGATCAGAAGAACTTCTGATAAAACATACAAATTATTATGGTCCCTTCGAGTTGGTCTTAACGGAAGTTCACTATATTTATTTGATTTCATAGCTTTTAGTAACACAATTTAGCTGCCGCTTTAGTTTCAACCTGAAAACTGTATTTGTGTCAACACATTCATGGTCATCACCATCACCACGCTATTGCCTGCTCCTATGACGGACGCCGCTCATATGCCGTAGCTGTCTGTTCTATGACGCGATCCTGACAGCGAAACGCTCCTCCCCCCCCCCCCCCTCCCGACAATAGAAAATTCTACTGATGCTTGCCAAGTAGCTCACTCCTTAAAAGGTCCATGCGGACAAGACACAAGTTTTGTTTATCCGAAAGATTGCCTCGTTAGAATTATACTGACACCACTTTTTACGTAAACTTCGCTGAAATAAGCTACATAATTAGGAAAAAAGGAATGGCCATGCGACTCGCTAGCTCATTTCCCGCACTAGAACCTATGAGGTCATATGCACAGCCGTGCGATTGGCTGATGCCGGGAAAAGCAAACGTCAGTTTAGGCAGGGCTTATAAGATTACAGAACGACCGATTTCGTTTAAATGTAATGCTTATTCATTTTGCAGCAGTAATAATGATGGGGTGAAACACAGGAAATTACGAAAGTACACGTAAACATAGAAGTAGCAGTGCGTACTGCTGTTAGTTCTGCGCGCACCACGCTTGTTATAGCTGCACACAGCAGTGCGGCGCTTTGGGGTTGTCTCAGACGGCACTGGCCGATAGGCGTGAGCGACATTGTCTTACGTGACCCTATTTGTCGAACGTAGGCCATGTTCCACGAAACGATTACTACCTACTGTAACAACAACGAACCAGGAGCAAATGCGGTCAAAAAGAAAGCAAAGGCGTTGTAGCAGTGCCGAGCAGTATGGTGGCGCCATTTAGAAAAAATGACAGTAAACAAGGCCCTGCCGCCTGCAGCAGGCTGAACAGCTCACTAGAAATTCGCTTGAAGACCCGTACATGTGACGTCATGGCAGACGTCACGAAACACGATTTAGCGGGTGAATCAAAATTTTAACATAAATTGATCAATTTCTCAGTGACTCAAGCATCACTTGCTGCCGGAAAAGCGCTGGGGGCACTATAAAATACCAAATCTTCCGAACAAAACAAACTTGTATTTTGTTTGCATGACCCATTTAAGCTAGAATTAGATCAGCGTAAGAAGGAATAAAACCTCCCTTTGGTTTTCATTTCTTCTCGTTTTTGATCATACAGTGAAAACTCGATTTAATAAAGTTGAGGGTTGTCGCGAATTATTTAGTTAAATCGAGAGCTTTGGTAAATCGAGTTAAGCATTTCTTAGTCTCTTAATTTGGTACATTTGACTATTACTGTAGCGGCATGCAGAAAACTTATTCGGCGTTGTATTTTGGAAGCGCAAATGCTCCAAAAATAAAATTGCGGCCCGCGCGTATGAAAAGAGACCACAGAAATTGTTACCTGAACAAGAACGGTCCCTGGAGGACTACAAATGTAGTTCCCACTAAAGAAGTCTGGGATGTTTGCTTGCGTGCGCTTTGTAAGCAATGGCCGCACAGTATTCTGGTAAGTTCTCAGATTTCTCGGAATTCTTGTGAGGCAAACATCCGCAGTAGATCGAAGGCATCCATCACTTGACCCGGTGGCGGCCTTTTTTTACAACATTCATTGAAAGTTAAAAAAAGCGCCAGTGCCATCTGTGACGGGCGAAAGAAACTGTTTTTTTTTTTTTTGCCGTGGGCGGCATCTGGTTAATTCAGCTAAAAATTGCAACGCCCGTTCTCGCCAGGCATTTTCGTAAAAGCGGGACAAAGGTGCTCCGCAATCTTAAGTTTGGCACGACATAGAACAATTTTGAGGCCGTTCTTTACATAATAGACCGAAAAATAACACTTTTTGAGCTGCATCTTTGAGAACAGGTTCGTTAAACCAAGACAGATCGTGGCAATTATTTCGTTATTTTGAGTTACTCAAAGTATTGGGCTGTATGGGTGTCTGAGAGGGGATGGGAATATCTTCGTTAAATCGGGAATTTCTTTAAATCGAGTTTTGACTGTATTACCTAAAAGCGTACTACGAGAAGTTCGAAAGGTTGCAGCATGTTTGGCCCCTTATAATGGAGGGACGTGCACGGCACCTTCGTTACGCTGTTTCAACAAGCCAATAACTACAATTTTATTCTGATGGTGAAAATGAAATGTAAAACATTATTCTTAAGCTCACCTATTTTTGGCTTAGAAGCGATCAACGTTATTACTCAATTGGCTAGCAAACAGTTTTAACCGCACCACGTACGAAACAGCGGCTGCTGCAAATTCGAGGATTCACGGTGCCGGCAGTTTGTGGAATTTTTCGGCATATTATGGGCAATGACGGCCAAAAAGGACATCATCCAAAATTCAATCACTTCATTTCGACGGAAACAAAATGTTCTAACGTGTGACTATCTTTCCCGCCAAAGAAAATGTCACGACGTTGCAGACAGAAAAACAGCATGGCCTTCTACGACTGTGGACCAGCACTGAAATATACATCGTCCGCATCGATACGTTCCGCCTAGTTTTTCGACGCTGCAGCCGTAAATATGCTACAATAAAAAGCCCCCCCCCCCCCAAAAAAAAAACACACACACACACACACACACACATAGAACTTACAACTGGTATCGTTACACGTTACGAAACATAAAAATCTTGATTGAGCACACAGGTAAACGTAACTTAACTGACGTGCTATATTAACGCTAATTTCGACCGCAAAGGTGTGTTGTTGCGTGCGGCACCATTCACTACAAAGTGGCTCAACAACAGATCAGCAAATTGGGAAGTACCCGCCGCGGTGGCTCAGTGGCTAAGGCGTTGCGCTGCTGAGCACGAGGTCGTGGGTTCGATTCCCGGCCGCGGCGGCCGCTTTTCTGATGGAGGCGAAAAGCAAAAACGCCCGTGTGTTCGAGATTTCGGCGCACGTTAAAGATCCCCAGGTGGTCGAAATTAATCCGGAGTCCTCCACTACGGCGCGCCTCATCGCCTGCGTTGTGTCGGCGCGTTAAACCCCACAATCAATCAATCAAATTGGGAAGTCTGTACTTGCAGGCCCTGAGGGTAATCACCGGGCTACCTCAACCTACTAAAATCGAAGAGCTATACCGGTACAGCCACCTTCCTTCGCTCCATAAGATTGTAACTCACAGGACAAAAACGGCTCACGACAGGCGCCTACACACACCCCCCAGGCCAAAGTTTGTTGGAACTCGACGACAGCTCCTTCCAAACTACAGCGTTTGAACGAACCATACCTTCATGGGACGATGTATTGGTTACCCACTCAAAGCCACTACCAACGGAAACCCACAAGACTAGCCACCACCATCAACGAAGTACACAAGCAATTGTCTCGTCTAATGTGCAATCAACAGACCCAACCATCTACACAGACGGGGCCTTTATGAAAATCGCCTTTGCATAGGACTTACTGCAACGAATTTAATTCAAACGAGCACGCAGTGTTTCTCTGAAAACCAACCCATTTTCACCCCTGAACTGGAATTCTAAGCCATCCTCCTGGGTGCTCACATGATCGCAGACCTTATAGCTCCAATTACACACCGGGCTATCATAATCACAGATAATCTAGAGGCCGTAAAAGCGTCACGCATCCCTCCACTACGAAACACTGCGCCTCACCGAATAAAAGAACGATGCAAAACCATCCAGCACGACCAGCATCGATGTCCGAGGGCAGTGAATAGCCACAGAGGTATCCCCTCGAATGAAGAGGCCCGTAGGCTCGCGAGGGAGACAGTACTCAACCACCCCTCGGAATCTCCAGCGCCTTCTCTTCCTCATAACCCTTCACCTGAAGACCGCAGGAAGACACTTCGGCAAGAAAGCAAAAAAAGAACTCAGATCAACAGTTCCTGAGCTACTCCACCCGATACCGTGCAACATACCACGAGATGCGCAAGTAATTATTATCAAAGCCCACGCTGGCTACGCCCTCTCAGAAGACATTTTAGCTCGCTGCGAACACTACCGGCAACACAAGAACACACAAGTTTCACCAGAACGTCTTCTGTGCTCCCAGTGCCACCAGATCGACCGACAATCTGCCACTTATTGTGGTCATCCAGGGTCCTGGAAAAGATATGAACAAGGCAAAAGCTTCCTAGCGTTACACCTCTACAGGACTGGGTATACCCAAAGAAAGATGGCAACAACGTGCTGCTTGGACTGTGGTCTTTCGTGAAGCAGGATCACATCATCAACAGAACATGAATTTCATCAACTCCTAAGCCCTAACTTTTTCCCCTATCACCCTAACAGACTAGAGTGCCATCCTTGTGTAATGAATGCATTCATTCATTCATTCATTCATTCATTACTTCCTTACATAAATGTTAACCTATGCTTTATTTCGAGAATTCCTCGGAATGTGTTCATACCTTTCGTGTGTGATGGCTGATAGTTACGTACTGATTTTTGCCATCTAATTTGAAAGAATGGGAAACAAACAAACAAAAAAACGACCCACTTTACAGCCGGTTGCATTAAACGGTATGAAACATCAAATCTGCGAATGCTCACGCTCTGATTTTGTAAGCCGGAAACATGGGACTCAATTGCAACCATTAGGAAATGCTTCCAGTCAGGACGGAGAGCTCACAAAAAATTTGCAATGTCGGGGAATATGGCCCAAGGGGCCCTATTCTCTGCTCCACGTGGCGCAAATTAACACGTAGCCCTGGACGCGCCTCAAAGCCAAGGTGTAACGTCATTAGGTGAACTGATATCACATGTTGTGAACCTGGCTAGTTTGCCAACGTGGCTTGCCTGCAATGAAATTGGGCGGCCAGATTCGCGAGCACCCCTTTGCTTTTGAGCCGGTGAGGAGCCTTGCTGTACAGGGGCGCTATTCCGCGATTCCGAGTAGAAGCCACGTGCACGAAATGAGAGTGAGAATCAGCGCTGCAGTTTGCTCTTTGGCCAGAAAACATAGCAAAACACGAGGCCGTTCCTTTGCAATGCGAGAAAAGGGAGGCGGTCTAATGGATAAACGTGTCAACGACTGCGAACACTGCTGTTCTAGACTGCGGGTCGCACGTGACGGTCCGTCCGTTATGGCGGAAGCGGCGCTGGCGGGCGAACGTGAGCAAGTTTGCGTTAACGAGTGGCGCCCACCTGCCGCTAAAAAGCAAGCGAGCAGGAAAAGAAAGCGCCACGGTTAAAAGTTGCTCTTGAGTAAAGCAAAAGTATACGCCGATCTCACAGGCGCGGTGAACGCGGAAAGCCATAACGCGGTGTTTGGCGGCGCTCAGTCCTTGATACAGCGCTCCCATTAGGGGCGGCACGTGCCCGGCTGGCACACTCATTTGAGGACCGCCTAATTTATCGTCGAGCTTACGTCTGACTCGCCGGCACGCAAAATGTACACGCCGCGTACGACGGCGCCTCTCCTGTGCGGTGTATTCGATCGCTGGGCTGGAAGACGGCCCATTCGCCACAGCATGCAACCTCGCCTTGGAATTCTTAAATATTCTTACAATTGCACCATAAGGAAATAATACTATCAGAGTGAGCGTCCAGTAGAAAACCCTTCAGTCTCAAGGAGAAAGTGGGGCCTTGAGTCCTGCGTGGTTTAGTAAGGTCGCCGAGTATTCTTTAGCAAAATCAAGATCACCAATTTATAAATGGAGTTCAAAAATCAGAGGGGTGGGTGCACGACGTGTAAATAAATAGCCATAACTTCGTGAGCCTGAGTGTTCAAACGTAATTTCAGATGTAAGATTTCAAAGGACTAAACGCAGCGTAATTTCAAAGGTGTACACGCAAAAGAAAAAGCGCATAATCGCTAAAACACAGGAATTGTTTTTACCCAAGAAAGTGTGCCTCGCGAAATTTGCTTGCGGTGACGATGACGGATGCACCCTACCCCAAAACCCCGTTCTGCCCCAGGGTCTCTATGGCTAAGCCGTGTTGGTATTGACCCGAGGGACGCGGGCTCGACCCCTGCTAAGGCGGCCTTTTAAATGCAGAGCATTTCAGTAACTCACGATGTCACCCGCGTTGACGTCCGTCGTAGTCCGCACCGTCGTTGTCCGCACCCCTCCCCCTACACTATATGAAAAAATTCTATGCGGTGCCTGGTTTCGATCCCTCGACCCTGCGGGCGGAACGCAATGTACATGGTGCTCTACCCACTGCGCCACAAAGCCGACACAGAATGGGAGGCTACGAACGCGCCTTATATCCTTGACTCATTCAAACTACGTCAAGAAGCTGCTGATACAGCGCATTCACTACCACCAACTCCCCAAACACTAAACGTTAACGCAATACACCCACCCCCTATGCGACGCATTTACTCGAGTCCCCCTCGCGGGGAGATGGGCCCAATTTTTTTGTGGTAGAAGACACCCGTTGGTAGAAATTCCGGATGCTCATTCTTTCCATCTCCACGAAGAAAAAAATCATAAGGAAACTCCTATAAGAAGTTCTTGGATAGGGCTAAAACGTCATGTCCGCATCCCCCGTACTCACGCAGAGTCCTTTTAGACTTTCTTGCGTGGCTACGTTACTGTCGTGAGGCTTCACTGTAATACACAAAAGCAATGTGCCGAATCCAATTTCGTTAAGGTCAGTGTACTTGACTGCTTTGCACCGAATCTTCTAAAAGCAGAGCTGCTTGGGCCGACACAAATCCGTCCGGCGTAGAGAGGAAACCCCGAGCGCACGTGAGCGCGGGCCTCGCGGCGACCGCCCGTCATCGTCCAGGCTTCCGCGTGGGCTTACGCCACATGAGGAGCTCCCGCCTTCGTCGTCGTCTTCGTGTAGCGACCGGTACGCCACGGGTCCGCCGCGCCGAATACGATGACGACGAATCTTTCACGCCATCTCTTCCACACGTGGAGACGGCCACCAGACCAGCTGATGAGGAAGTTGAGGTCTACCGAGGGGAGGACGCGCTACAAGAGGATTTGCCCTTCGTGGCTGTGCCGTAGAAAGACGACGACGGATGACGACGATTGCTACTGAATAAAACACGTGACATACTTTAATAGTCTTTGCTTCACAGTGCCGTCCGAAACCGCTTTGCACTGCAGGGGTCCGACTGCTCCCTCTCTCCTGGGATCCGCTATCAATGTGGGGTGAAGCTAGGTCGACCCCCAGCTCTGCTGTTTCTCCACCCTTGCACCACCAGTGCAAGCTGTGCCTATATCTTATCCTTGGTTTTACTACTAAGACTGACTGCATTGCTGGAAAAGCATATTTTCAGGGCAGCATAACCGGACATATCTTCATACGAACACACGTATTTCAGTAAAGCCCCTTCATGTAGACTTCCCATTTACTGACAAATGCGTTGATTGGAAGATATTTTTCTTGGGAAATATGAGCACTTTGTGATCAAGGTATAAGGGCCCTAGGGCCTTTTGTTAAATGCCCCTAAGGCCGGGTTCAGACTGTTGCCGCAACTGGTGTAATAACTTTAAAAGAATGACGTCATTTGACGTCTCAGCCAACCGAACTGCGTGACACGCCGTTTTTTTTTTACGTCTATAGATCACGATATAGCTTTTGCGTCGGTAGTCTGAACATAGCCTAATGCGTCCAATGCAAAACTAGGGATTGCAACGCATTGCTTAATGGACGGACAATATTATTTTTTGGAGGTAGTCCAACAGTGCTTGCCCATTAAAATAACGCCCCCGAGAACTTTTCACCTTCGCCAGAATGCCAGAAGTTTGGCGTGAGCTAAGTTATTTAGAAACAGACAAATAATAGGTCACCTGATAGCCCTGTAAGAAAAGAAAAAGGAAAGTTATTGACAACTTACAGACATGCTGTTTTATGGAAAGTCGCCATTTATTCGTACTGGGTGCCATTCTTTATTTTTTTCCGGGCGCTGCTATCATGTCTCATGGGCAGCACGTGCACCCCATACATGAAAGCTCTGAAATCGCTTACGAAAGGGTACGCCAGATTTCGCACTGACATCTGTAAAGCACAACAACTACTTATAGTTTACAATGACAAAGAACTAGAACATTTTTCTAACCGCGAAAAATAAATCTGAGTCCTAACAACACGGACTTTTTTTTACGCAAGAGGAACTCAAGCACTGTCTTTCACTGCGCCCACTGTGCCACCTGCTTGAGCAAGGCAAGCCTGCTGCTCAGGGCATCCGTTCGAGCTGGCTAATCTTGACGATGTCCCTTGTGCGGGCCATTCACGGCCAGAATCAGCGCTTGAGCAGCAACATTTTTTCGAGGACCCAAAGCTCACCAGATTGCCATCTCTAAAACGAAAACATACAGGTGTTTTGTTTTTCGCCTTCACCAGAAAAATAGCCGCCGCGGCAAGGAATCCAATCCGCGACCTCGTGCTGAGTAGCACAGTGATGACAAAAGCGGTTTGCAACATGTTTAAAGTTTGTTTGGAAAAATGGTTGGGAGGGGGGGGGGGGGGGGGGGCGAATAGGAAGAGTGAAAACTTCAGCCGCACCAGCGCGGATGCCCAGAGCAACCTTTTATAGCGAGGCTATTAGCACCTCGCTCGTAGGGATTTTTTTGGGGGGTCGTCCAGCAAAGCTGTTAGCATCTCGCTGGTAGAGATTATTTGTGTTATCTGTGTACAGAAAGTTGGCGTAAGCGAATCCATAGTTTGTAGCCGTAAGGTTTTATTTAGGTGGAGGTCAAATTTTTCTTCGCAAGCGAACAGAATTAACATCACAAGGCCGCTCACGTGCCCCTGGTGATAAAGAAATAAAAAAAAAAATAAACAAGCCAAAAAGCGAATAAACGCTGCAGAGCCGCTAACAATTGCCACTGGCCTTCCGCAAGAAGACTACGCGAACATCTGAAGGGCGAGAGCTTCAAGGCCACGCCCCTAACACGTGCAGAGCCAGCAACCGACCACATGGACATCGTTGGCTCTAGCAAGACAGTACGAGTAGTGCGAACAAGGAATGGGAGACGGGAGGCATCTCGGCAGCTCACAGCGATGTGGCGGGTAACTTACACGGATGTCTGTAACCCAGCTCTTGGAATTAGTTGCAGAGACTCTAGCGTGCTTTTAACATTGGTGTCTAATTACTGAATGGTGTTATTTCTGCGCAGCTTCCCCTGCAACCGCATGAAAACGAACCTTATTGAAGCGTATCATCTGGCCTCTTGATAATTCCACTCATTACCATGCTACATCATTTTTACAACCGCTATTGTGAACATCCTTATGGTATCAATGGCCAAATTGGGCCGCCACGTCATCGAAGATGTTTTTGTGTTGTCGTTAGTGATAAATTAGGGTCCCACGTGGAACCGCAATTAGCTTATTTCTGCCCTCGCGTAAAGCAATCATCTTTTTGTCTTCCTGCCAGCTGTTATGCCAGTAAAGAGTGCCTCTGATAAATATCCCAAAGAACGCTACCACCTAGTCTAAACGCCCAGAAGAGCAGATTTGTGCAAGGAGATAGCAGTAAAAACAGTTGGGCTTATTTACTGAAGGGCTGTTTAGCCAAAGTGCGCCTAATCGTGGGAACCGCCCGGTTAGCTACATATAATTTAACAATGCGATGGCGCGTGGTTTTAGGAAGTTCGCAGATTAATTTACGTTTTCGTAATTAAGTGATTCCTGGTTAACTCAGTAAACCTCGTCAACATGTTTACTAGTCACTAACTTGGTGATTAATATATAGCCCGAGATAGTTACGATGAAATTTCGAGAAATATTTCTAAGTATCTAAGAAATAATTTACAGGTATTTGTACTTGTTTCGATTATTTTGCCTGTATCTCAGCTTGTATTTTAAATTCTTTATTTTGAGTGCATCATGAATCTGTATTTCAAATGCCATTTTAGAGTTACTTTTCCAGCTTTGTTTGAAGCCCTATTTTATGTCCGCCACTATCCGCATATGCTGTTCGAAAGATTTGTCACCCCTAAAGGATAAGGGGGGCCTTCAGTGAAAGTAGCGAGTTATCCTGCAATTAAAAATAAAATTGCAAAAATTGGCGTTTCCGCACGAAAGCAACCATTAATAAGTTAGGAAAGCTACGGAATAATTTGTTCCCCCTCAGGGTGTTAAACGTTCGTCGAAAACTCTAGCCTATAGCGTTTTTTTTGTGGCTTTTTGCCTTCATCTGAAAAACAGTCGCCTATGCCGGGTCTTGTATTATATGTGCCTCTTGATTGGTCCTCGAGTTACGACGCAGTTACACATTGGATGCCGGGAAATCATCCCTTCACCCCGTGCCAAGTGACTTCTTTTAAAATTGTAGGCATCACGACTCAGCAGTGGGAGTCTAGCATTCCAACTTTACTAATATCCACTTGCAGCTTGCACGACCACACTTCTTTGGAAGGTTAAAAATGGAGCCTCCTTACGTATCGACAACTGGATTGGCGCTAGGCAATATCCGTCTGCTAGCATTGGCGGATCCAGAGGGGGGGTCCGGATGTCCTGACCCCTCCCTTAATTTTTGAACTTATACCCCCAATACGATGACCCCTCAGGTAGTAGAAAAAGTCTAGTTAACGATTTTTGATATTTCTTAAATTTTTCCTTTTTCGAAATATTTCCAAATAAAAAAGACTCCTCCTCCTCCTCCTCCTCCTCCTCCTCCTCCTCCTCCTCCTCCTCCTCATGATCATCATCGTCATCACTGATTGAAGCTGACCCCCCTCTCAGAAAAAACCTGGATCCGCCCCTGTCTGCTAGTCACTTTGGGGCACATTTTTTAACGAAACAGCTTGACTTTTCCATGTTGATCTGGTACATCAGGCTACATAAATGTCTAAAAATGCGTTTACAGGGGCACTAGCGCCTACAAACGAAACATTTGCGGCTACGAGTGGCAGCTGATTCCTTAAAAGAAAGGACCGTCGAACCAACTACTGTCGTTAGGAACACAAATAAACCGAAACCAAATCGAAAATCCAGCATCAGAAGACTGAGATAACATGAAAAAAAAAAACGAAAAAAAAAAAACGAGACACGGCCAGTTCTTTGTGGGATGCTTATCTACTCGAATTCTGCTAGCATTGTACTCGTGGTCCTGGGTATGCAACGGTTGACGTTGCCCCTACTTGACCATGACACTACCTTTTGTGGCGAAGTAAGGGATAAGAAACCACACGATAGTTATTGCACGTGCGCACTTAGCACATGACAGCATCTCGATGCACGGTGGTCTTGGGACAATCCTTCCGGTTTATTGGGTGCATTCCGGTTCTGTGACAGCTAATTGAATTCGCTTCCCCCTCTAGCTGCCCTGTACGCACCCCTTTGTCCCCCTCTCCAGCTCTCTCAATCCTCCTCGCCACCATATCCACCTGCACCCCTTTTCTTTTCCATACTTTCCCCATACCCCACTTACCACTTTCTCATCCCCGTCACTCTCATCACCACTCTGTCCTAATGGCCACTTTCCCCGAGGCTCCTCACACAGACGGCTCAGCCTAAGAGGCTAGACAAGGACAGACATACCGCAAATTGGGTGCAGTTGGCCAAGAACGCTAACCGCATTAAAAGCGCTCACTCCTGCTTCGTCCACATAGCAGGCAGGCGGAGTTTTGACAGGGCACGTTACAGTGTCTTCGGTCAGTGTCTTCGTATAATGAAGATGGAAAGTTACCACTTAGCGCAATGTTCTGCAGCTAATATTAACTGCAGCAGGAGACGCAATACATCTTTTCTGAGAACTCAGTGTCCTCCTGCTAAAAATATGGCATCACCTGCTAAAGCATGTGGGACCTCTACTTTCTCGGAATCCCGGAAACACCCGTCGCTGCAACTCAGTGGCTAAGGCGTTGCGCTGCTGAGCCCGAGGATACGGGTTCGATTCCCGGCCGCGTCGTCCACTTTTCTGATGGAGGCGAAAAGCAAAAACGCCCGTGTGTACGAGACTTCGTCGCACGTCAAAGATACCCAGGTGGTCAAAATTGATCCGGAGCCCTCCACTACGGCGTGCCTCATCGCCTGCGTTGCGTCGGCGCGTTAAACCCTACAATCAATCAAATCAAGCCTCCCGGAAAAAAATGTTTGTTCGCTCTTGATTGTCACGAGAGCAGTTCATATTAAAGTGACCTGCGTCACCAAGAACACAGAACGAGGGTCACAAATGGTGTGAGGAAAGGCTGACCATGAACAACAAAGCCTGTGGCCGCAATGAGGCTGTTCTCACGCGTTACGCAAGCTCACATCCTTCAAAACACAACATATCGCAATATCCAGCTATTCCAAGTCAGCTCTTCGGCTGGTGAAATGGGTTGCACTGTACATGTGAAAATGCCACTCCAGGGCCCTTAATGTCTTCCAATCGTCTATGGTTGCAATGTGAAATAGCAGTCGCCTTTGTCCAATATAGGAGTAGAGCGCAACAAATCTGTCGACAGTCTCGCGCGAATATCCTTATTATATATTTGCATGCTGAGAGCGACGTTTAAGCACCATGCATACTTTATACAAATGGCATGCGACCCCGTTGACAGCTTCGGCGTACTTGGTATCAACCTTTTGGGGTAGGTGGCCAAAAAATAGCCGAAGCCTTTTTACTGCGAAGCAGTGTACCTACACCAGCCAAGGTTTCTGTCGCAACCGTCGGCGTCAACAGAATACTTCCGCGAACAAATAAAAGAACCGAATGGCATCGCCAGGAATCGAACCTGGACCCGAACGGAGTAAGGGAGGGACAGGCCGCTGTCTTACTGACTAAGCTACGCCCACATGAGGAGACGGTGAGACAGACGGTGCACTCAACGAACACAGGGGCGGGTCTACCCCATGCGCACATTCAAAACCCTCGTGTGAATTGCAAACCGCATAATGTATGATAATGGTGTTTTCCGGGGATCAGCGGCGAACGGAACAGCGTCTGGGGAGGGGGAGGGTGGGAAGGGCGCTCCTTTGCTGCGACGCATGAAACAAGAGTGAGGGGGAGGCAGTGAGAGAGCCATAGCTGCGGCGCGTGCCACCCTACTCATCACCCTTCGCGAGACGCTCCTCTCCGTTTTCTTTTTTCCGTCGCTGCTGCGTTCGGTCGTCTCTTGATTCACTCTTTGTAGAGCCACGTGTGTGAATTGAAGTGACGTCGCATGAGAAATCGTTGTGGGTGTCGTTTACAGCTTCGCAGTTCAATCAACTTCACAGCGTGGATTGAAGCCAATTTTTTTTTGTAACTCTATATTGCGCACATCGTATTAGCTTCCTTCCTAAGTGTTGGATTTCTTTTTGCTTTCTTGTAATATTCTTTTACTTGACCGCAACTGGAAAAGGCTTTCTAGCACAGCCCAACCGCGAAGCCGTTAATCTCGCTGGAAGCTGAAGCGCTGAAGGTAAAAAACAATAACAACACAAGCAAAAATCGTGCACTCCTCCGCGGTGGTTGAACGCGAAACTTTCTCGTGGCCGATTCTTTAGTTGTAGTCTCAAATCTCTTCGATGATGTCAAAATGGAGCAAGGCAGTGGCCTGTCCATGTTCGCACGGGCATTAGTGTGCAACGTCTTTCTAATAAGCAAAATATGGTATGTGCTTCAGGTGCTGCATTGTTCGCGGGCGAATGTATAGGCCTTGCACCGGGTGTTCGCAGTACTTATCTGGGAATCGGCCTAGGAAAGAACAAGCCGCACGAACCTCTTTCGGCGCGTGCGTGAGGGGGGCCTTTCTTTGTCCCATTTGTTTCTGCGGAAAGTCGCCAATCGCTTTTTGTTCTTTCGTGACGTGAACGATCCTTTATTGCACACTGTTTGTCAGCTGAAGTTACCCAGGGCATTGCCTGAATTTGTTGTTACATCTGCACACATTTCTGTGGGAGCAATCAAGGGCTACTTCCGTGAAGTGGTTCAAGCGCCCCAGTTTTTGCGTGCACGTTTCAGTTTAGAGTACTTATCAAGTGTTACACGGAAAAAGTTGTACCGTGATTTGGTTGACTTTGTGCTACCTGTACCATTGTACAGGAAAATGTATCGTGCAGGGCCTGGGCAGGACGTGCTAAAACGCATAAAACGTGTGGTAGTGACGCCTTGGGTGAAGTCTTTCTTTTTTAAACTTCTCGTGGGCGTGCTTCCAGTAAAAACGTGGCAGAAAGAGAAGGCTTTGTACATTCCATGGGGGTTGGCTGCTACCCGTGTAAAAAACCCGAGACAGTAGAACATATATTCCTCGAGTGTTCCTTGAACGGGGTACCATACGACCTCGTCATGGTCCTGGCCCTGCACGGCATTTGGAAATCACGTATGGCGATTCGTCATCGTGACGTTGATGCTAAACGCTCGAAAGAGTATTTTGCGGATTCTATGCGAATTATGACCGAAGTCTGGAGGGCTCAACCTGCCCCTCCGGAATGGTTCTAAAGTTTTAGCATTAGCGGGAATTGAACGTGGCGTGGAAATTAACCCCAAAAGAGACTTTTAGTTGTTTACGAAAGGTAATTAACAAAAACAAACCGCTCAGCGTTGTGCCCTTTTGAGGTCATTTGTTTAATTTATTTACATTATGAACACAAACTGCGTCCATGGTCATTTTATTTTTTTTGTTAGTCTGTGGCACTAATCAGGGTGCCGTATTAAAAGAAGCCACCTTATTATTTTTTTTTTCTGTGCATGGTTTTCATTACATCATAACGAGAATCTCATTATAACAAGGAAAGTTCGTCAAACAAACGAGATCTAATTCCTTCGGTGTCCGTTCCGTCGGCCTTACGACATATTCTTTGCCTAGGTATTTAGTTGCACTTTTCATTACATCTATGAGGCATATTTTGCCCATTAACATTACTTTGGTTATTGCGCTTGTTTGTAGTTTTCTGCTGTCTTGGTTGAAGTATGGCGCTTGTTTTGGTCAGTCCCATTTGGGCAGATGAACGGATGAAACCAAATAAGGCCTATTTTTGCCGTCGAGCTCGACAGAATGTGATGACACCCCCGCCGACGCTCACAACAGCGCCATCAAAAAAGAAAGCGCGAAAAACCCCATCATGTCTTGGGGGCGGCACTTGCAGAACGAAACAAGAACACGTTTGAAGAAAGGGGAAAAAAAAAAAGCATCTTTGGAACGGACAGCGTGGTCGTCTGCGGATCTACGCAGGCTATTCTTTTGCTTATCGTCTGTATATCGTTGTACTGGATCCATGCGTCTCCCAAGCTTGATTTGCTTTGTTTGCTCGCCGGCACCGACAGTAACACCACCAATAGGCCCGTCCAGCAGCCGTGGTGGCCCCTTCCTAGCAAACAGAGCCGGCTATCAGCCAAATGGGCCTGCAATGACACCGTACGACGATTTCTGCCTTTTCCCATTTTCCAACTGCCTTGTGTTTTACATTCAAAGGTTCCATATAGATCAAATATCAGCATACTATTGTACAAAACAACGACAAATTGGCGTGTTGCTCATGATAAAATAGTTCTAAGCACATGGATACATTGATGAAATTTTCCTTGGATGCTGTTTTGGCACTATAAAACATAAAATCTTTCGAATAAGACAAACCTATTTTGTCTTCATGGCCCCTTTAAGGAATGCATGGGGCAATATAAGGCGTTTCTTTTTCGAAATGAGCCAGATCCACCTCACGCGAATTTGAGAAACAAGCGGCAGTTTGTTGCCGGACCCAAATGCAACGCTATCAATACTGTATACGATATATTTTCCATGTCAGCTAGGGGAAGTTTGTGGCCACAAGTGATTAAAAAATATGCCGTGAATTTGTGCAATATTTGGGTGATAAGTTTGACTTTAGCTCATATTGAATTGAAACACGCAAGTTGATGCGGCATTCTTACGAAAACTTTATTCAAAATGACTATCAAGCATGGTGCGATTCAGTTTTGGTGGAAAAGGCCATGGAAATATGCAATAGGGCTTCAAGAACCCTAGAACTAGTTATACCAGGAGAGCAAGTGAGTCCTCTTGGCACCATTAGGAGCTCTTTTCGAATTTTTCGCTGGGATAATTTTCTTGGGCGCGCCTTAAGGCACTCATGAAGTAAGCAGCTCTTCATTGCCTTGCCATGAATTTCCAAAACACTTCACAATAAGGCGGCTCATATCTTCTTAACCTCAATGAAGTCGATCGTACCCAGAGAGAGAGAGAGTTGGGGGAGGGGGGGATTTGCTGGGGCTTCTAAGCTGCAGCTATTAAGTCAAGTACCAAAATGGTAAATATGGGAGTAAAAAAATTAATATAACTATATTTATTTCGTAAGGATGGATGAGACGAAATGAAATAATTCTTTGACATCTCTCAGTTTCATTTCGTTCACTTTTTATTCCGTTCACTCCGTCATTGTCATCTGGGGTGAGATATTTCGCCGATCTCCTAATTGCCGCCTGAATTCATAATAAGCTAGCTCCTAAAAGCAAAAAAAAAAAAACTCCCGAAAACATTTACAAAACAGTCTAAACACTCAAGCCAAAAGCAAACTCCCACTGGGAAAATGGATTTGATTGATTGATTGATTGATTGATTGATTGATTGATTGATTGATTGATTGATTGATTGATTGATTGATTAATTGATTGATTGATTGATTGATTGATTGTAGGATTTAACACACCGACGCAACGCAGGCGATGAGGCGCGCCGTAGTGGAGGGCGCCGGATTAATTTTGACCACCTGGGGATCTTTAACGTGAGCCGAAATCTTGTACACACGGTCGTTTTTGCTTTTCGCCTCCATCAGAAAAGCCACCGCCGCGGAAATTGATTTGTCTTATTTTGATCCGTGTAACGGCAGGATCTGGCTCATTTTCAATACAAACTACGATCTGCGGACACGTTTTCAGGGCGTTATCTCAACTATTTTCTTGCCACCTCTTTTTTAGGGGAAAGTTGCCGAGTTTTGTAGCGTGAGCTTCACTGGCCGAGGTTGAGCAATTTCGCGTGGCTCCTGGACAGCCGTGTTGCGCATGCGTGAGGAGCAGTGACGTCACACGGCGTACAGAACGTTGCTCGCTGCCCGGCGTCTCTCACACACCCCACGTGCTCAGCGTCTTCGCCGACCTCCATTCCGAACTTGATGATCAAGCGAGGGGTGGCCGGATGTGCAACCGGTGACTCGTGCGTCGCGGCCACACCCGCGTGCGCCTGTGGAAACAGCTTAGCTCTGGGGCGATTGGTGACGCTGCGCCGGAGCCGCTTGATAAATACACATGTGTCACATAATGCGCATATCGTGTATGCGTCATTGAAGCAGCATGAAGCATGATCATCAAGCTAATCCAAGACGACCAGGAAAGCTAAGAATAACCAGCTGAACCTTAGCTCCCGCTACGTATATCCTAGCATAGCCGAGCTAAGCCACTGCTAATTTTTTCTTGTCAGTGTAGTTTTATCCGACTCAGTTTCGGTTTCTAGATCTGGCTCATTTCGAAAAAAAAAAAACGCCTCATATAGAGGAGTGATATCCTGGCCTGGTTCATTTCCTTAGGAGCATAGGGCATCGTGCACTGCCGCTCCCAAGTGCGCACGCGGCACCACCTGTCAGCGGCGGGGAAATTGTTAATGACATGGTAAAAAAAAAAAAAAAAAACTAAACGCAATATTGAATATGTCCCAGTATGAATAACTGAAAATCAAGCCGAAAGGAGACAGAGAGGATAATCATGAATGATACTGGTGAGGTTAGCCTGGCCAAGGCACCTAGTTTGCTACACCAGATGAAAAAAATGAAATCGATGAAATCGATGATGACTATGATGACGATGAGGCGCTCATCGGTAGATTCCTGTTTAGAGAGTCTGATCAAATCCTGTGCTTTGCAGGAAAGACAATAGAGCTTCTATCGCTCTAGATGCTCGTTTAAAGTTGGACCAAGGGCCTAACACGTCACTTAGGGTTAGTACTCTATAAAGCGCAAGGCCCAAGTACACTAAAAGGGACGCCCTAGCTGCTGTATACCGCGTACATTCACATAATACGTGGTTCAAGTCCTCGCGCACGTCACAAAGACCGCCAAGGGTGGAAGTGGCCTGTTTCATCTTGAAGCGAAAATAACTTGTGTAAGGGACATTTAGCCGCACGCGGTGAAGAATCGCTTTGTCATGCTTGGACAGTCCGTCAGGCATCCTAAAGGTCCAGTGCGGGTCTATGGAGTGAAGCGGCGCGTAATTTTGCAATTTAATAGCCCACATAGATCGCTGAAAACTCCAGGGAGCCTTGAACGCAAGAGCAGGAGCATTTAGTCTGCAGGACGCTATTGGCCCGTGCAGTGTTGCATACGGGAAGGTGTACCCGAGCCGAGCTCCGACCCTTCCGTCATGTGTGTGGCAGCGTGGTGAAGTGAGCGGCCAGCCAATGTTGCTGTCTTGAAGAAGACCAGAAGCCGAAGGCAAACTTATCTTGTTTACTGCATGGCGAGAGACGAGCCGAAGCCCGATAAGAACAATGCCCCGACGAGCGAGGTTACAGCACAGGACTTGAGCAGAGTGACAGCATTGATTCACTGCTCAAGCAGGAATGAACTGCAGCGCTTGGGGGGTCTTATTTATAACCAAAACGCTAACGGTCAAACAAGCGTTCTCCTTGCTTTCAGCACAAGGCACGAACGGCACAGACACACACAACACTCTTTCCAGAGTTCGTGAGCGGCCCGTAGTAGCGGCGCACGCTGAGTCCGAGAGAGGGGAGTGAGGAGGTCTCCGCAACGGCTTCCGCGTCCTCCGGACAAATCGAATCATACCTCGTCTGCCACCGCCGAAGTTTGAATCACGCAGAGAGAGAGGCGACAGCGATCCGTACTTTCCCAGACAAGTAGCCGCGTGTTTTAAGTGCGAATGCACTTCTTAAGCGACCCTGAATCACGCGTCCACCGCCGTCCGTCCATCCGCACCACATACCCACTTAGGGCGATTGGCCAAGAAGAGTTCCTTCGCATCACCCGTGCATTCGCACTTCCCCATGCTCCCCTTCGGGGAAATGCGGGTGAATTTTTTTATCCGTCGGCTGCCAACGTGAGTCACCGACCGGTAGGCCTGCTCGGAAGGCGCACGTAGTGGAGGCTTCGCACACAGCCGAAGAGTGCGGCACAAAACTTGAAGCAGAGCGGCGGGCTGATTCGTAACAGCTTCTCCGCCGGGGTGCCGAGATCCCGATGGATAAGGGTCTTCAACCGTTGTCCAAAGGAATGCTTTCGAAGAGAAGTGCTCGGCAGACGCTCGACTCCAGGGCTGGGCTATACGACACCGCGTTGGAGCTTCACCGGGCCGGTCACTGGACGAATAGTGGCTCTCCAAGAACGTCTCTGGTTTAGTCAGGCAAGTAACAGAACACAAAAAGACACAACCGCATCGCCGGCAAGGGCAACGACAAATCCACAGTGAAGCCCTACAAGGCCTTTTAGTTGCGATAAAATACGCGAATAACTAACTACACTAGTTATATTTTAACCCAGCAGTACATTAGCCAAGTACACAAACTTGAAAGGTGACATTTCGAATGATTGGACATGTCCCACTCTAAAAAAATGTAATCGTAAATTGCGAAACCTGCTTCAGGAAAAACAATGCAATTGAGAAAGTCAGGCGTCTACAAGCCACTTCTCGCGCTAACAGCTGTGATTTGAGCTCTCGTCATTGCCCTGAGCTTTCCCCTTTTTGAATCGCACCTTAGGTGCGCCCGTTCTCTGAAAGCTGCTGCGACCGGTCGAGAGGACATCGGCCTTTTTCGGAGACGTATCTCGAGCGCGCGGAGAAAACTGCTCTAACTTCCACCGCTCGAGCAAGGCGTGCGCTTTTGTTCTCGGCCGCTCCGAGGTCCGCTGAGACCCGGCGCAAAGCGTGCTTACGGCGCTGCCACTCGGCAGGCGTGCATAGGAGCTCTTGCCACACTTTTTGCGACACTGTGGCTAAGCGAACACGAGAGGGTGTTTTCGTTCTCGTTTCCGGCTGTCAAGGCCAATCGAGGTACAGGGCGCCCGGTCTCAGAAGACGGCTCAACCCCAGGCGACACTGGAATCAGTGCTAGCTCGGCTGGCCGTGGCTCGAGATCGAGTATCTGAGTTGGAGGTGGAACGCTAACGGCCTGCTCAGTTGTGGCGCCGTCGCTACGCTTAGCTGCACCGTGAAAACCGTTCAGCGTCTCGATTGCCGGCTCTGCCACAGCGTTCCGTGATACTGAACTCGCATCTGGAGATACACCATTCGTTTCAACGGGCTGGCGTTGCCTCCTTTCGCTAACGTCACCGTTTAGGCTTTCCCGCGGAACGTCGTTAGCCTGCGAAATACGCGCGTTCGGATCGGTAGCCGTTTTCAAGGCCTCCCGTGAACCTGAGCACTCCTAACACGACGCTGACACATCTCCGCTCACAGTAGGGGGGTATTCACACGAGAGAGAAATCCGCCGTTTCGCTCCTCGGAGTGCGCGCCACGTGACCCCTACGTCACGGTTTCTCTCCGGCGCACCGCCTCCGATGGGAGATCGGAACTTCTGCTCGCGAGCTACAAACCCTCCGACGCTCGGCGGCGGAGGAGGAGGCGGGATTTCGTCTGCTCGTCGGGCAGCTGGCCGCGGCTGAAGTTCTAGAGCGGTTGCAGGCACTCTATTTTTATCGCTTCTTAATACATCGGACGCGAAAATGCGTGGCGCACATGACAGGCCCACTGAGGGAGCCGCGTACACCACCAGCACGGGCGCTTGGCGAGCGGCGGCCGCGGCCGCGAAGTGGCGCAGGCCGGCGCCGGTAGCTCGAGCGACAGCTTGTTATTGCTCCCCAAGGCGCAAACAAAGCTGCGTATACGAGAAATGGGGTAATCATGTGATGGAAAGTTGCTTTAAAAATCGTCACCTGAGCCGCTTGCCAGAGCGCCGATCGAATATTCGCCGCAGTGTTAAGCCTAACATCAGTATGCGGGCCTGTAGGTGGGCCGGCCGGCTGCTACCACGTCGCGCGCCGTTCTCTGCGCGCGGCAGCACCTGCATCGCGTCGACGACCAATTTTTGGTCGGTTGACAAGATCAGTACGTATGAGCTTAATAGAAATTGCCGCCGTCGCGGAATCGGCGGTGCTACGGCAGCTCTGCTTTAGAGATAGGCGACTGCAAACAGTGATGTCTCTCCGAAAGTCGCATCCTCCGTGTGAGCGAAGGAGCTGGCCGAGCGGAACTCCGCCTGCGGTGACGTCACGACCTCCCTCGGATTTCTCCGCTGAAACGCTCCGTCGTGTGAATAACCGGGGGACACATGGGCGGAGAGGGACGCGTCTGTGCACGCGATTCCCCGTTCCGGTAGCCGGAACGGCCCCCGCCTGGCACCCAAAACCGGCTCTTCGCATGCGTCAAACCTGCTAGATATTTTCCGCCGCTGCCACGCGTCAAACGTGTGGGCAATTAACTGGCCGGAGGCGGCAGCCAATAACAGTACGAGTCGCGGAAGCGTCATTCATGACGTTTCGCGCGGGCCTGTATTCCGCTCCTGGATTTCGCGAGGTGGCTTTCTCCTGCGCCGCAGCCATGAGCAGCTCAAGGGCGGCCCGCATCGCCGAAAACGATCTGCTGATATCTCTGGTACGAGCAGAAGCAAATATATGGGATCAAAAAACAACTGCGTATCGCTTTCGCCTGCTTTGTAACTGCAAAAGACCACGCTGCATAAAGTAAAATTAAGAGCAACATCTCTGAGAAGTGTCGGCATTGCTGTGTTTTTTTTTCTCCGTGTAGACAGTGAAGGCTTCCTTTATCGTGGTTGATTCGGTGGTTTTATTAAAGTTCATGTGAAAAGAACAACCACCTTAACCATATTCTTGCCACGTTGAATGAGAAAAGCATTTGTAGAAATCCAGATAATTGTGAATAATGCCTGGCACTCTTACGCCGCTAGTATTCATTGAATTTTTTACTGCGAGATTTGGCGATGAGTAGCCTAATACGTTGGGTTATTTTATTTTGATTTTTTATTTTGTTTCTTTTCGACAATGGTCTAAACTGCACCATTATATTGATTAAGCGCATTCACTTGACCAATAGTGTGTTCTTCCGCAGATGACAGGCGTAGGGCTGGTTTCGTCCGTTTGCGCGATTATTTATTCGTGTTGCCATCGTTCTTTTCCGGGATTTTTTAGTCGAGTCTTCGTTTTTCGGAATATATGTAACTATGCATTTTTTAAAATTTCGTCCCCATTTTTGCGAAATGGTTATGCGGTGCATATGGGGGGATATTCTGTTCGACCATTTACTTCATTACGCTATTACAACGATTAAATGTGTTACTTCCGGCAGTTATGCCTTTTTGTGGAACTGCAGGGCGTTACATGACTGGCTCGTCTCCTCAATTTTTTTTTCGTAATTCCAACGTTCTTTTGTTGGCTTTTTAAGTTACGTGTTCGTTTTCGAGCACATGTAGGACATATTTTTAGTATATTCGCTTTTGTGAATATTTTTTCTATTTTTGTAGTACTAAAATGTACTACAAAAACTAAAATGTTTTTCAAAACTCCGCTTGGCCAATCATATCCATTTAAGCTATTACTGAATGTAATTGACCCCAATTACTTAAAGCAACAATCACCTACGAGACGAAATCACTAGCATCGTAGTGCACCCAGGAGAACTCCGTCAAGCGTCAATGCGACCCTTGTGCGGGCTGCCAAAGGCTGCATGCACGCACGACGGAACGGAGCGGAGCTAAGCGGCCCGACGCGTCGATGGCGTCCGCCCACCATGTGTCTCCAATTCCACCAAACGGCGGTGGGGAGCGGTTTCCGGAACGTTTACCGGCGCCGAAAACCGGCTGAAAAGACGGACATGTGTCTGGCCCTTTACACACAGTGGACGTACGCTTCCCTCTGTCGTGAGCCCCCGGAAATGCACTATCCTCGCACTCTTTCTGAGTCTCACCATTCCTTTTAGAGGTGGCGACATTATCCTTGCTTGAGCCCTTCGCAGCGAGCTCAGCTGATTCTTTATGTATCACGAAACTTGCGCTAAATAGACATAAACAGACGAAGGAAGACGGACGATGCGCATCGTCCGTCTTCCTTCGTCTGTTTATGTCTATTTAGCGCAAGTTTCGTGATACATAATGCACCAACTAGCCCAACAGCACATTAAGCTGATTCTTTCTTCGGCAGTTTCTCGAAATTGTACCCCTCGTCGCGTAACAGCTGATCCGGCCTATTCGAGAATATGTACCTGCATTCCGGAAGAAATTGTGGGGATATACTGCCACCTGCGTGACAAGTTCACCAAACGGACCTCCGATGCTGACCTTAGCAATCAGCAGGCGCACGTTTCGTGCTGCTACGGCCTGCTTCACCCAAACGCTCTGTCCCGTCAGCTGATCCGGTTCAACGTAGGAAGGGTGGATCATGTCCACCGTCGCCGCGGAGTCGCGAAGAACTCGGCATAGTTTACCGTTGACGACGAGCTCACGTACGTACGGCTCCAGAAACTGCCTGCTGTCCTCACTCTAGTCTAACACGTGAAAGACGAGTTTACCCTTCTTGCAACTCGCAGCGGAATGCCCCGTCTCACCGCAGTTGTAACACGAAGCCTGTTTGCGCGCTTCAAAAGCTTTTTAGATGCAACGCATCTCATGCTCGCCCCTCTGTCCTTCCTGCGTCTGTCCAGCGTCGTCCGCACAGCTGCGCCTCTCCTCCTCTCCTCTCTCCGATAGCGAACACTCTTTCCCAAACAGCTGCGGGTTGGCGCAGCGCGCTCTCACTCCGTTGCTAGGCGCCGGTTGGCGGCGCTGCTCTCGGCGCTGCGCGCGCTGCGCATGTGCAGTACTCTCTCTCTCCGCGCTCTCCTCTCCTTCGGGCGCTGTGAATATAAAGCGGCATGCCGCGCTCCGGCGGTCTCAGTCGACGGTCGTCCGCCCACCTCCCCTTCGCGTGAGAATCCCTGCTATAAGCGTAATCAATACGATGGAAAACGCCAATGGAACCCCCATGAGATGCGTTGCATCACACCAGGGTTCCCGCGAGGGGAGGTGGGCGTAATTTTTTTCGGCGCTGCTTCTCGGCGTCTGCGCTCTTTTCGTTTTCCCGGACTGTTTCACTACCCGAGAAAACGACTTTGGTATCTCCACCATCTTCCTGGTGAGCTTTGCCTTTCGGCCCTGACTTATCCGGCCTTGGCGTGAACTCTTTTTGGCCGTATTTCGGCCCCTGCGCAGCTCGATGTGCGACGAACTCGTCGGCTAGCTAAGCTGTATGATCCACAGTATTTACCCCTGGCCTGTCTTGCACCCAAAGTATCAGGTTTTCTGGTAGACGGCGGTTAAACTGCTCGAGATCGAAGCACTCAACTACCTTGTCGTGCTCTCCGAAAGCCTTTGCCTCTTTGAACCACTCTTCCATGTTAGCCCTCAGCCTATAGGCGAACTCAGAGTACTACTTACCCATAGCTTTTTCGGCTTCACGGAACTTCTGGCGAAACGCCTCTGCCATAGCCTGTACTTACGTAGGAGGCTAGACTTGACTTTCTCGTAGTCATCCGCCTCCTCCTTTGACAATTGGGCCATCACGTCGAATGCCTCACCCGGCAAAAGCGTAAGCAACTTTTGCGGCCATGTGTCTCGGCTAAACTGGAACTTCTCGCACGTACGCTCGAAAATGACGAAAAAGAGACGGATGTCTTCTCGTACCTTGTAGGGTCGCATTAGGTCACTCATTCGCAACGTAGGTCACTCAGTCGCCGCAGAATGCACGCTGCTGTCACTCTCACGCCTAGATCGAGATGTCTTGATCTCAAGACGCTTCATTTCCAGCTCATGCTGTCGCTCGAGTTGACGTTCCTGTTTCTGCCTCTCGAACTCCCGTTCTCGCTTTTTCTCCTGGAGCTCACTTTCCCTCTCTCGCTTTCTCTCCTCGGGCTCACGTTCCCTCTTTTGCCTGTTCTCCTCGCGTTCTGCCTCTGCTGCCTGACGTTTGGCGGTCTCCCTGTCATTGATCAGCTCAATGCACTCTGACAGCTCATCATCGTCAGCCCCAACAGCGAATATAGCCTGTATCAGCTCTGGATTTCTCAGCGCGGCTGAAGCATCCAAGCGCAACTCTTTTGCAAGCTCCAACAACTGAGGTTTTTTCAACGCTTGAAATTCGTGGCCGGTCTAGAGTACAGCTTTCTCACTGCTCCAAAATTGTTTTGCGCGAATAACCCACGCGACAAAAACACACGCCCAACCAGCTATCCTAGGAAGCCTGGTAAAATTCCGTGAAGAAAAGTCCCGCACTCACCACTGACCGCCGTGAATTCTGCGAAGTCCGAAGCAGCCTTGACGTCCGTGGTGTTGGATCTCGCACCGCTGGCTCCAGGTGTTACGAAGTTGCCATCCGACCGCTGCCAACCAGTTGTTGCATACGGGAAGGCGTACCCGAGCCGAGATCCGACGCCTCCGTCATGCGTGTGGTGGCGTGGTGAAGCGAGCGGCCAGCCAATGTTGCTGTCTTGAGGAAGGCCAGAAGCCGAAGGCAAACTTAACTTGTTTACTGCATGGTGAGAGATGAGCCTAATCCCGTCAAGAAAAATGCCCCGACGGGGAAATTACAGTACAGGACTCTAGCAGAGTGACATCATTGATTCACTGCTCAAACAGGAATGAACTACAGCGCTTGGGGGGGGGGTCTTATTCATACCCAAAGCGCTAACGGTCAAACAAGCGTTTTCCTTGCTTTCTGCACACGAAACGAACGGCACAGACACACAGAACACTCTTTCCAGAGTTCGTGAGCAGCCGGTAGTAGCGGCGCACGCTGAGTCCGAGAGAGGGGAGAGAGGAGGTCTTCGCAACGGCTTCCGCGTCCTTCGGCCAAGTCGAGGCATGCATCGTGTGCCACCGCCGAAGTTTGAATCACGCAGTGAGAGAGGCGACAGTGATCCGGACTTTCCCAGACATGTAGCGGCGCGTTTGGATCCGTCGCCCGCAATCGTTAGTCACCGACAGGCAGGCCTGCTAGAAAGGCGCACGTAGGGGAGGCTTCGCCACACAGCCGAAAAGTGCGGCACAAAGCTTGAAGCAGAGCGGCGGGCTGATTCGTAACAGCAGATCATGAGCGATCGGTGCCGCAGTGCCCGCCTTGACGTTCCCAGTTTTACCGCAGTGGGCAGGAATCCACGGAAGCTCTACAGGATGGAGCTTGTAAGTGCAATGCATTAATGTCGAAAACAAGCTGATCTTTTGGGTACAATTTTAAGCACTGAAGGGCCGCCCGAGAATCTGTGACGATTTCCCACTGATCTGCTGGTTGCTCAATGATGTAGGCGAAAGTAGCGCGCAGAGCGGGAAGTTCGGTAACCATGGATGTTGAGCTGTGGCTAAGCGTTGCGCTGAAGCCGGTACGGGAGGACCAGATTCTTATACCAGATGATGTAGCTACCACAGATCCATCCGTGTATAAATGGGTGTATGCCCTGCATTTCTGGGAGATCAGTTCCAAGGCGAAGAGCTTTTGAGGCAGGGGTGGCGATATCCTGTTCGCGGGTAATGCAGGAAACTCCAGTTGTAATTTGCAGTGGCGGGAACATCCATGCGGTTGTAGAGACGGAGAAGGGTGCTGGTAATGCAGAGCCAGAAGGTCTCGCACTTCAGTTAGCTGAACTGAGTGCTAAGGGGGGACGTTGACGCCGTGCTACAAATTGCAGTTGCGCGCGGAGGAGCTCCTGCGCACCAAGAGCAAGTGGTGCCAGTCGTCGACACTCCGCCATAGTTCCCACCGTGGATGTGGTCTTCGGAACTCCAATGCACACCCTCAGGACTTGCGCTTGGATACTTTGCAGAACTCTCGCATTTCCGTTTGAGAGGGGGACAAGTACAGGAAGGCTGTAGCGTAACAATCCTACGCACATGACGTCATACAGCCGAAGAAGAGACGGGAGAGTGCATCCGTCGGCGTTACTAGATATCATGCGGACGATGTTGGTGAAGGACGCAAGCTTGTCTTTTATATGGCGGATTGGTTTTTACCAAGTCAGAGACCTGTCAAATATCACACCAAAAAGTGTGTGGTGCAGAACATACTGGAGGCAAAGCCACGTTTTATTGCTTATATAGCAGCATATATAAACGTTTGTGTAATGAGTTGTGCCTGAATGTATCTGAAAATAGTTTCGAAAATCCTAGATCCGCTAATAAAATCAGGGGACACTTGACGCACTAGCTAATTACGACGCCACACAGAAGGCGCACACACTACCCTGACGGAAAGAATAAAATTATAAAGCGGGAACACAGAAGGATACCTGCGTCCACCTTTTTGCATACTAGTTGGAGTGCGACAAGTGCCGCTGAAAATACCGTGCATGAAAGAAAACCACTTCACGAACGTTCTTTATTCTATAGCTCTCCAAATAATGAAGCGGTTTGGTGTCGTCATAAGTGAGAATAGGCATCGAAATATACGAGAGGCGTCCCACCGCGGATATACGCGAAAATTCTTGCACAAGGAAACTCATTCGTACTCATTCGGGACATTGGCCAGGGATAAGGTACTGACTGTGCCGACTTAATCCACATACTCTTCGGGCACAGCTCTCCCTCGCCATTCGCAACTTGCGCGGGCGCGCGTGCACAAGTGTCGCGCTATTCACGCCACAATGGAGGCCAATCAGCATCGCCGCTCGAATCACGCCACATCGCAAGTGCGGTCTCTCGCTCTCTTCCGGAAGTTCACCTTCTCGCACGGCATGGGTAGGCCTCCAGTGGATCTCTCAGTGGAAGAGCGGACGTGCAGCCATTGAAGAACATGAAAGTTCCCGGTAAACGCAGAAGAATGATCTACAATAACGTATACCGAACATTTGCGTTTGCGTAGAGCCCGCGGATATAAAAGGATTTCGTTTTGGTCGATGGATGGTTTTGCTTTTTCATTTCGGTCATGGCTTTTTGATTGTGGCAGAAGTGTTTTTGTTTCTTTTTGCGGTCATAGCGTTTCGATTTCGGTCGTTTCCATATTCACTGAGGTCCAGCTTCACGTGCACCTGTTTTCGGAGGGAAAGGGGTTCGTCATTACAGCTGTGAGCACAGTCATTTATTTTTCTAAGGGGGGTAGGGGGGACGACCCATGACGCTCTTTTTCAGCAATGAGGCACTCTGTAGTGGAAGGCTAGTGAATAATTTAGACCTCCCGGGGATCTTTAACGTGCGCCGAAAGCTCAGCCCACTAGCGCCTTCGATTTTCTCCTCCATCAGCAAAACGACCACCGCGGGCAGAATTGATCCCACGACCTCGTCACAGGAGCACTACGCCTGAGCCACTAAAAAACCGCAGTGGGTTGGAACCATTGCTCGAAATTATAGCTCCCGTTTAACACTCCATTACGTACTTCTTTGTGGCTGATGTAGGGCGGCAGAAACGCCAACAACTGCTTGTCCAACAACTCATTTCCGAGAAATGAATGGCGGACGCGCTCAACGCGTCATGCTGCTATCAATGTCTTCCGTGTACGAAGATTAAAATTAATTCAAACTATGTCATACTGAACGCTTGCGGTTGCAACGTCCTGGGAGATATCTACACATACAAAAGAAGCTGCTTTACATTGTTATCGCAGCTTTGAAACTTGCTTCGTGTCAATACTCTTTTAAAGCATTACAGCAGCAGCTAAAAATTGATTTAAACTATGTTTATACTGAACGCTTGCGGTTGAAACTTCCTGGGCGATATCTACACATACAAAACAAGCTGGTTTACATAGTTATCGCAGCTTTGAAACTTCCTTTGTGTCAGTACTCCTTAGAAGCATTACAGCAGCAGCTAACAATCTCTAGGAACTGGGTGCGCTGCGAAACATGCCCCACAAATTCGAAGGTTAATATTTCCGTCTTCCCTTCGCTAATTGGTCGGGAATCTGGTGGATTTTGCACAACTCTACAAAAAACAAACAAAATATTGCCCCCCCCCCCCCCCCCCCCGCCTCACTCACAGCCATTAGGCCTCTCTCCGTATGGAGATTGTGCCGTTTATTCGCTTCTCGCAAGTGTACTCGCGGTGGATTTTGTCTTTTAATGCGCAGCATTCTTTGCCGTGTACCCCCACAGCCAGGACCGTGTAACGTCCCTTATTCGCACAAAAATGCAGAATTGTCGGAAGTAACACAATAAAATGTTATAATAGCGTAAATGAAGAGAATCAGTCGAACACAATGTTGAAAAACCAAGAAATAAGAAAAATACAAAAAATTGGCGAAACTTGCACTAAGTCGCGCTAGGCTTGAACCATAGCGAAGCTGGAGGATCTCTTTCCATGTCAGCACTAAAGAACACGCCTCCTCACAATGCGAAGAGTGATGTCTTCGCATAGTATTTGTTTGTTTTGCCCAAGCAGATATAAATAAATGCATTGCCTATTACCGGAAGTAAGTCTTCATGCACACGCGCAAAGTGTTATGATGAAATTGCATGAATGCTTTAAATGGCAAATAAATCCCGGCTGGTCGAGTAGCCATGTATGTTGATTGATTGTACGGTTTAACGCGCCGACGCAACGCTGGCGATGAGGCGCGCCGTAGTGAAGGGCTCCGGATTAATTTTGACCACCTGGGGATCTTTAACGTGCACCGAAATCTCGTACACACGGGCGTTTTCGCTTTTCGCCTCCATCAGAAAAGCGGCCGCCGCGGCCGGGAATCGAACCCGCGACCTCGTGCTCAGCAGCGCAGCCATGTATGTTGCTTAATGCGCCTGTCTGAGGCAGTGCATTATTCAAGGGGTACCCACATGCAGCGACGATTCGCGTTGCTTGTCGCCGTCGCTGCATGTGGTTACCCCTTCATCTTAAGAAACTCCCCGCTAATTCGAGAACATGCGTTAAAGGGACACTGAATAAAAAACCGAAGTTGGTCTAAATAGATAGATTGGCATCCGCAGAAAGCGAATATACCCGTCTCTGTGTCAGTACCTTAAAAATAATCGCGTAAATAATGAAAAACTGAAGCTATCAGGCACCCAGCAGAGATGACGTCAACGGCGACTGAGCGGATGCGCGAAGATTCACGTGACGAACAAAAGAACGAGAACCGTGCACACAAGGTCTCAGAGAAACACATAAAATCTTTCTTTGCGCGTTTGCCTTCATAAGTCATAAACAATTATAAATTTACAGTTATAATTCAAGTCGTGCCGACATTCGCAAGCTCCCAAGCCACGGCGCCGGCATTGGTTGCGATGGTTATTGCAGGTTCAGCGCAGTCACATGCCTGTTATCTTCTTGTTTACATCATGGCGGCAAGTCGCGCGTCGGCCTTCCACGGTTCCGCCCGTCAGTGTACAGTTAATAAAATCAGTGAATAAACCACATTTCCCTCCTACTCCTTTTTCTTGCCCAAGCAAAATTGTCACGCTTCAGGGCGTGCTAGCTTGCGCGTGTTGAACTGAGAAAGATTTCGAAACAAATGTTTTCTGCTGAGCATCCAAGGAAATTAGCAACTGAAAGCTGTCGAAAACAAGATGTGCAGCAGCAACACTATCTAAAAAGAAAAATGCAAATGGTGTTGGTTTCCGCTTGCGGCAGGGTATGACAGTCACTCGCGTTTAGACCATGGCAGACTACAAGCGAAACGGCGTTTCCTCCTCGCGCATCAACGAAAGCATTGCCATAGCAGAATGTGTGATTTTTTTGTTTTTGTTTGACAGTTTGGCCTACCAAGCACGAGGGGTAAAGTGTAGCTAGTGACGCAATTCTGGCTTACCTAGGGCGTATTCCAGTTGACCTAGCCGTGGTTTTAGTTTTCCTGCTACACCGCTGTCTCACTCGCTTGCGGCAACCGTTGACGTCACGCGAAATGTCATGAAATGGAGCGAGGAATGAACTGAATTTTTCAATTGCTAATTTCTCGGCAATTAAAGTATCTTTAGTCGCCTAGTTAACACTGAGAGGGCTTCGGGGCAGTTCAACTTTCGTTTTCGCCCAACTTGCTATTTGCCTTCAGTGTCCTTACGCTAGCACTTAGGACTTACGCTAAGCACTTACGCTTAGCACTTACGCTAAGTGCTAATTACGCTGTTATTTAGACATATCTGTGACAGCCATTGGATGCCAGAAAGTGGCATGGTGAAAACGGAAACGCATGCGAAAACACAACTCAAACACATCAGAGCCGACAAGTCCAACCCATAGCACTTCGTACTAGCCACTTGCTGCCAATCCGATTCTCACAGTACCCAAAATGCCCTTGGCGGCAGGCGATTGGAGCGGCAGTTTCCACTCTAGGTAATATTGAGAAACTTTGTGGGCGCAACCAGGCTGCTGCTGCTGCTGCTGCTGCTGATTATGATGATGGTGAGTGGGTGTTATTTCAGTTAGTTTCTGCTCATACTCAATGCCTTCCTTAATTTCTGAGAGATTGGCGTGCATCCTTTGCCCCCTGTTTTAGTTGGGTGACCCCCCAATGTTGGTGCCGGCATCAGTTCCGGTGGAAAACACGCTGGGATGGCTCAGTGGGTAAGGCGTTGCGCTGCTGAATAAAAGGACACGGGTTATACTCCCGGCAAGGGCGGCCGTTTTCCTGATGGAAGCAGAAAACTGAAGCGCTCGTGTGTTGATATTTCGGCGTTCGTTAAAGATACCCAGAAATGTCTAATTTTTCCGGAGCCTTCTTTATCTTCCGGTGGAAATTGCTTTCGTGTGATGGCGTCAGTTGCGGGAACAGCTGGCGACCGTGTCTGTCGAGTAAACCTCCACCGACTGGGCGATGAATAAACTTCACTGCGCAGGCACGGCCCCGCTGAAAATGCGTGTCTTTTAGTCTCCGCCGTTCTCGTAGAGTTTCTTACCATATACACCAGAGAGGAATCTGGCACTAGCGTCTATGCGGCACATATCAAGGTCGTCTTTGTCGTCATGGGCCGCCATTATATCGTGCGATCGCCTTAGTTTTGTCATTGGCTTGCATTGAAACGTTTTAGTGTTCGTATATTCGAACGCAGTGCCACAAAAACGCAAAGGTGTTTTATTATGTAAGTGGAAAATAAAACAGGCTGGGTTTAAAGCTAAGAAAAAGGAAGTAAAGCGTATTTTTGCCGGAACGGTTCTGCCTATACTATTCTGCAGGACAACCTGGTAGTGAACAACAATGTTAATAATTTGTGGGAAACTCATAAGAGACTCTTATTTTATTAATTTTGTCATTATTTCAAGCAATGAGTTGTTTAAAGAGCACGGAAAGGTTTTTGAGCGTGCCTGTGAAAACGTCGCCTTCGTGGTGAACCGGTGCACCGACCGTCAGCTACACTTTGACAAAACTTGCTGCTGAGCGAGTTGGTTCATACTTCACGAAAAAGTTGAAGGTGACATCTACGTTTATGTCTTAAAGGAGCCATGAAGAGAAAATGCAAGTTGGTTTTATTCGAAAGATTTCGTGTTTTATAGTGCCCCCAGCGCTTGTCCGGATACAAACGGTGCTTTATTCACTGAGAAATTAAACAATTTAGGTTAAAATTTTGATTTTCCCGCTCAATCGTGCGTTTTCGTGGTCCCAAATGACATCACAGGAACCGACCGCTCTGCAGCCTAGAATACCTTCATTCACGCATCCGCCGTACAGGGTAGAGACACGTATACCATGGCGCCGCCATTTTCGGTTGCTCGCTCGCCGCCGAAGCAAGTCATTGTGTCAAAACCGCGCTAAAATTATCGCCGCAACCCGGTTTACTGAAGAATTTTGAATCATATTGTCTGTTTCGCGTTGCTAGGTCTCGTGGGAAACGAAAAGAATAACGCGTTGAGCCCGTTGGCCCAATTACGGCGGCACGGGACCGTTCAAAGGTTGTCTCCACCCTGTACAGCGGTGTTGGTTTGTTCCCGCGTTTCTTTACGTTCCGTAACCTAGATGGCGCCACCATACCGTGGCAAGCGTTTGGTTTGTTTTTGCTAGCATTTAAACCTGGCTTGTTTTTGTTCTGGGAGAAAATATTCGTTCCCTGAAACAGTGCTCGCTCGACAAATGGGGTCACGTAAGACAGCGTTGCTTGCGTCAATCGGCCAGTGTCGTCTGAGACAACCCCAAGCCCCGTAGTGCTGTGCAGCTAAACCAAGCATGCTGTGCGCAGTACGAACAGCAGAACGCATCAGTACTTCTATGTTTACATGTGCTTTCGTAACTTCCACTGTTTGTCCCACCATTCTTATTGCTTTGTAAAGAATGTGCCCTAAATTTAAGCGCAAATCGCTCGTTCGTCTAGTTTGTAAGCTCTACCTAATTTGCGTCTGCTTCTGCCAGCCTCCGCCAATCGCAGAGCTTAGCTCATGTGACATCATAGGTTCTGTTGCGGGAAATGAGCTGGTGGGTCGCATGACCATTCCTGTTTTTCCTAATTATGTAGCTTATTTGAGCGAAGTTTACGTTAAAAGTGGTGTCAGTATGATTCTAACGAGACAATCTTTTGAATGAACCAAACTTGTGTTTTCTCTTCATGGCTCCTTTAAGATGTATGACGCGATAGCTTCACTTCCGCGTGGGGGGAGCTTTTTGGATTGGAGTTCGTGCATTTACCATTTAAGCTTTCCAAGAACTGCAGTTAAGCGACGAGGCCTAGAGTAGCAACAACGATTTTTAAATCACAGCAGTACGGGGAAAGCAGATGTAATTTACGCTTTTGTGGCTTAACATGTGGGCATGAAAGCTGGCGGCTGCGGAGTGTTTGTCAGTTTGAGGATGATAACAGCGTTAATGTTTCAAAGTGTTTATTCCCTATAGTAGTGGCCTGGCTGAACATTTTGGGTTTTTCATGACACAGACACTTAGAGAGACCTTTATGGAGAATGATTTAATGGAAAATTGGGGAAAGGCAGTGAAGAGAAGGTAACCCCAAGGGTGGAACCCAAAACTCCAGGGTCCCAGCGTCAGCTGACGCCAATCTTGAGGTGACAAGCTGGAAAGGACGGCCTCGTATATGTCGATGTAAATGTGATATGCAATGTTTGAGTTGTTAATCCCTGAAAATATCCTTTAATATGAGCTGGCTGCGTAAAGAAAGTGGGTGTTTCCCCTTGTTGAGCACAGTTTAAGGTCATTTTCGCAATCTCCTATTTAACATCTTCGCCCATGTAGACTTGTGGATATTTGTGTTGGTTTGTACCCTGCGCAGGGTTGGCAATCCTTGGGCTTCGAGATCCCCGTGTGGCACGGGGAAGGATGGTGTTCCAAGGGGCAGGATGAGGAGATGTTCTCGATGTTTTCCGTCGATTCGGGGGTTGTCCGTATGATAACATATGTACTGTTGCAATAACGGTGCATAGTTGCCTCTCTTGAGTACGCGTGAGTTTCTGGTACGGCAGGCCTACCGGTATCCGGGTCAAGATCAGTGCCTACATAAGCTTTGTCGTTTCCTTTTTTATTCCGGCTCTCCCCTTCTATAGGCGTTTTACAATGTGGGTGAAATGTTCAAATATTTTCTGTATTTTGGCAATTGTTTCAGCGGCTCTGCCACTTTTCTGTATGGCGGTGCCGATGATTCTTGCGTTTCTGTTTTCTGAGATCCCATGCGCTGACGTAATTTTAGGTTTTATAAATTGGCCCCGTCATTCATCGCTTGCCGGACAGAGCTTAGGGTGGTGAGAGGGCCGCGAAAAAGTCTAAAAATCATTTTAAAGTTTTTGTAATTAGAAACTGTGTACTCGGTTTTATTTTTCATTGGCACACATTCTATTTTGTTTCTGGTTCTAACGTGAGTTCTTCCCGGGTTTTAAAGAGCCTGGCGTTCATCTTTTGTACTTTTTAATGTCAGTGACACAACTTTAGCTAGCACCGCAATTAGTATCGTTTGGAAAGGCACTTTGGTGGGGGCGTAATTTGCAAGCCCGGCTGCCCACCGTGTCTGCCGAGCATGCGACTACCCATGGCACCTTGTCTTCCGTCTCGGCCGTAGTATCATTGTCCTCCTTTCCACAATCTACTTGCCGCTACTCTGTACGCCCGGCACGGCGGAGCCCTTGTATCTGGCCGCCTCAGTTGTAGTTTACTGTTAGCATCGATGACGTACTTCCGCGGACGCTTGGTAAGCACGGCTGATAGCGGACAGCTAGCAGGCACGGAAAAACCGAGAAATGAGCCCAATAACGCTATCGCGTTAAAAAAGAAAACGCGGCGTTAAACAGACGTGGACGAAGGCAAGATAGGACGGATATATGCGCCCGTATCTGTCGTATCTTGTCTTCGTCGGAGTACGTCTGGTTTGTTTTTTTCGTCAGCTACAAGTTTCGCGGCGGGCGGCACATAAGACACTTTTAGTTGAGCGCACGCAGCAGCTCTGCGCGCGCAAGGAACTTGCGGAGGAGCGAGAGCGCATGCTCACTACGTAAGCGGCAGCCGCGCGCTTTGCGTGCACCCGCAAGTTTTGGATTCTTGCGTTGCGGGTTTTGCGGGCTTAGCGGGCCGTGCGCGAGGCCCCTCCCGTCCTCTTTCCGGTCGCTCTCACCCGTTAACGAAAGTATAGTGCCTAGAATATACTGGCCAGTATATTCTAGGCACTATAACGAAAGGAACAAAGGAACGGCGTCTCCCCACAAACTGGTTTACGGCTTCTTCTGGCGAGGTTTACGTCTGGCGCTGGCCGACAACCACTTCTTTCGTTCGCCAATCCGGCGTTCAGTGGCGCTGCATGACACACAAAGCGCGCATTTTGGTGCTACTGGTTTATCCACGCACCAACTTCTGCGTGCGGTCAACTAAAACTGGTTCTTCGCGAGAACTTCGCTGCGCACGCTGAGCTCCCCCTACGTGCGCGCGCAACTCTGTGCGTACGCTCAACTAAAACTGTCTATTAGAGAGCTTTAGTATAGCGGGCGCTAGCGTTTCGCGCGCGCAAAATGTTGAACTTGCACGCCGCAAACGTTTTAAAGCAAAGCTTTTCTAGCTCTACCAGCCAACGGTTTTTCGTGGCGTGCGGCACAACAAACTTCCAACGCGGCGGAGGCGGCGCTGTTTCCGCATCCAAAACGCTGCAGTATCAAAACTTCCGGTGACGTCACACAAAAACAAAGAACAAATACGCAGAATTTGTTGATGCCTTAAGTTGTAATAAGGATGATCATAAAAAGTAAAAATATTCCTGCGGGTGCAAACATTTGCATCAAAACATTTCACGCTTGAATGAAAGTGGGGCGGATGCCCCACGAGCGCCTTCTAGTGGTAGCAGTAGTTGCCAAAAAAAAAAAGTAAACAGCGGGTGCGCGTGTTCATACAGGAGGCGATGGCCATGGCGATGACGTGTTGCTTGTGTTTACATTCACGAGTTACAGTGGTCGTGATCGCATTGTTTTTCAGCAGTATGCCACGCTTTTCACATGAACCATTTCAGTGCGGATGCTTGACCCCGAGGCCCGTCGCCGAAGCTGGAATTATTGATGTAATTATTACTAGTATTTACTAAGTAACAGTGAGCGGAAGCGGTTGGGTAAAAATGAACACAGACTGCCCTCACTGCGAGTTGTGAGCCGGGCACGCTGTTTGGCGTTCCGTCTGAACGGAACACTAAGCAAGGGCTATCTCAAAATCACCGTCACCTTTTCTGCGCTTGGTAAAGAGCCCATACCTACCCATCCCGCACGTGTAGTAACTATTTTAGTCAATTTAAGTGCACGAATAAAAACACAACCACCGAAAAAATTGTAGCTCTGGGTATTGTATTTATGAAATGTAAGGGCGCAAAGTACATTGCACGATGTCCGCTACTTATTACTTTCTTTCTCAGCCAGCTAACAAACGGCGATGCAGGAATAATATTGGAATAATACTGCAGCATCTGATGTTGGGACCATTTTTACAGAGGCCGTGTTCACATTTCCGGATATTTTTATTTCCCCACAACGCGTATGTGTCAAAATTGGTAAGTAGGCAGCAAAAGTACAGGGTGGTGCGACGATAATTGGAACACTTTAAAATTTTTCCTGAACGAACCGCCACTCTGCTTGCGCTCAAACTTCACTCGAAGGTCGCATTTTGTGGTCTATTTTGTTTGACACCGGGAACAACGACGGTACTTACATGTTTATTCTGAAAATAAATAAAAACGATTTTCACCTATGGGAAAATGGCTGCTGATTTGGACGTGCGAGCCAGCGCAAGTAGATCTTGGAACGATGGCGCCACCTGGGGTATTCAGAGCAAAACGCACGTTTGGGATTCCCGGTAAGAAGGAGCCAAAGAGTGTAGCAGACGATCAGAAAATGGGCGGGTTTTCTGATCATCTGCTAGCTCACTTGACTCCTTCCCAGAGTTACTGGATATAGACAGTTGCGAAACTCCCCATAGGCCCCATGTATCGAAAGCCGGTCTTCGGTTGCCCCCCTGCGCCGGGGCAAGCACGGGGCAAGTTGACTAGCCTGTCGTCTGTCGGCAGGACGTTGAAGCAGTACTCAAGTTCTTGCGGCTGCTGCCGTAAGTCATAAAAAGAAAAGCCGCAAAAACACAAGTAAATTTTGCGTAATTATTGTGTTTTAATTTAAAAAGCAATCTTTATTTTTCAGAAGAATTTTGAATAATAATAGTTTAACGAAGTTCCGTTTTCATCTCCTAGGTGCCGCGCGCGTCGACTTGCCCCTCAGCTTCCACGGAGTGGGGGGGCTAGCGCCGCCCGGATTCTGAAGCGGAGTTTCGCAACTGTCTATATTGAGTAACTCTGACTCCTTCCTATGTGCATTTTTTGATCGTCTGCTGCACCATTTGGCTCCTTCCTACCGTGAATCCCAAACGACCGTTTCGCTCTGAATACCCCAGGTGGCGCCGTCGTTCCAAAATATACTTGCGCTGGCTCGCACGTCCAAATTAGTCGCCATTTTCCCATACGCAACAATCGTTTTGTTTTATTTTCAGAATAAACAGGTAAGTACCGTCGTTGTTCCCAGTGTCAAACAAAATAGACCACAAAATGCGACCTTCGTGTGACGTTTGAGCGCGAACAGAGCTGCGGTTTGCTGAAAAACAATTTTGAAGTGTTCCAATTATCGTCGCACCACCCTGTAGATAAAGAGAGCGTTAAACCTAAACTGCACCTGTTGACTGTCATTTTCGAATTCTTTGATTTATTGTCCGTACTAGTTAGCAGTGGTTCAGACCCCAGAGCCACGTCCCTTTGTTGGTACAGTGTAGGGTGTGGGGTATTACGAATCAGCCAACGCCACGTGTTTTCCCGCATCAGCTTCCACGTGCGAAGCCACGACGTTCGCCACACCCTTCAGGCACCCGCGTGGCGGTGAGTCACGCCTCGACATACCCGGCTCAGACGTTTCGCTATCGGCGCGATCAACATTCGATAGCGCGACCCCGGCACCTTTCAAGGACACTCTCTCCCCTCTCTCGGACGCCACGTGCGGCGAGGCTATAAATAACTCACGAACTGTGGAAAGAGCGTTGGGTGTGTCTGTGATGTTCGTGGCGTGTTACTCTTGGGGGCGTTTGACCTTTGTTGCTTTTGGGTATAAATAGAAGCAGCCCAAAAACTGAGATTCCTTCCTGTCTGAGCAGCGAATCCATGCGGTCGCTCTGCTCAAGTCCTGTATTGTAACTTCGCCCGTCAGGGCATTGTATGTTTTTTTGGCTTCGGCTCACCTCTCGCTATGAAGTAAACAGTTTACGTTCGCCTATCAGCTCTGGACCTCATTCCGGCTGCAGTCGGCCGCCCGGTCGCAACACTGATTGGCAGCGGTCGGATGACAACTTCGTGACACCTGGAGCCAGCGGTGCGAGACCCAACACCACGGACGTCAAGGCGGCTTCGGACGTCGCAGAATTCACGGCAGTCAAGGGTGAGTGCGGGACTTTTCTTCACTGAGTTTTACCAGGCTTCTGAGGGTAGCTGGTAGGGCGTGTGTTTTTGTCGAGTGGGTTATTCGCGCAAAACATTTTTGGAGCAGTGGAAAAGAAGTACTCTAGACCGGCCATGAACTTGAAAGCGTTGAAAAAACCGCAGTTGTTGGAGCTTGCAAAAGAGTTGCGCTTGGATGTTACTGACGCGCTGAGAAAGCCAGAGCTGATACAGGCTATACTCGCTGTTGGGGCTGACGATGACGAGCTGTCAGAGTGCATTGAGCTGATCAATGACAGGGAGGCCGCTAAGCGTCAGGCTGCAGAGGCTGAGCGCCAGCGTGAGGAACGCGAGGATAAAAGGCGAGAACAGGAGCGACAGCATGAGCTAGAAATGAAACGTCTTGACATCGAGGCATCTCGATCTAGGCGTGAGAGTGACAGCAGCGCGCAGTCTTCAGCGACTGAGCGACCTACGTTGCGAATGTGTGACCTAATGCGACCCTACAAGGTAGGAGAAGACATCGGTCTTTTTTTGGTCAACTTCGAGCGTACGTGTGAGAGGGCCCAGTTTAGCCAAGACTCATGGCCGCAAAAGCTGCTTACGCTTTTGCCAGGTGAGGCATCCGACGTGATGGCCCGCTTGCCAAAAGAGGAGGCGGAGGACTACCAGAAAGTCAAGTCGAGCCTCCTGCGTAAGTACAGGCTGCTGTCAGCAGAGGCGTTTCGCCAGAAGTTCCGTGAAGCCGAGAAAGCTAGAGGCGAGTCGTACTCGGAGTTCGCCTACAAGCTGAGGGCTAATATGGAAGAGTGGCTCAAAGAGGCAAAGGCTTTCGGAGAGCACGACAAGGTAGTTGAGTGCTTCGGTCTTGAGCAGTTTTACCGCCGTCTACCAGTGAACCTGAGACTCTGGGTGCAAGATAGGCCAGGGGTAAGTACTGTGGATCAGGCAGCTCAGCTAGCCGACGAGTTTGTCGCACGTCGAGGTGCGCAGGGGCCGACAGACGGCCAAAAAGAGTTCAGGCCGAGGCCTGATAAGTCAGGGCCGAAAGGCAGAGCTCCCCGGGAAGACGGTGGAGCAAGGGAAGTCGTTGTCGTGGATAGAGAAACTGGCCACGATAACGAAGAGAGAGCAGCAGACGCTGAGGAGCAGCGCAGAAAGTAAGCTTTCGAAGCGCGCAGACAGGCTGCGTGTTACAACTGCGGCGAGACGGGACATTTCGCTGCCAGTTGTAAGAAGGGAAAACTAGTATTTCACGTACTAGATCAGAGTGAGGACAGCAGGCAGTTTCTAGAGCCGTACGTACGCGAGCTAGTCGTCAATGGTAAACCGTGCCGAGTTCTTCGCGACTCCGCGGCGACGGTAGACATGGTCCACCCTTCGTACGTTGAACCGGATCAGCTAACGGGGCAGTGTGTTTGGGTGAAGCCAGCCGTAGGTGCACGAAACATGCGTCTGCCGATTGCTAAGGTCAGCATCGGAGGTCCGTTTGGTGAACTTGTGACGCAGGCAGCAGTATCCCCACAACTTCTTCCGGAGTACAGGTACCTATTCTCGAACAGGTCGGATCAGCTGTTAAGGGAAAAGGGGTACAATTTTGAGAAACTGCCGAGGAAAGAACCAGCTGGGCTCGTTGCGTAGAGCTCGAGTAACGATAGGGTCGCCACCTCTGTGAGGAATGGCGAAACTCAGACAGAAAGCGATGATGGGGCATTTCTGGAGACTCACGACGGAGGGCAGCGTAAGTACACTGTGTGTAAGGCCCCTACGGTGAGCGGAGATATTTCGCCGCCATGTTCGAAGTGCGCTAGATCACGGGAGGCCTTCAAAACGGCTGTCGACCCGAATGCGCGCAGTTCGCGAGATAGCGAGGTTTCGCTGGAATGCGGAAACCATGAGGCTACCGAAAGGCAACACGTGTCCGCTGAAACGGAGGTTGTTCCTTCGGACGGTAGTGCAGAAGAGAGCGACGTGGTGGGAAAGCCTGCAGTCGAGGCAGCAAACGGTTTGCAGGGTTCGGTTGGGAGTCATGGCGATCTCGCCACTGGGCAAGCCGATTCCGCCCTGCCACCAGCTCAGGTAGCTGACCTCGAGCAACGGCCAGCCGAGCTCGTAGAGATTCAGGGGTCGCGGGCGGCTGAGCCGTCTTTTGAGACAGGGCAGCCTGGATGTAGTGTAGTTTTGGCAGTGAGGAAGGAGAACGGGAACGCGCTTCGGGCTTCGCGTACTGAGGCTGTCGCTGAAAGCGCGAGGGACGACGAGGTAGTGACTGTTGGGAACTACAAGGTGTCTAAAGAGCTCGTCGTGCCCGTGTCACTCCCAGCTGAGGCTCCCCACGATAGGCCAACATCGGCTGAGCTAGTTGAGGTTCCGGTGTCGCCTGTGGCTGAACCGACCAGCCTAGAGAAGTAAACGTAAACGCGTTCTGGGGTTCGCTTGCCGAACGCGTTCGCAAAAAGGTGAGCAACGAGGAGAGAGGGAAAACTTCTGCGCGTACTTGCGGCGCGTGTTTCAGTGCGGGCACGCCGAGGGGCAAAGCCATGAGCTCACATCGCGCCGAGGGAACAACACATAGAAGCAGTGCGCGCCTAACGTATGAACGGTGGAAAATCCCGCTAGCTCCTACTCGCGCTCAACCTTTGTCGAAGAAGACGACCGGTGTCATTTCACGCGGTCACAGCAGCGTTGAGAGAACGGCTGCACCTAAAGTGCGGTACCGAAGGGGAAAAGCTCAGGGCATTGACGAGAGCTCGAATCGCAGCTCTCGGCGCGAGAAATGGCCTGTAGACGCCTGACTTTCTCAAGTTCATTCCTTTTCCTGAAGCAGGTTTCGCCTTTACGATTACGTTTTTTTTTGTATGGACATTTCCAATCACGCGAAATGTCACCTTTCAAGTTTGTGCACTTGTCTTAAGTACTGCTGGGCTAAAATGATAACTAGTGTAGTTAGTTATGAGCGTATCGCAACTAAAAGCCTGGTAGATCTTCAGTGTGGATTTGTCTTCGCACTTGCCGGCGATGCGGTTGTGTCTTCCTGCATTGTTCGGTTGCTTGCCTGACCAATCCAGAGACGTTCTTGGGGAGCCACTTCTCGTCCAGTGATCGGCCCTGTGAAGCTCCAGCACGGTGTCGTACAGCCCAGGCCTGGAGTCGAGCGTCTGCTGAGCACTTCACTTCAAAAGCATCCCTCCGGACAACGGTTGAAGACCCTTGTCCATCGGGATCTCGGACCCCCGGCGGAGAAGCTATTACAAATCAGCCAACGCCACGTGTTTTCCCGCATCAGCTTCCACGTGCGAAGCCACGACGTTCGCCAAACCCTTCAGGCACCCGCGTGGCGGTGAGTCACGCCTCTACATACCCGGCTCAGACGTTTCGCTATCGGCGCGATCAACATTCGATAGCGCGACCCCGGCACCTTTCAAGGACACTCTCTCTCCCCTCTCTCGGACGCCACGTGCGGTGAGGCTATGAATAACTCACGAACTGTGGAAAGAGCGTTGGGTGTGTCTGTGATGTTCGTGGCGTGTTACTCTTGCGGGCGTTTGACTTTTGTTGCTTTTGGGTATAAATAGAAGCAGCCCAAAAACTGAGATTCATTCCTGTCTGAGCAGCGAATCCATGCGGTCGCTCTGCTCGAGTCCTGTATTGTAACCTCGCCCGTCAGGGCATTGTATGTTTTTATGGCTTCGGCTCACCTCTCGCTATGAAGTAAACAGTTACGTTATCCTACTGCTCTGGACTTCTTCACGGCTGCAACAGCGGCTGGCCGCTCGCATCATACACGCTACTCATCGTATGTTGGAGGCCGCGGATCGGGTGCCCCCGCCCGGTCGCAACAGGGGCATCTCATAGCACCACTGCCTAGTAGGCTGCATTGCAGGTGTTTAAAATATAAATTATAGCCTACACCTGAGAATGTAAGTGCCAAAACCTGTGTCACCGAAATCATTCAGGTGCCATTGACAAAACATTTGGCACTTCACTTATTCTCTGCAACTGCAATCCCGCTATCTACCACCAGCTCAGCTCCAATTTCTAAACTTTCAGAAATTGGCGACAGTGCCAGTGTTTCAGCAAACTAGCGAGCAGGAGGAGGAGGAGGAATAACTGTATTTTACACTGCTTAGGAAAGGGTGTCGTTTGCTTGAGGATGGGAGGTTCCCCTATTCCAGGGCCCCTGTAGCTGTGGCTGCACTCCTGGACCGTCGTACCAGATGTCGCTGATCTTCCGGCTCCGAGCTGAGCAACGCAGCTTTCCACTGCTCAAGAGTTGGGTTGGGTATTAGGGGAATGTTTGGAATGTCGGGGCAGGCCCACGTAGCGTGGCAAAGGGAGGAATACTGAGTTGCGCAAGAAGGGCATTTGTTTGAAGGGTGAATTGTAGGGTACATGGCGTGGAGTCTTCCTAGGTGCGGAAAGGTGTTTGTTTGTAGTTGACACCAGAATGTCGCGTCTTCTCTTGTTAAGGATTTGTGCGAAGGATGAAAGGCTTGTCGGGTGAGTCTCCGGTGCTGTAGAATTCGGTGTTGTAAAGCAGCATTATGGGTTCCGGGTAATAATCCTCCAATGGCGCCCGGGAGGCACGGGCTCGGGCGACAGCGTTAGCTCGCTGATTGACACGAAGACAGCCGTGTCCGGGAGTCCATACTCTTGTAACACTTGGGAGGTGTTCTGACGCCTTGCTGGCGAGAATGCGGTGCGCTATAGAAGAGACCGTTCCCCTTGCGTAGCTCCGGCAGGCGGCCTGGGAGTCGGTGATGACGCGTACGTGTTTTTGGTCTGACACGCTGGATACTACAGCAATGGCTATAGCTGCCTCTTCTGCCTCTGTTGGGCTGCTTGTGTTGACGGAGGCCGAAGCTATCTGCTGCAGGTCTGGGTCGATGACGGAAATTGCCATCGCTTGCCGATGCGGATACTTGGCTGCGTCCGTGAACCTCCAATCTGGGTGACTGCCGAATCTGGACTGAATATATTTGGCTCTTGCCGATATTCTCCCTGTATGATGCTCGGGGTGCATGTTCCGAGGTATTGGTGCCACGTTGAGTTTCTCTCTGAGCTCGAGGCGTAAAGTCTCCGTCTTCGCGGTGTGCCCTCCAGCATTGGTGGGATATCCCAGACGACGGAGTACTTGTCTGCCGGTAGGAGTGAGCGTGAGACCTTCCCGCTGGCTTATAAGGTGTGCTTCGATATGCTCCTCCACCGTGTTGTAGACGCCTAAGTAGAGAAGCTTGCCAGTTGCTGTGGTGGGTGGTAGACCGAGAGCTTGTTTGTAAGCCCTGGGGAGGACGGTATCAAGCTTTTCCTTTTCGTAATTCTTGAGCTGGAGATACGGAGCTGCGGAGACGATCCGGCTGATAATTAGGGCTTGAATAAGTCTCGTAACGTCTGATTCCTTGAGCCCGTGATGTCTGTTGGTAATTCGGCCAATCATTCGCATTATTTGGGCTGCTGATTGCGTGATTCGTTGAACTGTGTATCCGCTCTCCCCATTTTGCTGTATATGCAAGCCAAGGATGCGTGCTCGATCGACAATGGGAATCTCTTGCCCGTCCAAACTCAGTCTGATCTGAGGCTGCTCATACGCGAACACTCGTCGCCGGCGTTTAACTAGAAGTAACTCCGATTTCTCCGGCGCGCATTGGAGCCCACTCGCTTGTGCGTATTGCTGCACTGTGTGTACGGCACTTTGCAATTTTTCTTGTATCTCGCCATCCGATCCCGTGTTGGTCCAAATCGTTATATCATAGGCATAAATAGCATGATAGATGCCTTCAATCTCCTGCAGTTTCGATGGGAGCTTCATCATGGCTATATTAAGTAGGGTTGGAGAGAGTACGGAGGCTTATCGCATGCCTTTGTTCGGGGTTCTTATGGTGTCTGTGTGGAGATCTCCGATTCCTATTGTGGCCGTTCGGTTCGTCAGAAAGGATCGGATGAAGTTGTACGTTCGTACGCCACACTTTGGTTCCATTAGATTTTCGAGGATAGTATGATGGGCTACATTGTCAAAGGCTCCTTTCAGATCCAACGCCCATGTTGTCCTGATGCCATGTGGAGAGGCCTGCTGGATGACGTCCTCCTTAGTTGTAGCAGAATGTCTTGGGTTGATAGTTTCGGTCGGAAACCAAACATCGTTTCAGGAAAAAGTTCGCGATCTTCCAAGTATGGCTGCAGATGGTTCAGAATTATGTGTTCGAGGAGTTTCCCGAGGCACGACGTGAGCGATATTGGTTTTCAGTTGTCTACGGTCGGAGGTTTATTTGGCTTCGGGATGAATACTATGTGGGCGTGTTTCCAATCTTCAGGAAGGGTGCCGGATTCCCAGTGTTTGCTGTAAAATTTCGTTGGGGCTTGAACGGAAGAGTTGTCCAGATTTCTTAGGAGTTGGTTCGTAACCTGATGTATGCCCGGAGCTGTGTTGCGGGTGAGAGCGGCAAGTGCTTGTTTGACTTCAGCCACCGTTATAGGTCGGTCAAGTAATTCGTTCGGTTCCCCAGCGTATTCAGAGTGTATTACATTTTGGATGTTAGAATCTATATATTTCATAGTAAGCGCATCTAGGATTTCGTCATCAGTACCCGGGTGTTGATGCACGATGCGCTGAATGGTTTGCTGACGCGCCGAATCGCTCCTGGTCGGATCCAGCAGGTGGCGGAGCAGTTGCCATGTTTTCGCTGTGCTCAATGTGCCTTGCAGGACATTGCACAGCTGCTGCCAATTTAGTCGCGTTAACTCTGTGGCATAAATTGCAGCCTCCTCGGTGATTTTGGCCTTCCTCAGTTTAAGCTTTCTCTAGTGCCTTTGCCGCTTCCATCTTTTGCTCAGAGATCTTCTTGCATCCCACGGATATAGAACGTGCGAGTCTGCCGCAGATGCATCTGTAGTTAGAGCAACGTCTGTGGTGCAGGTTTTTACGTCCGCGTGAAACTGTGCAATCCAATCTTGAATGGATTCTATTTGAGATGTGGTGCCATTTCTGGCGGTACGGAAGGAGTGCCAATCTGTAATCTTGGTAGCCCCTATTTTCTTCTTGGTATGTGAGACGGAAAACTGGGTAGCGACAATATAATGATCACTTCCCAGTGTTTCTCCGGTATTCTTCCAATCGGCGTATTCTGTGTTCTTAATTATGGTTAAATCAGGACCCGTGTCCTTAGACACGCTATTTCCTACCCTTGTGGGGTGCTCTGAGTCTGTGAGCGTTGTAAGTCCGTGTTTTTGTATTGTCTCCCATAGGCGGGTGCCCTTGATTGTGGAGACATGTATCCCCACGCAGGATGAGCAGCGTTAAAGTCGCCCACGACGATTAGGCGGTTTCGCCCCGTTATTTTAAGTGTTTTGGCAAAAAGGTAATCGAAATAATCTTTTCTGCGGCTAGGAGGGCTGTGGACATTCAAAACAATGTGCTTAAATGACAGCGTTTTGATTTTGAAATGACAACGCTGTCATTTAAGCACATTTGTTTTGATGGCAATATTTCCACTATAACATGATGAACGTCGGTTCCATCTATTGTGTGCTGTATGACTGCGTGATTACGCCTGACCGACGTGGCTGTCTTGATTTCTGGATCCGTTGTGTACGTGATGTATCCGGTTTGGGAGGGTCCAACTCCGATTTCTTGCAGAGCTATTACGTCCAGTGGTTCTTCTAGGTTTCATATCAATTGTTGTAGACAGGCCTTTTTCTTCTTGTATCCCCGACAGTTCCACTGCCAGACCTGCATGAGAGCTTTTTTTCCTTGCGAGAACTAGCCATGTTGCGGAGTTTGTAGATTGGTGTTCACGTCGGAAGGCGACGCTTCCGTTGTGCGATTTTTTAATTTCTTCCGCGCAGCCTCTCTGTCTAGGATAGGCTGTATCTCTTCACGTAAATTCGATATATCGAGCATGTTATCCTGCGTTGCCTTATATAAGTCCTGCATAGCGCGCTGCGTATCCTGAATGACGTTCATAATCATGTCTCTAGCTTAGACTGTTCCGGTTCTGACTGGCTCTCCATTTCGACTGATTCATTTCTAGATGGAGCTTGTTCAGGCGTTTGTGGGGGGTGTGTATCTTGCACTGGTTCTAGAGGCCATGAGGGCGATAGAAGCGGCGATGTTGGGGCCGCTGCTGCTAATTCTGCTCGTAGTTGACGGATTTCTTCCTGACGCTGTCTGTCTGATTCTTGAAGTTTTTGAAGTTGCGCCATAAGTTGGGCATTTACCTCGTTAGCATTCCGCAATTCGGCGATGAATTGCTCTGCGCGCAGATGACTGCTTGCAAGATTTTGTGTGGCAGGCGGAGAGGTGGGGAGGGATTGAGCAGTGGTACTCTGAAAAAGCTGCGCTGCCCAGCTCACCTTTGGTGCTCCCGGGTCAGGCTGACGCTGGCTGCTGGCCATGGCGCTCTCCTTGGATCGCCCCCTCTTGGCTCGGTGACCAGACTGGGAGCGGACTCGGTGTTCTGGCGGTTGGGACCGGTGTCCGGGGTCTTCTGTCTGAAGGGGCGGGAAGTCTCTGCGGCTCATTCGGCCAGAGGCAGGTGGTAGTCCGGTGGTAGTCCGGTGGTAGCCCGCGGTAGGTATGGGCGCTTCAGTCTCTGTGGGCACTCGCGCGCTGCCGTTGGGTGTGCTCCCTGGCACAGCACACATTTTGGCGCACATGGGTGGTCAGGATCGGGGTTGGCTGTTCCACATGTCTGGCATTTTGCATCGGCTCGATGTCCCTCTTGGAGGCAAATTCGGCAGACATGTCTTTTTGGGTGGTAGGGAGGGCATCGCATTTCGCCGTTCTTGTAAACATAAAAAAGGGGAGTCGTTTTTTGGCGAAAGTGATTACTGCCGTGTACGTCTGTCCCAACATTCGGGCATAAAGAATTTCATGCCCTGGAGCTTCGAGGTTGTCCAAATTGTCGTCTGGTGTTGTTCCCGGGGGAATTCCATGCACTGTCCCTTTCACTGATTCGCCCGGGGCTGCCGTGTTTATTAGAGCACTGCACGGGCCCGGGCCGGCCCGAAAGCCCGGGCCCGACCCGGCCCGCGGGCCGGGCCGCCCGAAGTCGATTTTCGGTGGGCCCGGGCCGGGCCCGGGCTCAATGCCGCGGGCCCGTTCCGGGCTCGGGCTTGAATTCATAGGACACGGCCGTTAATAGGTCCGACGTGAAGTGTAGAAAAGAGCATCAAAATGAATGTACTTGGTTTATTTTTGCGCGCTTCTTGCTGTTAGTTCTACGCATTGTCTTAAAAACCTATTTTGCTAGGTCTGATGGTCACTTTACTGCAATTTTAATGACGTTTTTTGTACTGCATCAAGATTTTATATTTTGGTGTATAACATGCCAAAGATACGATTACAGGGAATGCCCAAGAGGGGAAGGAACTAATTCAGATATCCTGGAGCTGTGCACCTATGTCTATGTATGTAAGCGTGTGTTTTAGATGTCGCACCACTCAAAATGCGGCTGCCGTGGCCGGGAATCAAACACGCGTGCCAGAGAAACACCACCGCTTAACAACCACTGCAGGTGAAGTATTTCAACTCGCGTACATACTTGTTGCTTCAAATGTGAATAAAAAAAATTCAGCAATACCAACTTGTGTCCGAGACAACCACGTGAAGTTGCCAAGAGTCTGGTAATCAAAGGTGATGGTGCCTCTCGTCTAAGAATACGAGCTATTATTACGCCGATGTGGCGTGAACTGCAGACGGTGAAAGCTAAACTACGTGCAATTTTAAACCCTTATTTTTTGCGTTCAGTTCATGACGTGCTTGTACAGAGTAGATGCTCCGTGTGATCGCCCGGAATATAAAAAACAAACTTTCTTCAGCGTCAAAGACCGGGCCTGGTCACACACGCGCAGGCCCTCCCTAGGCCAAAAAATAAATTACCGGGCCGGGCCGGGCCTGGGCTTGAGATGGCGGGCCCGGGCTGGGCTCGGGCCAGACTCACTTATGAATGCTCGGGCCCGGACCGGGCTCGGGCTAGGTGTTACGGGCCCGGGTCGGGCTCGGGCCTTAAAATCAGGCCCGTGCAGTGCTCTAGTGTTTATCCGTGACTGCGTAGTCGGTTGCTCCGAGACGCAACGTTTGCTGTTTGGTCAGCATGTTCGCCAGGTTCTAATCCGGAGTGCTGTAAGTTATGTTGTTTTGCTTCGCGTCGATGCGCAGTTTATTGTGTCGTGGGATGGTTTTGTCAAACGAATTCGATGTGTCTGCTTCGAGTCTGCTGCGAAGGCTTGTTCCCACTTGTACGGTTGTCCAGTGATTGAGGTCTAAAGAGACTCGAGGTCGGATGATCACCTTGAAGTCATTTCTCGGAAGAGGTGGCAGCTTCGGTAGATTTCTCTGGTTCGTTGAAAGCCTTGTTGTCTGAGGCGGTGCCGCTGAAGTGCTAGCTAGTTGGAATTCCTTGGCTAGTTTTCGTCGCAAGCTGCGGCTGTGTATCTCCGTCCATGAGCCTTCTTCCGCTTCTGCGTGTTCCTCTGGTGGCGCGAGGTCCTTTTCCTGGTTGTCTTCGGCTTCCGATTCCATGGCGTGTGAAGGTTCCGTTGCGACAGGCGTCGCATGGAGGGTTTCGGAAAGCGCATCGGCGCTTGAGCTTGCGCCTTCCTCGCCTGTCGGGTTTTCTAGTGGCATGAGCGGATCTTGGGCGGTGCGCACTCAACTTCAGTGGTAAGGCAGGGCCCGGGTGCCCGAACCCGAGGCGAAGGCGGAGCACGAGACCGGGGAGGCTGGCGCTCGTAGCACGTGGCGCTCGTCGGGCGTGGCGGCTGTTGTTTTCCAGGTTAGGTTTAGCGAGCCCGCTTGGCCTGGTCGGGGTTTATTGAAGCGACAGCGGCTGAAAATGCCACTCACTGGCGAGAAGTTGGATATGTCCAGTGTCCACTCATCCTTACGATTACAGCGGTGGCACCCTCGTGGAGATCTGTGCGTTCTAGCCGCAGTTCCTGACGAAAAACGTGGGAGCACATGCATCAAGCGACTGATCCAGTCGCTGGTGGGCTTTTCTGGCGAGCAGCATTCCGAACCGGAAATATGTAGTTGCTTCCCGGGAGAGATCAATCAACTCCTACAACAAGTGCTCTTTCTCTTCATATTGCTCCTCGGTCCCCGTTCTAAAAAAACGATGTTCACATAATTGCAGCAAATCCCGCGTGTACCTAATTTCCATTGCTCAAGGCCGTGCGCGCAACTTTCGCAGGTTGGCCCTGTCACTCGCCGAGTACTCGACCAGCAGCAAATCACATCGGTCCCTTACCGATCGGGCGGAAAATACCTTGCCGGTGACCTCCTTAAAGGGGCACTGACACCAAAATTTTGCATCTTGTTTTTTTTGTTGCGATAAGTAGCTAGTGACCTACTTATAACCTGTAGAAACCTCATTTGCTTCAGCGTGCGACGGATGTTTAATTAGAGGCATTTTCAATGCGGCCAGTCGCAGTTTCGGTTTCAGCGAGTGCCGCGAAACGATGGATTTTGTGGATTTTGTGTGACAAAGCTGACCACGTGACCGTCGGAGGGATACCACAGAGCAGAGCCGCCGTAGCACTGTCGAATCCGCGTCAACTGCAGTTTCTGCGAATGCCCCACGTACTGATCTCGTGAGACGCTTAATTAAAAAAAGCCGCCCGCATCTTCCCACGGGGGGAACTCGAGTAAATGCGTCGCATCTACTCGAGTTAAGCAAAGCGTCACGTCAAGTGAAAGCCAAGCAAAGGCGCCCTTGACTGAATTCCGAACGCGCGCTCCGCCGCTTATATACGTTGAGGGGGCTGCGTAAGCCGGTCCCAGTCGACGACGTTGGCGTATTTGTAAAGCGGCGTGGACTGTAGGTGTTTGAGCCAAGCGCGGATGTTGCTTCGCCGGAGAACGGCACACTGGTTATATGCGCAGCGCGCCCGAAGGAGAGGAAACCGCGGAAGAGAGAGTACTGCACATGCGCCGGCCTTAACTCCTTAACATCCTTAACTCCTTTCTCATGTAAGCCACCATGGTCGGGACTTGGGGACAATTTCGTACAGCGGTAAAAAGCTATCACTCGAGCTACCTGCGCCGGCCTGGGCAACTTCGCGGCCGTGGCCGCCGCCTGCACAGCGACCGTGCGGCTAGCTCAGTGGGCTTTTCATGCCTCCGGCGCGTTTTCGCATCCAATGGTAATAAACAGTAATAGAAACAGAGTGCCTGGAATCGCTGTAGAACTTTGGTCGCGGCCAGCTGCCCGATGAGCTGACGAAATCACGGCGCCTCCGCCGCCAACGATCGGGTCGTTCGTTCTCGAGAGCAGAAGCTCCGCCCTCCGGCCCTCCGATTGGAGCGGCGAACCGGGCGAGCCGGCGAAAAACGCCGGCAGTGCGGAAGCGGCAAACACAAACTCGTGACGCGTCTGGATGTTGTTTATTTACACAATATACTCGGGTTGTCGATTGCGCGTGGTCCTCTGCTGGCTGCTCGGTTGCGTTTCGCAACACTTTAAAATTGATTTTAAATATGTTCTAGGCTGTATTCGCCGCTGATATTTTGCAGATGATGTATATGTGTTCCCACCAATCTATCTCCGAAGTTATCTCGCCTTCAAAATTTTGTGTCAGTGCCCCTTTAAGGCCACCAGCCACGGCTTCCCATTTGGTGGCATCCCGAAATGGGTTTAGAAGCAACACTTGCTTCAGCAGCGCGAGGTCATCACCGAAATGAAAGCGAGCACGCGCGAAACCATTCCGCCCGGTGGTCATGTTGCTGTGAAGCCGCGGATGGTACTCTCGTGCGTCTCGTGCGTCTCGCGACACCAGTGCCAGCCTCGCACGGCCCGCAACGCGCCGCCCGCAAACTCCCCGAAATTGCGTGCGTCCGCAAAACGTAAACCCTCCTTTTGCGTGCTGCGCATGCGCATTAGGGCGCCCGCTAGGAATAGCGCGCGCTAAACGCTAGCTCGCGCTATACAAAACCTCTCCATGGCCATAGCACCCCTGTCCTCCTTTCCGCTCTTCAGTTGCCCCTGCGCCATATTCCAGATTCAGGCCAGACCTCGTATCTTGATGCCTCAGTCGTAACTACCGGGAGGCACCGATGACGTATTTCCGCGGACGCCTGATGAGCACGGCTTATAGCGGGCGGCTAGCAGCCACGGCGGAATCGAAAAATGAGCCTAATAACGTTATCGCGTTAAAAAGACCATGACAGAACGTTCAAAATACGAATTACGTTCGAAATGGGAGGACGAGGAGACAGGACGTTTATTGAGCAAAAAAAAAAAAAAAAGTGGGTGGCCTTCTCAGTCCAGGAGGCCGCGCGCCGCCGCTGTAGGTGTGTAAGATGTGAGCGGTTCAAGCGGTTGTGAGCGGTTGAAAAAGAACCACTTTTTTGTTGTTGTTATTGTCAACGAGGATAACATTGAAAAAACAAAAATACAATAGTGCTTCTCCCAGAACATTTGTTGTGATGCGACCAATCTGCAGTGAGGGAAACGCTTTCTGTAATCAATGCCTTGACTAGAAGTCTTGTGCATATTTTGAGAACAGAAGCTGTGCTGGGACTTTTGTGAAGCATGCAGCAATAATATTCCTATCCGTGTTAACGGAAAAATTTATATAGCTCTTAAGTGTGTTAAGGGCACAGGGTAAGCCCTATACTTCCCATGCATTTTGTCCATTTTTCCTCTGCATCTAAATAATAGATATATCATTTTCTTTCAAATGTTGTGGTGTTAGAACTGCAGCAGAATTATTAAAATGAGACTATATTTAGGATTTTGATTAATTTTTGGCTGCTAGTTCCTAAATTTTGCCTTTATTTGCGTATTGAAAATTGTGTAACAAAAACACCTTGACGCGCATATTTTTAATTCTGGCTCAGTAGTTGTGACAGCTGATGTAGATGGTAGGGAAATAAATCATCTGGATATCGCGGAAGATATAGGAAATATTGCTGGCTATGTAATAAAAAAATCATTGTTTTGAAATAATTGAGTTTAAAGTAACAAAAGAGGTGAAAACAATACTTTTTGTCCCAAGCACTACTCGAGTCAAATTATTTAGTAAACACCAGCTTCTTAATCACCGTCGAAGCCATTTTTTCACTTTTCAGCCTGCCGTCTGTCTTGTCTTGCCTCTTTTGTGAGCTGCCGTGCAGCTCTTTCCCCAAACTATATTTTCTTGTGGTCAACCTTCCTCAGCCACTTGATAGTAGTGTTGCACCCAGGGCTCAATACGAGTGATTTCAAAATGTTGCCTCGTTCAATGCTACCATCATTAAATCCAATCCAATAGTGCAATTTTGAGAGTGTGATGCCCAAAAAAACAGTTTTTGGTCCGCGGTTCCAAAGCAAAAACGTGGAAAAAACTTGCACAGCGTCTTTGGATTGCCTTGGCTAAAAATTGAGCTATGAAATGGTTGCCAGACAATTTCTTAATCTAGCTGATTCCAGACAAGCGTTTTGATCTGGAGCTGGAAGTTTGTTAATCAAGAAAAGGACAATAAACAAGGAGCACATTCTACAAAAGGTGTGGTGAGTTACTACTTGCTTTTGGAAAAAAAAATGTTTTTAAGCCAGAAATATGACTTTCTAATAAAAGTCCGACTGTGAAAAATGCCCATAAGGAGATGAACTTCCCCAATAGCGAAGAAAAAAAGACAGTTTCTTTTTTTAATTTTGCCTTAACCTGTGCCCTTAATCGATTTGAAGGCGAAATCCAGAGATCACCGGAGATTTCTTCACTGCTGCATCGTATTTCGCGGTGCCGCTACGTTCACCTGTCATGCTGCACGCACCCGGATAATTCTTGTTCCCTCCTGACACGGTACAGGGTTGCTAGTCACCACACTTGGCTGCGGCTCTTGGCAAGCCGGGTTCAAATCCCATTCAAACCCAATTACGTTTCGATGTGCATTTTAATTATTTTGTTTTTACAGCGTCCGTAGCTTGGTTTCATTCTTTTAGTCACCAGTCACTATGGTCACATTTCGCGGTTGATGAGACATCTAAGGCTTTCGCCTTAAAGAGACGGAGAACCGATTTTGGTCGAGTATATGTCCTCTAGCTCAATGGAAGCCAGCGTTTTATATAGCCCGGTAGCCAAAAGCAATTTATAAACAAATTGGCGGAAATAATTTTAATTTGGCAGCAAACTTTCTGAAATCTGAAGGGTGGCGGTTCGTAGTGTCGAAACTTGACACTACAATATGTGTCCCGGTCACGTGATCTGCGAACCTAGCAGATACTGTAACTGCTGAAACGTTTATTCACTTATTGAGAACCTTCTAACACATGTTTAAATTGCATATGTATGTTTAGACATTATTTTGAAAAATTTTAAGACACGCCGCCCGCCGCCGCTGGGTTGCTTTCAGTGTGGCTAACTGAGCCTCCACGCTCAGAATCAACGGCAGTGTTCAATAAACAGACCCAGCGAAGAAGCTTCAACGATTCTGCCTGACTCAGGGGCCTTTGTTGTGCCAAAATATTCGATTTCAGTTTCCAAATACGCCAACGTCAACTTAAAAAAAAAGGACGAACGAAAAAGAATCGAACTTCCGACCTCTACAACGTGAAGCCAGATGTACCTGTCGTCCATTACAACACATGGCGCCTTCGTGCAAAATAGACTGGTGAATTTAAAAAAAACATCGCGCCAATCCACCCCGTGAATGTGGTTGGAAAGCAAAGCTGTAAACGATTACGCATGCGACGTCACTTCAATTCACTCACATCGCTCTACGAATAGTAAAACCAGAGAGAAGTGAAATACACTTAACCACACCATTTATTACTTCAAAGAGATATTCTTGGTAAGGTTAAATCAGTGGATGATGCATGAACGGTGTTTGGTTGAGTTGTATTGGTGTTTCAGAAGAGTGGAAACTTTTTTTATAAAATAAAGTAAGCTCCAACCCGGTGTTAGACGATCTGACTTCTCCATCTCTGCGCCGCGGACGGAGGCGACGAGATTTGCGGCAGAGAAGGAGGAGAAGGAGGAAGAAATACTTCTTTTCAGGTTTCTGAACGGCCCAGAGTGCAGCCCTGGGGAGTGATTCCTTCTTCTGTTGGGCCCTTATGCAGTCCGCGCGGCCTGTGTTCTGTCCACCCGCTGAAGCTTGGTAGGTAGACATGGACTGGACAGCAGCATCTCCCATTGCTCTAGTTGGGTAGTTGACGGAAAGAGAGGAGGGTGCTCAGGGCTAAAGTCTCACACACCGATTACGGGGCGGAGTGTTCCTACTTCTGAGCAAAATTTACATTCAGCGTCGTAGCGATTCGGATACATTAAGTGAAGACGCGTAGGCTGTGCGAAGGAGCCCGGATTGTATGAACCGTAGGGTAGTTTGTTGTTCTCTGGAAATATCAGGGTAAGGCGAAGGTACGGTCTGTCTCAGAAGGTGATAATGCTGGGTTATCTCCCTGAACGTGACAAGCGGGTGACTGTCCTCGTGCAGCTCCATAGCACGGGATAAAGGCGCAGGCTTGTTGGGTGGGCATATTTGTTGCCCTCCATTTAAGCGTGAAGGGGTGTCAAGATGAGCTGAATGGAACCATTTGGGGAGTGGTTTTTTAGCACGCGCAGTGTAGGTCAGGACACCCAACCCGACTGGCAATTCCAGTAGGCTTGCTGGGAATTGATGACTACCTTCCGAACCCCTGGTTGAGTGAGAGCCAAGGTGATGGCTGCCTCTTCTGCTGCCGTCATTTCTTCGGTCTCTAGTGCGGCACACGCAAGAAGGTTGGTTCTGAAGGTAGCCACGATGATGGAGTATTGCTGCCGTCGATGTTCTGAGGCGTCTGTGTAGATAACTGCATGATCCCCACCGAGGGTGGTGCTTAGCGCCTGAGCCCGTGCTTTTCGGTGACCCTCGTCGTGTGAGGGGTTCATATTTCTAAGCAAAGGGAGCATCTTTAGTTTTAGTCGCCAAGAGTCTGGGAGTACGTCAAGCAGAGTGATGTTCTGGGCTGCCCAGCCAATCTGGTGAAGCATGCGGTTACCCATCGCAGTTCTGAGTCGGACCTTCTTGTTAGAAAGATGGCCTTCTATCAACTCTTCTACCGTGTTGTGGAGCCCCATGCTAAGCAGCCTCTTTGTGGACGCACTCATGAGAAGACCAATGGCCTGCTCGACCGCCTTCCTAATCATTATATAAAGCATCTCTATGTCTTCCTTGTCGAGAAGAAGACAGGCGGTTGACGTAAGAGTCTCTCGAGAGTACAAAAGCTTCAATTAATCGAAAGGTACCGGATTCCTTAGGCCTCGCTTCTTGGTGGCAACTCGCCTGATCATGTGTATGATTTGATTAATGCTGTTTTTGAGGCGCTGCAAGGAGACGTCACTCTTGGTGTTAGCCTCGAGATGTAGGCCCAGGATCTTGATGCTGGGGCTTGGAGTGATGGCCTGGCCATCAAGGAGTATTTGAATGTATTCCTTGATTTGGCGTGAGGGCGGACGACAAGGAGCTGTGATTTTTTACGTGAACACTGGAGGCCACAGGCTTTAGCACGTTGACGTATTAGAAGTGAGATGCCATGCATTGGTGTGAACGTCCTTTAATTTTTGTAACTTTAGCACATGAGCAAGGTGCGCACAGGGCCGCTAGACGGGCGTGAGTGGTCGCGTGACGCTTTCACGTGGTATTCAGCGAGAACGCAGGGGGTAAACCCGTAGATGTGCTTGGTGAGTACTGTTGTGCCAGAGCGCCTGGCCCAAAGGCGTTGCACGAGGCGACGCGCCGACAGCGAGGCTGAGTCACGCCTCTCCCTTTTGTCGCTGCGGCGCGGCCGAATCCTGCATCTCGAAACGCTGCGGCGCGGCTGAATCTCTCAGCGGAGAACGACCCAAACAAGGGCATGTCGCTACGCCCGGAGGCGAGGTCACGGAGACGGCGGCGGCATCGCTCTCCCTTTCCCCATTGGCGGCGCATCTGACTCACCGCTTCGCTACCATTCGTCGGAATTCAAACTTCAGGCAGCGAGAGCCCTGATTGGAGCTTTTCTAACTTCTCGGGGCCACAACGAACTTCCCGGGCTATAAAAGAAGCTCGGAGGCTCTCATCGTCGGCTTTCCTCGGCGGCTTCTCTCCGGCACCAGTCTCTTCGGAAGCACCGAGTGAAAGGGTGCTGTCGCCTTTGTGCGAATGATGTAACTTTGCTTACCCTGTACATACTGTATATAAATGTTACTTTAAGTTTTCGACGGCTCGAGAACTTCTTCGCTCTGCTCTGCGCCGCGTCGATAGCGGACGGAGCGAGGCAACGTCGCTACACCGGTGACTGCGCTCGGATGGCCAGTCGCAACAGCGGTGACAGCGGTGGGATGGCTGATTCCCAACTTCGGTGACGAGCAGGAAGGCGAGTCACAACCTTGGCGACCGCCCTGGGATAGTCATTCCCAACAGTGGTACCAGCGGGGGATAGCAACTTCCCACCCTCGGAGACAACGGTGGGATCGTCATTTCACAACAGTGGATGGCAGCTGCGGGATCGACCGGCAACGGCTACTACCTGGTGTGGTAAGCGCTCGACGTTTTCTCTCAGTTCACCAGACTTCTCTAGCACAGGTTATGGTAGTTTAGAGAAGGGCTGGGTGAAGCACTGTGTATAGCTTTGAGTGTTTCAAGCCTAGAGAAAGTGTTTTGAAACCAAAGCTAGTGCGGAGAGGTAAACAAACGAGCGTAGAGAATTACTTGCGCGTGCCTTACTAGTAGCTCGATAGTATAGGAGCGGCAAGGGAATTCTAAAGCGGGTAAGCAGCAAGAGGCCAGTGCAAACGATGGAGGACCTTAAAGTGAGGGAACTCATCGAAATTTGCGAGGAGCTGGGCCTTGACTTAGGCCGTGCGAAACGGAAGCATGCGATCCTTGAGATCATGCGGAAGGAGAACGTAACGGCTGAGGAAGTCAATGAGGCCAGGGCTGATATCAAAGAGCGCCGGGAGCGCGAGGAGGCCGAAGAAGAAGAGCGCCGCGAGCGCGAGGAAGCGGAAAGGCAGGAACGGAGGGAGGAAGCTGAAAGGCAGAAACGGGAAGCCGAAAGGCAGCTCGAGTTGAGGAGGCTAGAGTCGGAGTTCCGGCAGGGTTCGCCGGCGCCTAGCGTGACTTGTCCAACGGTACAGGCGAGCGGTCCGAGAAGTCAGGACCAACGGCCGCCGTTCGTTGTTGAGAGGTCCGGGCCGGAAGACGGAGCGTGCCAGGGCAAACGCAAAGCGACCGCACTCGTATGCTTGGACAGAGAAGCGAGCCAGGAAAGCGAGAACGGCGCGGAGGCAGAGAAGCCGCTTCGAAATAAAGATTTCGAAACGCGCGCACAGTCCGCGAGCAGTGGCCAGTGCATGGCACAGGGCATGGCACTTTCGAGTTCGCAAGCGGGGAGGCTCTCGGAGAATGTTGACTCTTCCCCAGCGAGCGAGAGGCGAAAGGACGCCGAGAAGCTTAGCCCGAACTACGAGCCGACCGAAAACTGTCGCGGTAGGTTAGTCGAACCGCCAGCGGCTGAGGCGGTTTGCGTGAAACCCTTCGGTGGAGAAACGGAGCCGGGCGACACGAAGAGTGCGTTGTCACCGGTTTCCCATCAGCCGTTACGCGAGCTCAAGGTCGAAGCGCTGCCTACAAGGCCGACAGAGAAATCCAGTCAACTCGTAGCGAGTGGCGTTGACAGAGACAGTACCGCCGTCTCGGAGAGCAATGGCGTACCTAAAGTAGATAACGCACTTGCTGAGACGTCCGATAGAGGGCCGTACGAGTCCGCTGATCGAGTTCAGGTGTCGGTCTCGGGTTCAACGATCTCGGCAGAACGCTCAGAATCAGCGGATGCCTCAGAGACGGCTTCCAACAGGATCGCGCACAGTGCGCGAGATAGCGAGGTTTCGCGGGAAACTTTGGACGGCGAGGCTAGCCAGACGAAGCCGCTAGAGCCCCCGGAAACAGAAGGTGTTCCTTCGGGTGCGAGCTCTAACTCTGGCGATGTTGTGGCTAAGCCTGCGAGCGGGACACGAGAGACGAGCGAGCAACGAAGGCCGAGCGGCGAGCGGACCGAAAGCTCTGGCAGTAGCTTAATCGAGCCGCCGTCGGCCGAAGCGGGTTGCGCCATCCCCATCGGCGGGGAAACCCAGGTGGCCGAGCGTTGCGAGGCGAACTCGATGTTGTCCCCAGTTCGCGATGACTTGCTTGAAAGCAAGGTGGGGCACTTTCACCCGCATTTCAAGCCAGTGGAGCGAAGACGCTCAGTGCGAAAGCGAAAGTTCAGAGCTTTCTGCTATGAGCGGAAACGCGGTTGCGAGGCATGCGTGCCGGCCGCTATGTTGGCCTTGAAGTCAGCACCGCGCGCGATAACGGGCGTCAGCTTTGCGAGGCTTGTACATGACCGGGGAAAGAGAACGCGTTTCGAATAACGAAACTAGCCTGTGGGGAAGAGCTAGTTGTAACGCTGCGTTCTTTGTTTCCCCGTTCGGACAGTCCGTCCCGTCATGTTCAGCTTCGGCCTCAAACGCGCGCCGTGTGGCCTTTTGAGTCGAAACTAAAGGATCGGGTGTTTTGTGGCCTGTCGTAGTGCGCGCTCCATTACCTCGACGATGGCGCCAGCTTTTCTAGCACATGGTAAGGAGCATGTAGATCACTTACGAGTCGTGCTGAGCAGGCTCAAAGCAGGCCTATCAGTCAAACAGTCAAAAGTGTCACATAGGATACACCGAAGTGACGTATCTAGCGCATGTGGCGGTGGTAGCGCGGCCGACGAAGACCGTCAGTCGTTAAGTGGCCGCAGTCGTAAGCTATCGCTGACCAACGACTAAGTCTGAGATAAAGACTTTTTCGGGTTTGACTCGATAGGGCTAGACTTAAGTTAAAGATTACTCCACACTGGCTAGTCCGTTAGTGATGCTCTTACAACGAGTCAGCCAGTTAAGGTGGAAAGGACACAAAGTAGGAGGACGCGTTTTAAGCGCTGAAACGACCCTTGAGCGAGGAGCCAGTTCTAACGGTCCCCGACTTTTCGAAAGGTTCGTTATTCAGTGCGATCGAGCGATCGTGGCATGGAAGCTGTACTATGCCAAGAGGATACGAATGGCCGGGAACGACCAGTTTGTACTTCAGCCGCAAGCTAACTTGCAGGACAGAGGCTAACCGTAATTCCGGAAAGGAATGTGGCAGCGTCGTGTGGGCAGTGCAGAAGTTTGCGTGCTCTGTAGTCGGTAACGCAGACGCACTAGGCTGGGCGTTCTAAGTAGGGCCGCCTTCGTCCTCCCCGTGTCTTTCGTTTCGTTTCTTCATGAGCAGATTTTAGCGTAGCAGGTAGGTGGGAGCAAAATTATTGCCCTCATTTGCTGCCTCAGTTGATTATTTCCGCACCGCGTGATTTCAAGTAATCAATCTTAGTTATCATTTAAGTTCGTGTGTTACGTTCGACACTTAGTGTGAGTTCTTCCTTTAAGAGTTTTACGTCCCGCATGGGTCTCTTGGTGTAGAGGGTCCAAATTTGGGGATAGACATTTAGCTAGGAGAGTTGGTCACGTTTTAGAGTCTGGTGTTCTGACAGAGGACAGAGGGTGCTTGCTTGCGCTGGGTGTTGCCTGTTGTCGGTCGGTTCTTTGCAAGCTCCAGAACGATGAGCAACCGGTGCTGAGGACAGACCGGAAGAGCCGGACGAAGCTGGTCGAGACACCTGGGCAGCACGGCGAGGTACCTGCGATCCGGACCTGGCAGGCGGTACCCGTTCATGGAGAGGAACTTGGTGGAGCCACCCTTTTCCTGGGGCACTGGAGGTGTACCTAGATGAGCCTGGCGAACGAGCGCGCCCAGCATCCGAGCCACGTGGAGGCAGCTCGTCTTCACGGCGCATTGTCTGGCGGCGGGGGTGCTGTTGTGCCAGAGCGCCTGGCCCAAAGGCGTTGCACGAGGCGACGCGCCGACAGCGAGGCTGAGTCACGCCTCTCCCTTTTGTCGCTGCGGCGCGGCCGAATCCTGCATCTCGAAACGCTGCGGCGCGGCTGAATCTCTCAGCGGAGAACGACCCAAACAAGGGCATGTCGCTACGCCCGGAGGCGAGGTCACGGAGACGGCGGCGGCATCGCTCTCCCTTTCCCCATTGGCGGCGCATCTGACTCACCGCTTCGCTACCATTCGTCGGAATTCAAACTTCAGGCAGCGAGAGCCCTGATTGGAGCTTTTCTAACTTCTCGGGGCCACAACGAACTTCCCGGGCTATAAAAGAAGCTCGGAGGCTCTCATCGTCGGCTTTCCTCGGCGGCTTCTCTCCGGCACCAGTCTCTTCGGAAGCACCGAGTAAAAGGGTGCTGTCGCCTTTGTGCGAATGATGTAACTTTTGCTTACCCTGTACATACTGTATATAAATGTTACTTTAAGTTTTCGTCGGCTCGAGAACTTCTTCGCTCGGCTCTGCGCCGCGTCGATAGCGGACGGAGCAAGGCAACGTTGCTACACCGGTGACTGCGCTCGGATGGCCAGTCGCAACAGCGGAGACAGCGGTGGGATGGCTGGTTCCCACCATCGGTGACGAGCTGGATGCGAGTCACAACCTTGGTGACCGCCTTGGGATCGTCATTTCCCAACCTTGGAGGCAACAGTGGGATCCCCATTCCCAACAGTACACCACCTGTCTTCCCCGTCTTCGCGCGGGCTCGTTGCTAAATCGGTAAGACAACGGGCTCTCACTTTGTTAGTCGATTCGTTCCAGGTTCGATTCCCGGCGGTAGCAGTAAATTATTTTATTTGTTCACTGGAGTTTTCTGGTGGCACCAACGGTCGCGAAAGAACCCTTGGGGGTAGAGGTAAAAAGCTTTGCTTTAAAAAACACACATAAAGGAAGAAGAAAGCCTGCGATTAACGCTTTTTTTAGTTGGTGACAAGCACGGAGCAAGAATAAAATAGGCGGGGAAACTGAACCTCATGGGGCAGCCTGATAACGTCACAACCACTTGGTGAACGTCAAGTTTTCGGCATCTGGCGGCAAGTGAAGGAAGTGCGCGGTCATCGCCACAGCCGGCGCGCGTTCCGTTCGCGCCCGCCCAGTCCAACCCGGCCGCGGCATCGCGTCGGTATTTCGGCGGGCCGCCGAAACATTCTGTGGCCGAAGCGAGAGCGTGTGCGCTCTTCTGCGCTGGCTTTGGCTGAAGAGCCCACCGTCGCGAATAATTTTCTGTCAAATTTAAACCGGCTGGTACGAGCGAATAAAAGGGGCATTTTCTTGAATTCGTAAGCAATCTTGCGCGAACAGCAAGGCCAAAATACAAACCTGTAAACGCACGGCACTATCTCGCTTGCGATGCGCTCGTAGCGAGTTGAGTGCACCGGCCATTTTATTGGTTATGAGAGTTTTAGCTAACCGTTTTCGAAGGTCCGCTCCGTATCTGCGACCATAGGTCGGCAAAACAGAAAGAACTCACTCAAACTCAATCACAATTATTTTTATTCACACTGTACTCGATCAAACTCAGACTCAAAAAGCTCGTCTGTTCACAAAATCACTCGTACTCACTCATCAAATACTCATTTGTAATAATACTCACTTGTACTCAAACTCATTTGTCCTCACAAGTATTCGTACTCAATCTGTACTCATGAGTACTGAATCTGTACTCATGAGTACTCACTCTGTACTCATGAGTACTACTCATTCTACACTCACGAGTACTACTCATTCTGCACTCATGAGTACTCAATCTCTACTCATGAGTATTCAATTTGTATTACTCCCGAATAATCAACTTATCTGCACTGTTAGCTAGTTGGTATCTCGAATGGAAGAATAAATAGAAAAAAATAAAATGTTTAATTGATTAGAAAAACACAGGTTACATATATATCAGGACAGAGGAAGAAAACGTCTGACGCGGTGCACTGTCGTGGGGTGACTTCCTGCGCGAAGGCACGTACATGTGAGAGAGCGAAACGGAACGTAAGCACTCGCGTTGCGTCTGGCGTCTCGTCTTGTTTCAGGAATAAAACAACGAAGTCTAGGCCGGGTCGGGCTCAGGGGAGCTCGGGACTTGTCGGTGCGGCCGTGGCCGTAAACTGCGGTTTTGTGCTTGTCTTCGGGCGGCTGCTTTTGTCGTCCGTTTTCGTTTCCGGGCGCGCTGATACTCTCGTAATCGTGCTCCAAATCTGAATTGTGCCTGCCCGCAGGCACATGAAACGTTCGCGTAGATTGACGTCCGTTCGTATCCAGATCACTGTCCGCTTATTCACAGATGCTCGATGCTGGCGTTGGTTTTTTATTGTTCCGGATACTAGAAACTTCGTTAAGAGGGTGTTCGTCTCGTTGAGTTTCGGTGAATTTCAAATCTGCTTGATTTTATTGTGTGTTCCGTGGGATTGCCTTCGTCAGACCTGAACTTGGCAGTGTTTACGGCGTTGCGTTAGCCGCGCCGCTTCCGTCGGCGATTGTGTTCGTGTAGCTCGTCGCGTGCTTGATGCATGTGGGGGCGTAGACGTCCGGTTTGTCCAGTGTGGCGAGCTGCGTTGTGTAGGGATGGCATAGTTCGGCGCGTTGAGGACGTTGCTTGAATTGTCGTGTGCGTTGCGTACAGTGCGGGAGCCGTTTGGCTTTTCGTTCAATGTGCGGTAGCATGGCGTTTTCGTAGGGTGGCATGGCTGATCGGTCAAGGTCGTTGCGGCTCCGTGCTCGCAGTCGCAGTGGTTGTTTCGGAAGTGAAACCGTTGTGGTGGGGAAGCAGGCGTGGTTCATGCCGTCCGTTCGGTCCCACATTCCTTGGCGTGGCAAGCGCGACTTCATCGTTAGGGCATTCGATGCCTTCGTCTGGATCGGGTTCGTTTGTTTCCGTTCTTGCCGTGTCCGTGTCGTCGCACAAGCCCTCGTCTTTTGCCCGTTGTTTCGAGAATGCTATAATCGCTATCTTTCCCATACAAGCAGGCTCCTTTCGTCCCGAGTCCGCTTGCTCACGGTTGCGTCCTCTTCTAAGAAATGGTGTTTGTCGTGTGAGTCTCGGTCGGAGCGTGGGTGCCGGGGATCTTGTTCGTTCTAGCTCGGACATGCCGCATGCGCTGGCCGTGTCGTTGCTCGTTGACGGACCTACCTGCACGAGTGTTATGTCGTTCGTCCGCTGGACATCGGGCTGGAGCAGCGGGTGTGGAGAGCTCGTACGTTCCGGTAGGGTTGAACTGCGTGCGCTGGGTCTATTGTTGCTTGTGGCCAGGTGATTTCTGCGGTTGTAACATTCGCTGGCCAAGTCCGGATAGCAGCAGTGGGAGCGGAGGATGTGACGAATAGTAGTTTCCTCCGTGTGTGCTGGCTTGGTGGCGTTCCGTGCGCTGTGCATTTCGTTCGCCGTGGTCAGCTCCACTGGTTCAAGTTGGATGTCGTTCGTCGCCTCTGGTGCGTTTCGTGCGCTGTGCGTCTCGTTTTATCTAGGAAACTCCCCTATAATTGGTGTGCTTGTTCGCCACGTATGGTGCATTTCGGCCGCCGTGTGTCTTGTTCGCTTGTCGTAGCCATAACCACCAATCCGGATGTGATGTCGTTGGTTGCGTGGACCAGCAACGGGACAGCACGAGCGAAAAATGTAGGTACTGGCTCCGTTGCGTTCCGTGCTCTCAGCGTTCCGTTCGTGTACGTCTGTACCGGAATAGCGGGTGCCAGGAACGTGGTGCCTTCTGGCTCGTGCACGCTGCGTACGTTGCGCGTCTCGTTGCTCGTTGCTGGAATGACCTGCGCGTGGGCGATGTAGCTCGTGGGTGATGTAGCAGAGCAACGTGTGTTCGTTATCTCGCCAGAAATGCACTGACCTTCGATGCGTTTCCGTAATCGTGGCGATTACCTGGGAGAGGTCCGGTGAGCACGCAATCACAATTTTGCATGCGTCGTCTCGTTCATGTGCGTGCCGTCGTGCATTCTGCCTGTTTCTGGATATCGTACAGTCCAGGCACCATGGGAAATGTGCGGCCGGCTTTCGCCAGTTGTCTCTGAAAACTTTCTCGTTCATCACGCACTCTTAACAACTGACCTGATCATATTGTCAAGTTTCTTAAGATCGTTTTGTCTTACCTTGAGATAGGGCACTGCATATGTTATGCGGCTGATGACGAAGGCCTGCACTAGGCGGAGCGTCTCGCATTCCTGGCGGCCCCCGTGTTTGCCTGATACTCGACCGATCATGCGGCTGATTTGTTCACACGTGGATTTAAGTTTGTTAAGAGCAATGTCGTTATTGCATTTGTTATTACTCCCTTCTAAAACGTCCACCGAACGTTTAACACAGCTCGGGATGCACAATACGATCACTGAGCTCATAGAGGCTCAGTACACGAGTCAAATCATGCGACTGTCAATGACAACTACTGGCAGGCAGGTCCTTGATGATCTCCGCATTGCTCTACCCACTACCACTGAAGATGGAGCGCACGTCCGTCCCCCTTGGCGCCGCGAACTAATCGTTAAACCTCTGCCCCGTAATATGCATCCTGACCGAAACTCAGGAAGAAGGCAAGCCCGAGCAACAGCCATAACAAAACAATATAGCACCCGTAAGGGCGTATATTATGTAGACGCAGCGGGGCCCACACCGGAGGGCATCTGTACGGTTGCGGTCCTGCATGAGGGAATACAGGTGGATGGACTATCGGTGAAAACGAGTAAAATTGAGTTTGCTGAAGAGACGGCTATAGCTTTGGCCACCACTCACTCTGACTCAACGCACATAATGTCTGACTCGCAACAAGCTTGCCGAAATTTCATCAGGGGTCGGATAGCACTCCTAGCTAGAAAAAAAATTCTCACAAATGCCAATCCAGAAATATCCGACACCATAAAACAACTTGTATGGGTACCTGGCCACCAGGGTGTAGAGGGGAACGAGGCTGCGCACACAGCCGCCCGAGCGTCTCTCCCCCGGAGTTCCTCTGACTTCCCAGGCTCTGACCGTACACTTGTACCTTACCCGCTAACCACATTCTCTGAGGTCACAACATACCCGCGCCACGGTAGGCGGGCGTTCCCGGTGCCCGCCAAGGGCCTGGATAGAACTGAGGAGCGCCATATTTGCCGGCTGCAGACGGGCTCATTCTACAGGCTCGCAATACTCAAACACATCAACCCGACCTTCTCGGGTTCGTGTAACTTCTGCCGTCAGTGGGCAGACACGTATCATATGGTATGAGCCTGCCAGTATAGTCCAGAGTTAAAAGTCAAAGTGAAGCCAACGAGGGAGGGCTAGGAGGCGGCCCTGTCCGGCTGCTCGGACCTAGAGTCTCAGCGAGCTCTCGTCCAGCTGGCACGGGCGGCGGCCTCGACCAATGGGATCCCGGACTGAGGAATACCACCCACGCAAGAAAGGCCTAACCGCCTCTCCCTCTCCTTAACTCTGTCTTGTACATTAAGAAAGTTTTTCCTCCTCCTCCTCCTCACGCAGCCTCCTGCTCTCAAACAGAGCCGCTTGCAGGGTCCTCTGCCGTTTGGTGTCGGAGGCAGCCTGAAGTAGCAATGGCACATTCGTTCGTTTGGAGAGATGGCGACGTTCTCCGTTGTCCTCTAGAAGACGCAAGACGATGTCCTTACGGCCAGAGCAGGGTAGCCTTCGTAATCGTAGTGCGCTCACGAACTGCTGTTTCTTCGCAGAGCATAGGACGTAGCGTTCCGTTGACGACAGCAGTGTGTCGACCACCACTGACATGGAGTCCATCGGTGCCTCACGTCTGCGTGCCGCACTCTCGTAGTCGTGGTGCGGTTCGTCCACGTTGTCGTCTCTTCGTCCGTTCGTCCTCTCATGGCCTCAAATCCTGATCCTGTCGACTGCAACATCTTAGCTAGGTCGTGGCTCGAATGAAAGGCTAAACAGAAAAAAATCAAATGTTTAACTAATTATGCGAGGCTAAACAAAGCGTCGCACGCGTTCAACTGGATATTATGATGTCCGATTCACAACTCACAAACGTGCTTAGGTGTACTCGGATATTTTATTTTCATTGCTGGGGCAAATTCCACCGCCGCGCCTGGACGGTGGGGCTATATGCTCACTTGTAAATGGCACTACACGAGGCCATATTACTAGCGAACCTGAGGAAAATGTTTCAAAACGGGAACCTAATAAAACCATATGGGCGCACGTACATCAGCCAAATTGTCGCTTGAATACGCACAGCAGAATGGTGCGGACAATTTCGGTGAGACAAACGTTACAAACCACGCAGTCGGTTTGAGGCGAGTTACGTAAATTAACTGCGACTGTTGAAATGAGCGGTTCGGCTCACGGAACGTCTACACAGCGTGACATGCGTCTACGGAAACTTCTGAAGACCGAAAAAGAGGGACTTCAGTACGCCTAGTGCGTGCATTGTTAGCAGCCTCCACCGCCTCTCCCCTAAAACAACTGGAAGGGAGCAAGCGCAATGAAGCCGCCACGCGTTCACAGGCTGCGTCAACAAAAATAACTGCGGCAGTCAACAAGTGCAATAGGAGAAGAGCAACTGCGGCCGCGTTTCCCGCCGGGCCCTCACCCCCTCGTTTTTCCCTCTTCACCATGACCCCTTTGCGAGCGACCGCCGAGAAACGCTTAAGCGCCAAACAGGGACCGGGAAAGGGGGGAGGTGCAGTTTTCGTGGTCTAATTTTGCCATCCTTGACTGTTAAGCTGCACAGCGGCACCGCTAAATGTCTGCGACCCGCACACGCTCGTCCGGACTCGAGCTTGTGATAAAACTTGTTTGCACTACTGTACTCACGAGTGTATATACTCAAGAGTGCAAGCACTCGCAAAACCAGTATTCATGAGTATTGTACTCATGAGTACACAGTACTCATGAGTACTGTGTACTCATGAGTACTGTGTACTCACGAGTACGGTGTACTCTTGAGTACTCTTACTCATTAGTACTCAAACTCATGAGTACTCATACTCATGTTTACTGTACTCATGAGTACTCATAAGCATGAGTAGTGTACTCATGAGTACTGTACTCACGAGTAGTGGACTTACCCCTGTACTCACTCGTCATCATACTCACCTTTTTTTTCTGGGTGTGTACTCAATCATCATCGTACTCACTCGTGAGTTTGAGTACAAATGAGTACAAATGAGTGTACTCACGAGTGAGTACGCCGACCTATGTCTGCGACACGCTCAGCGCAATCGGAGCCAATGCCGTTCGCGAACAAGCGCGCCACGCATGCGCATGGCATTCCCGCTTGCTATCGGAGCGGAGCGGACCGTGAAAGACGGTCAGCTAAAACTCGCCAGTGCACTGAAAAGTGCCAGCATCACCGACGTTGCGGGACGATGACGCGCGCACGCGCGCGCGCGCGTTACGTCCGAGATAAACGCGCGTTCCGTCCCCGCGTCGCGCAGCAGCTCGAGCGCCTAGCGATTCACGCCTTGTGGCGAATGCTGCAAACTACAGTATTGCTTTTAATACATTCAACCAGGTGTCGCTGTCAAATTGTTCGCCGCCGCAGCTGCGGAGCTCCGTTGGTCGCCGTAGTTCCATTGTGACGTTATCTGGTCGCTCGATCACGCCGGCCGCAATGGGCGTTTCCTCTCCTATATATTCTTGCTCCGTGGTGGCAAGTACAGACAAAAGTATGTTGCCACACTATTGTATGCCATGGTTTCCAGCATTATTTTTGGGAGGACACATACGGCTTCTAGATCTAAAAATATCGATTAGAGAAGTTCTAGGGCGTTACCAGCAAAACCGTTTCTCGTGAAGGTGCTTTAAGTGACGCCCTTTCATTTGGAATGGAGAATATATACTCGACAAAAATCGGTTGTCTGTCCCTTTAAAGGGCTGGTGAAGAGCTTTTCAACAAAATTTTGTTGGGGGCATTACATTATGGTTTTCCTGACGCTGAATTCGAAAAACATGTTTATTTTATGTGTAAATACATCCAAACCATCTTTTTTCGTCAAAACAAACGACCCCTGCCCGAGGGCACGGTGAGAGCCCTGGCTGCCTTTCGCGATTGGCTGGCGGCATATGGCGTCATATTCGCACGGTCTGAAGAAATCATTCTGTTCCCGTTCAGATACGGGCTAGAAGGTCCTCTGGTGAATGGAGGGCTCACACAATCTTTCGTTAGAATAGGAGAGCCTGAGGGAAGTATAAACAAAACAGGTTCACTCGCGGCGAGCTTTATAGAAAGGGGTTCTCCCCCGACGACTCATGGCCGACTCGTTTCTCGGGTGCAGGGAAGTTGCGCAGATATTGGTTCACCGCCTTCACTACCAGCGCTAGCCACAATTCCTAGCACAATTTTTCAACCCACCATCATACCCATTCTCGAATGCGGAACTTTGTTTTTACATTTGGACATGCGGCAACAAGCTCTGTACAGCGGCCTGCGATCCGCACAGGTAGCGCAGCCGCCGCGGGTCGCCGCGTCGCGCAGAGGTGCTGGTGCCGGGTCGCTGCTCGGCCGGTCAGCGGAACGTGGCATTGCTGCACATACGCATGTTTTAGTATATGGGAGTTGAACGTTGGTCGCCCCCCAAAAGGTAGAGGAACCCAAGCGCAGTACGCTGGTCCCCGAAGCTCCCCAACAGCTCCAGCCTGCTCAGGTTGCATGGATCGCCGGTGCTGCTGGGAACTTCAGGTTTAGCATCAAGGGAGATAGTTGGTCGCCGCTATCTCTACAATTGCGAATGACTATCCTTAACACAGTTTTTCACCACAATATCATCCCCTTTCTCGCATGTCGAACCTTATTCCTACGTTGATAGTCATTCTAGCGATCGGTGCTGTGCTCATTCTTGCGCGCAGGTAACGCCATCCATCGGCCTCTCGCCGCATCTCTTGCTCGGGCAGGCCCGTCGACGAGCCTCCGCGACCGGTCGGCGCTCCGCATCGCGATACAAATTCGATCACCTCTTTCGAAATCACCTTGGATGACAATCCCTAGCACAATTTTTCACCACGCTATCATCCTCTCTTGTACGTTTACCTTGCTTTTCGCGACGGCCTTGATTCTGGACGGCAGCGAAGAGCGGTCGCTGCCGCGGCATGTGTGGTGCGAGCCGTTTCGTGCGCCGTACGGGCATGCACGACCGGCGAGTGTGCGGAGCGCTTCCGCGCGCAGAAAACGCTTCATGCTTTCAGCTTGCTTGATTTCTTCTTAAAATCTAGCTATTCAGCTACGCTGTCGTCACAGCCAACAACGTTGATCGGGAAAACGAGCAAGAAGTTCGGGAAGCCCAGAGCGCTGTGGTCCCACTAATTTTCTAATTCCCTTATAATAATGGATCAGAAACTTGGGGTACCTCCGTATTTGTTTGAGCCCGTCGCATCGCGTATGAAGCACAGAGCAGCCGACGACACGGCCGGCCCCGCGACTACTCGTGAAGGCAATGTAGTAGCCACGGGCGCTCGGGTAGGAAATGTCTGGTATCTATATGGGTCGCTTTAAGGAATCACATAGTAGCATTACGGTTAAAAAAATCGACGCGGAAGCAACTTAAGACAATGATGATTAATAAAGTGCAGATTACACGCCTGCTTAATTCGGAACTTCACCCAGGAAACTGGGACACAGCGAAGCGGCGGCGCACGTCGCTGGCCGTCTTTCGAATATGACGCTACTTCCGGTCGCTGCCTCTCAGTTTCTCGCTCTTCCGGCGATGCGGCAGGAAGCAGTGGGCGGGGCGTAGGGTCAACTTTAACGACGAATACCGCTGTCCCCAAGCTAAAAATTACCAAAAAAACTTAACAGGCACAAACTGACCAATGTAATAATTGTAAAAAGTAGAGTTTTGCCCGGTTTTAAAAGTGCTTCAATAGCCCTTTAAGAAGTATGTAGAATTTTTATAGATTTGCGCGTAATCGTCTTTTTTTTTTCATTTTTCATTATTTTCTGAGAAAAAACAAATTAATGTTTTTTTTCACGGCCCTCAAAATTTCATGAAACTTGCGTCTCTACTCGTGTATCCCGGTGGATTAGGCTGCGCTGCTCCTGTAGGCCCGAGCTGGTCAACGCACACTCCCACTGCGCGGGGTTTGGGGTAGGGAGAAGAACAGGGTGTTGAGGGCACCGAAATGACCAAACCGTTTAATGCCCTAAATTTAAAAAAAAAAATGCAAAATTGGCAAAAGCAATACACTTAATCGCTATAATGGCGTAAATATAGATAATTGGTCGAACAGAAGTTTGAAAGCCATAAAATAAGAACAATAGAAAAAATAAAAATTTTACCAAAATTATCTGACAAAATAAAAAATGTGCATCCTGTACATCGCCAAATAGCGAAGACTAAATGAAACAAGCACGCAAAAAAATACGTTCGAAATACAAATAAACAAATAGCGAAAACGAGCAAACCGTGTAACGCCCTCTATTTCCACAAAAATGCATAATGGCGGAAGTAGCTCATTTAAGTGTTATAATAGCGTAAATGGAGATAATAGTCGAACAAAATTTCTCCTGCAACAAGATAACAAAATAGCAAAAATGAAAAATTTCCAGAATGAACGGACGAAATGAAAAATATGAATATTATACATCTCCTCAAAATAACGAAGAATAAACAAAAAAAAGCCCGCGAAGAAACGTTCCAAATACCAATAAAAAAGCGGAAATGATCAAACCGTGTAACAAAAAGGCATACCTGGCGGAAGTAACAGATTTAATCGTTATAATATCGTAAATGGGGATAATTGGGTGAACAGAATTTTCAAAAATTGAAACGTAAGAAAAAAAAAGGAAAATAAAAGGCTTACAAAAATGATCTGACGAAATCAAAAATATGCATTTTTGACATGTCCTCCAAAAAACGAGGACTAGATTCTAAACGCACAGAAAACGACATTATAAATACGAATAAAGAAAGAGCGAAAATGGACCAAGGCTCCACTACGCCTTGCATGAGCGAAAATATGCATAACAGGAGAAGCAAGACACTTAATCGCCATATAGGTACAAATATACACTACCGGCGAAGAGAAACAAAAAAAAACTTAAATCAACATAATAACCAAACTTCTGTGTCTATTCATAGCCAAATCTGGCTATAAAGAACTCACTCTAGACAAGTGGCATAATAATGTTACGCAAGTAGACAATTCTCTGAATTTCTGCAGATTTTTTAAAACTTGTCTCGGTAACACGGTAGCGGGAATAGAGACTGGCTTTTATAGCGGGCGGAAACCGTGGATAAAAGAATTGTGTAAACCTTTTTTCCCTCCACGGCGGAAACAGTGGCCTTACGGCTTGTTTACAACTGGTTCTTGAAAAGGACCGGCGGCCCTTGACGAGCGCTTTAATTTTAAGGGACCCCTGCCTTGCTTTTCTTTGTATCATGCTCGGGCAATATGGTATCCGCCGCTCCTTCCTTCGCCCATTGGTATTTGTAAAAGGGTGGTAAGCTGGGCGCGTTTGGAACGGTAGCATCTCGGCAACAGTGGGGAAAAGGACGGGGTCAAATGAAGCGACCACCATCACGGGCGTATAAGGCCAGCATTCGTCTTGTTCGTTCCATATTTCCTCGTACTTTCAATTCGTGGAATTTGTTTTATGAGTACGCGTCCCCACAGCCCAAACAGTGCAACGCCCTCTGGTTCCGAAAATATGCATAATTTCTGGTGTTAACGCATTTAACCCTTATAAGAGCACCCACCGCGCGCGCTGGCTCACTGGATCAGGCATTGTGCTCCTGAGCCCAATGACGCGGGTTCGCGGTGGCTGCACTTCGGATGGCGGCAAAGGCGAAGACGCCCGCGTGTTACGACATCGACGCTAGTTAAAGATCCCGAGGTGGTGGAAGTTGATTCGGAGCTCTCCACTACGGCGCGCCCCAAAAGCCCAGGTGTAGCTTCGGCCCGTCGAAAGCCATATTTAATAAACCGTTATAGTAGCGTAAAGGGAGATTATTGGTGGAAGGCAGTTTTGAATAATCGAGAGACACGAGAAAAATTATAAATTATAAAAATTATAAAGAAAAATTATAACTACCGACGAAAGGACGAGGTGAATTGCGGTGAAGTTTGCTTTGCTTTAAAGTAGCTTTCACTTCAACGTTGACTTCGCAAGCAAGTATAATTTCTCTCAGCCCACGAAATGTTAAGTACAAAGTAAAATTGCGAGTCTTTATGCCAGTTTACTCGTTATTCCAATTTATTTGGTAATGCTGCCGCAAGTTTGATTAGAAGAAAGATGCTAAAAAAATTGGCGCAGCTTGCACTAGTGGTGCAAGGCTGGAGAGAGAAAGAGACCAAAAATTGTGATTGATCCCTCTTTTGTGGGAATCGGTAAAACCCGAAAGTGAAAGGGCCCTTCACAGGAGCAGTTGAATGTTAAAGGAACCTCCTTCATGTGCGAAGGGTTCGCGAGCCTAACCCCGCCAGACGAAGTGGCGCCGACACGCAAGAAAAAAAAAAAGCAGGTTTATTCCGGGACAACAAAACCAACAATGAAATGCACAGAAACAGCAGCTGGGAGCCCAACGGTCATGCGAACAACGCCACAGCGGACGGTGCCTCAATTCACGCGCGTCCCCCGTGCACCAAGGCGCTTGGTGGTTTCTTCTTATCCGACTGAGCCCGACATGGTCCGACTGGGCCTGTCGTGCCCTGTCGGAGAGGCCCTGTCGGGCCAAGTTGGACGCCGAGGCCGAATTCGCTCGGCGAGCGAATTCATCCGGCTGAGCCGTCCGGCTCGGCCATCCGACTCGAGTTGGCTCCGCCCATCGGTTTTCGCCAACATGGCGGCGGCGAGCTGCGGCTTTCCTCCATGAGCTGCGGGGACGGTGTGCGTCGCACAACTTGATTGTGATATCAAAACAACAAGCACTTGCAGAAGTTACGACAGACCACCGCGGTCCTGAGTCGGTACTGCGATACGCGTTTATCGTTGGTCTATTTCAAATGTTCGCGCTTTGTGTGGAGCCGAAGCAGAAAAGGCACCAGTACCAGCGTCTGCAGAGTGGTGCGACGTGTTTTCGTTCTCTATCAAGTGTGTAAAGATACGCTCGTCGCGCTCATCGCTAGCGCGAGACGACCGATAAGTCCAAATTCATCGTGGCCCCGCTCTCGCGCGCTCCGAGCTGTCAAGGTCGGTCTCCGCGCTTGGATCATCGATAACGTTCAAAATACGGTCACTGTGAGTGAAAGCAACGCGCAGTGGCGGTCAGCGCTTGTGTACAGTGCAAGTTTTTCATATCAAGTGTGTACGCCGTGCTGTTATCTGTTTGATGTGTCGAAGTTCGGCTCGCGATCGCGAGCATAAAGGTGTGCCCCTCTCGCGAGGGGCATAAAGGTGTGAACAAGATCATAGATACCAGCAGTTCAGCATACTACATGTGGCAGCAATGAGAAAGAACAAAAGGTTAAAATAAACTAAACATTTGCTTCTATGTATTCAAGTTACTAGTTTATACAATAGCTAGACGAGTACATTTCTGAGCTTCGGGCAAGTTTTCCTGAAAAAGGGTAAAAAAGTGTGAGAGGACTCTTTTTGTTGATGATATGAAGGGAGACTGCAGTCATCCGGTTTTAACCCCGTAGCCCACACATGACTCCAGTCGATAATACATGTGGGGAAAAAAAAATTTCAACCGGTGTGTAGAACGGGTGAAAGAATGAAAATGGTAATGATGAATATTATTTTGAAGTATGTCGTGGTCTTGTATCTAGGCCAAGTTTGTAGAATAACAACAGCAAAAAATTTAAGGCATTAAGACTTCTTTTTTTCCTAATGTTTCAATCGCACCAGTTTGCATGAGCTCATTAACAGAATCCGTGTGACCATAGTTAGAATTCTGAACAGTGAAGAAATGTAAGATGCAAAAACTTTCTCCTTGACTAATATTCGAATTCCATAAGCTTATATGATCTCACAAAGAGAATTTGTTCAATTATATTTAGAATAAATAAAGTCAACAGCCTTTCTTAGAGCCTTTTCAACCAATTCGATATTATTTCCTCTATAGGGGTCTGAGACTGTGCAGGCATACTGAAGTTTCTATCAAATTAAAGTAGGGTACAAAAGTACCCTACTTTATTAAAGCCTACTTTGCTGCAGTATCGGCGAGTTTATGCTTTATAAAACCGACTTCATGACAAGATGAGGAAACATTGGTTTTTATATGTGATTTCAGCTCAAGTTGCTAGTTTATACAATAGCTAGACGAGTACATTTGTGAGCTTGGGGCAAGTTTTCCTGAAAAAGGGTAAAAAAGTGTGAGTGGACTCTTTTTGTTGATGATATCAAGGGAGACTGCAGTCATCCGGTTTTAACCCCGTAGCCCATACATGACTCCAGGAGGGGATATTATAAGAAATAGTGAAATTGCCAGTATAATGGCGAAATCGGTCTAGGCTCATTTACAATGGAAATAATTCATTACAGAAAATTTAAAGGAAAGACCAAGGGCACTACCATGGGGACCATTAGAAGTAGGAGGAGAATGCCAGCTATTCACTCCAATCTGATGAACAAGCAGTAATCCAGGCTGCAAGAAAGGAGCGGGGAGGGTGGGAGGCAGTATGTGAATTAATTTTTTGAAATTAATTTGGCCAGACGGCTGGTACCCCCAGTAAGTGCAGGTGGTGGGACTGGCCTGCTCCTGTGAGGGATAAAAAAAAACTTCCATTCTTCTGTATGAATCGCTCATGCGTTCTGGTATATGGCCACCATATGCAGACGTGTATAGACGCCTGTTTTTACAAACCCCGGACCAGGTTCTAAGCCTGTGCTAATTTGCAAACAAAATCTGTAGTGTCGGAATCAGCATAATTAACTGTAAACAAATGTACTTGAAACATGCAGCAAAGCGTTAAATGTGCCTAGCTGTGTTTTCTGTGGAAGTTATTTACTAAGTAAAACTGTTGACCTGGATGGGAGCCTTCGTACAGTCGTCCAGAAAAGGTGATCTCGTTGTAGAACACAAAGATCAAAGCCGGCATCGCCATTAAAAAAAAAAAACTCCCAAGCATTTCCCCGAGGGTGAACATGGTTAAGTGCGAATGCACGGGGTGATGCTATGAGGGGGAGTAAAGTTAAAATCCGTTGGCATTCGCCCGTGAGCGCGCGCGAGCCGACCCACGGAGGTCTGGCAGTTTATCGCTGCATATATAGGGGGGTACGCCGCGCCGAGCCAGGTGGCTGAGAGAGGAGGCGAGCGCAAGGGGAGAGGGACAGCGGCGCACGGCAGCTGCAGCCGAGCGAGGGGGAGAGGGGAGAGTGTGACGTCACGGTGGAGAGAGAGGCGCGCGGCAGCTGCTGGGGAGAGGAGGCGCGCTGTGACGTCATACCATGACGTCACGGCGCGAGGAGCGGTGCGGGGAGCGGCGCGCACCCGCGCAGCCACGGCGAGGAGGCGGAGCGAGCGCGGTCACGTGGTGAAGTGACGTCACCGCGCCGTTGCTACCGACGCTCCTCTCCACTCCACGCCGTTGCTAGGGAGAGGAGGACTGCGGACGCCGCCGCCGCCGCCGCCGCCGCCGGCGGTGGAAGGTTTGGGGTCGCTTATAAAGTGCATTCGTACTTAAAAGAAAAGAAAACACCGCGGCGCCGGTCGGTGGAACTATTCCGGTTTTTGCCAGTTACTAAATACGATTGCTGGCTGCCGTAGTTCCACAGGCGCGTAATCGCAAAATGCTGCCGATATTCCCATACCAAAATTTTGTACCCTGCATCGCAGAATTTAAAATACCAGCGCTCATTGCAGTTGACGAAAGAAGCGCTAACAGTTGCCGCAACGACGCAAATAGACCGTATCAGAATGCGATGCGCTGAACGATCGAGGGCTTGTTTCTGCGTAATCATAGAGCGCTGCTACGTACGTGGACGCATGTTACATCGCTGGGAGAGCGGTTATGCTTCAAAGAACAGTCTTGCCGCATGAGATTTGGAAAAAACGGGAAGAATATATTTTGCGCCGTCGCCGCTTCATAACCCGAGCCAGAGTGACCCTGCCCGAGCCAAGCTGCCGCATCGCGGGGCATGCACCGGTTTATGGGAAGCTCTCCAACGCGCTTGCGTCTACATAAACGTTACGGCTGCTGGCTGATAAGTCTAGCGAGATCAACATTCTCGCCATGCTGAGGGAAATAAACTCAAATTTTCTCAAATTACCACAATAGCTGTTTGAGCGTAAACAAAAAGTACTATAAGGTCGGACGAACCAATCACAATATTCGATTCAAGTGACGTGTTTGGCCCGACACTGCTGTCGGGGTCCTGCTCCCGAACGCAAAAGAAAACGGCCGCCCGACACAAACTCGCGTGGCGGGCCGACAAGTCGGACCCGACATGTCGGGTCCGACTTGCCGGACGAAGAAGAAACCACCCTTTAAGGCGCTGGCATCGAGACGCCAACTTTCGGCGCTCATAAGCGTCATGATGCGCTAGTTCGCTTCGCGTCTCCTAGAGGGCAGCACCATCTGAATGAGTCATAGGGAAGGACATAAGACGCGTTTGTACAGCTGCTCACGTCTCTGCTAATAGCGCAGTCGGTAGAGCGCCAGGTACCTCCCGTTGCGGCGAGAGGGCCCGAAAGAGAATGAGTTCGAATCCGGGCGCTACAGCGTCAATTGCGCTTTTTCTGGCGACGTCACTTTCGTGACGGATATGTCGCCACTGATATCTTTGTGTACCCGGGCATAAAACACTTTCGTGTTAAAGCCAAGGTAAATGTTAAAGCTTTTATTGAGTAATTGGGGTTAGTGAAGCGTGGTGGCCGCCGGTTAGCGGTCGGCGGCGACGACTGCAGCTGGTTCCACCAAGGCGATCTGAACGCCCGTGTCGGAGCTACCCAGCGCACCATCCCATAGCTCGTCACGAGGTAAAAGGGAAGTTCCGCGAGGGCGCAACTAGAAGCTTAAGCAGCTCTGCTGCTAAAAAACGGTGCCGAGGACGACTTTGGGTGCAAGACCAACATCCCACATCTCCTAAGCAGTGCTCAGCAGCAGATCCACATGAATAGATACTGTGGTCTGCCTTACCGTTCACAAGTTGTTTGCAAGCTACTCTGTATTGTAGCCGCCTCACAAGCGTGTTACGGCTTGCGCCATAATTAACCTATATGCTTGCATGAATAGTTATTCCTTCGTGTTCTAAAGACGAGTAGTTTGTTCATTCGTTTTCGTGCAGTGCTGAGTGCTTTGCTTATCCACGTGTGAATGTCTCATCATTCTAAATGGCACTTGCGGTACTTTCAGTCGGTTCAGCTAGAAGGGCGACGTCTTATTTCACCGCAAAAAGTGCCTACAGATTGATTTTTCTATTAAAAGAAAACTGGCGACAATTGAGTAAATTTTTTTCTTTTCAAAGGGAACTTTTCGGCTTAACTAGGTAGCAAGCATTGCACAGAAATTTTAAGTAAGTTTAGTGTCTTCATTAAAATACATTAAATGCTGTAGATTTTTGTTTCATCTGAAAGACCACATGTTTCATAGTCCTCTTGGATTTTGTACGACGTCGAACGATGCCTTTTTGTTCGAAAAAAACCATTTATCCTCCTATTTCTTTTCTCCGTTTCCCCCATATTTTTTCCTGGCGTTACAGACAACTTAACAAACTGAGTTATGGTTCAGAATTCGAAACAGTGCTAACGCACGGATTTTATTTTTATTTTTATTATTTATTTTATTTATTTTTATTTATGATACCCTCAAGGCCAAAGGCATTACAGAGGGGAGTGGGGGTAGAATACAGGTAAACAAACAAGGAAAAAATGAAGTACAATATAAGCTAATTATACAATATTAGCTAGATCAACGAGAAAAAAAAACAGCAACTCACAGTCATAACAAGAGAAGAGAAGTTACAGATTCGTACAATTTTTACAGATTATACAGATCTATAGACGTTATACTATTTATACAATTCGAGCAATAAAATTTCGGAACTGTTCGTTATCAGTAATAGATACAGCACTAGAAGGAAGGTGATTCCATTCCCTACTAGTCTTGGGCAAGAAAGAGTGAAAGAAATGCTGGGTGTTGCAAATGCCAATTCCAACTTTGTGGCTGTGGTCGATACGATCAGATCGATAATGGGGTGCAGCGATAAACTGGTCATGCAGAACTATGGTGGTGATACAGTTTGTGAAAAAGAGTTAGTCGGGAAATTTGACGGCGTGATGACAGAGACGGGAGGGCAAGGTTAGATTTCATGGCAGTAATACTGGCTGTTCTATTATAGTTGGACAGAATAAACCTAACTGAGTTATTTTGATTAAGTTCTAGGGAATTTTTAAGTTTATCCTTACTTGGGTCCCATACCGAGCATGCGTATTCCAGTTTGGAACGTATAAGTGTTTTGTAGAGCATTAGTTTAAGTTGCGATGGCGCCTTATAGAAACTACGACGTAAGTAACCGAGCATGCGGTTTGCGTTACTAATTACATATTCGGTGTGAAGGTTCCAGGTTAAGTTAGTAGTAATGTGGATGCCAAGGTATTTATAAGATGTAACGGATTCTAATTGGACACTGTTAAGATATAAGGGTGGTGGGACAGTCTTGGTGCGGGAAATACGCATTACTTTACATTTCTTAATGTTAAGTTCCATTGACCAGGCTTTGGACCAGTTAGCAACAGCATTAAGGTCAGACTGTAATATGGTGGTGTCATTGTCACTAATTGTTTCACGAAAAATAACACAATCATCTGCAAATAGAAGAACATTAGAGTTTAAAAGACTAGCCAATTCGTTGATATAAACAAGGAACAGTAGCGGCCCAAGCACCGATCCCTGTGGAACGCCAGATGCAACGTGACTAAAACCAGAACAATATTGATTAGCAACAACAAACTGAGAACGATTAGTAAGAAAAAATTCTATCCATTTTAACAAGGTATCGTCCATATTTAAGCCTTTTAGTTTATGAAGCAGCAATCTATGTGAAACCCTGTCAAACGCTTTTGAAAAATCTAAGAAGATGCAATCGGCATGAGATGATCGATCTAAGATTTGGTGCAATTTGTGAGTAAAACATATTAGTTGGGTTTCACACGAGTATGACTTACGGAATCCATGTTGAGCTGCGGAAAAAAATGAGTTAGACTCAAGAAAATTAACCAAGTTACTGTAAATGATGTGTTCTAATATTTTGCAACAGTTACTGGTGAGAGAAATAGGGCGATAATTTAAAGGAGAGGTTTTGCTGCCTGATTTAAAGAGTGGAATCACCTTCCCTATTTTCCATTGTTTAGGAAGCGTACCCGTGTCCAAAGACTGTTGGAATATTTTTGTTAATAGAACTGAACAATATGCGCTAGTGTTTTTCAGAAATTTGGTGTTAATACCATCAAAGCCGGGAGATGACGAGTTGTTCAACCCGTCGATGAGCTTAGAGACACCAGATACATCTATTCGTACTGGAGGTGTAGATTCATAATTAAATGCTTGTGTTGGGGGAATTTCCTTCGAAGAATCAGACGAAAAATTGCTGATAAATGTTTCGTTGAGAAGTGCTGCACAGAGATTGTTGGGGATGGGTTTGTCAGATGAATCATGCAAGGCAATAGTATCATAAGAAGGAGGGTTAATGGTCCGCCAAAATTTTTTTACATTTGAAGCAAGCATCGATGGAAGGACGTTAGACAGAAAATTTTCTTTCGCCGTTTTGATAGCTGCAAGATATGCTTCAGTTGCGGTCTTGTACGCATTCCAACGCAAGCTGGAAGGTGATCGTTTAGCTGCGGAATAGAGACGCTTCTTCTAGTTCGATAACCGTTTGATATGAATGTTATACCATGGTGCGTGAGAATGCGTGGTAATGACTCGCTTTGGAATATATTTTTCGATTAGTTCATGCACTTTGTTTTCGAATGCGTCCCAGTTGGATTGTAGTGAGTTATTGTCGAAGTTGCTCAAGAAAACGGCTGTAAATGCATCGAGTTCAGTACTTATTGCGTTAAAGTTTGCTCTGTTGTAGTCGAAAACAGTTTTGCGTTTTTGGAGCGTTCGGGGACGGAATCTTTTATATGAAAGTTAAGCAGTAGATGGTCGCTGATTCCAGGAAAGCAAGTTACAGCAGAGATGAGATCAGGGGTAGTTGTTAGAACTAAGTCTAGTGTGTTTGATGCGGTAGGTGATAGCCTGGTTGGCTCGGAAACAACCTGGGTGAGTGAAAAGGTGGAACACATGTCCAAGAATCCTTGCGATTCGGTTGAAAACGGAGTTAACGTGGGAGGATTAGTATTCCATGTTATATTGGGGTAGTTGAAGTCGCCTAAAAGTATGACGGGTGATGTAGGGAACCGGGTAGTAATCTCATTAAGGACGTCATGCAGTTCATTTTTAAAATTGGTGGAAAAGGACGGGGATCTATAGCACACGCCAAGAATGAATTGGCGATGACCAACTGTTCCTGAGGCCCATATGATTTCGAGATTGCTGCTGACTGATACGCTCGAAGAAGGAATTTTGTTAGAAATTGCCAGAAGTGCGCCACCACCACGGGACGTAGTGCGGTCGTATCGATATATGTTAAAGTGGGACGCTTCTTCAAAGATTTCAGAGTTTTGTATATCCGGAGACAGCCAAGTTTCTGTGAGTGCGATAATATGCGCAGAACAAGTATCTATTGCGGATGACAATGAATCGTGTTTGTTAACAATACTGCGTGCATTGGTGAATATGACAGACAGTTGTGCGAGCGGCCGTCCACTGCCCCTCTCGTAGTCCCAGGCGACACCGTTTGACTGTTCTTGTCCTGTGTGCTAGCACTGCTTCGAAATCTCGAACTTCACAAGGCGTGCATAGTGAGACGGGACCCTATTTTTGTCTTTCTCTGGGCTCCACCATACCAAGATAGCGCCCAAGAGGCTTTCTTACTTGCTTCAATCTTTCTTTGGCTTTCAGCAACATGACCTGGTTTACAACCGAATCAAACCTAGCCTTATCATATTTTAAAATTAGGGGGGATGCTTCGAACTACCTAAGGACGTGAAGGCGAAAACCTACTTGAGCCTTTTGCTGATCTGCTGTTGAAGGTTTTGTTGAACTTTTCCGGCCGCGTCCCTCACCACTTGACGAGTCGCCTGGACAGCAGCCTCCGAAGGTCGTTTTGCTCGCTCGTCATCGCCAGCAGCGTACTGTTCGCTTCCGTCGCTACTTTCACCTCTGAAAGCGGATAACATGTGGCAGCAGCCTACCAACACCAACTATGTTTGTGGTATTCGGCCTAGCCTCGTTGGGCGCTGCTGCTTCCCTCTGCCGGCGCGCGATTCCCGGCTCACGTTCGTTCTGACCACGGAGCAAGATGTTCTGACCGCAAGGTCAACTTTTTTTGTGCCACCGGTTGTCTGCACCTCACAACGAGCGTGCTTAAAACATTGAAACCTAAGGCTTCCGCCTTAAAAAGACAAAATAGTCATCCACATAGCATCACATATTTACCGTCCTCGTTATGTAATGCCCGATTCAAGTTTCCTGTCACTCAAGCATGACAAGGTAGCGCTCCCTTAACAGTGCCGCCATGCATGGCCCAATGCATACTCCATTATTTTTGGTGTACATAACTTCTAAATAACAAATTACCAAATTTCTGTGGACGAATTCCGCATGCGCAACCCTTGATGCTACGCCCGTCATGGTAGCGAAAGAATTGATCCCGCGTTAAATACGTATTTGCAGCTCAAATTTCCAATCGAACTCTGTTCCCCCTAAAACAGTCTTTTTTAACTCTTCAGATGCAGGCTATTTCACGCCATTGGTCTCTTTATAGTTTACTAGCTTTTTGCTACCGCTTCATGTATAGGAATAGTTGCTCGAAGGAAGGGTGGATTGAACCTACGACCCTCTCGCAAATCATGCCGTACTAGAATGGAGCAGAGCGCTCTAGTGCATTATTGATGAGGCCTGTAGGCAACCTCGAAGTGTCTGATCTGATTGTGGGGTTTAACGCGCCGACGCAACGCAGGCGATGAGGCGCGCCGTAGTGGAGGGCTCCGGATTAATTTTGACCACCTGGGGACCTTTATCGTGCGCCGAAATCTCGCACACATGGACGTTTTTGCTTTTCGCCTCCATCAGAAAAGCGGCCGCCGCGGCCGGGAATCGAACCCGCGACCTCGTGCTCAGCAGCGCAACGCCTTAGCCACTGAGCCACCGCGGCGGGAACCTCGAAGTGTGTTTAAAAGAATCTGAGTGCTTTCCTTTTAATATGAAGCATGATGATGATGGTTTGATTTTATTGGCGCAAGGCCGACATGGGAAAGAGCGCCAAACACAAATTTTAATATGAAGCATTCTTTACTCCCGATTTCAAAGACTGCGTTTTCTGGCCTCCTACCACAAGCGCGCTCCAATTCGTCATAACAGTAGCTTCTGGAGTAAGAAGGGCGACGCACCCACCTGAAAACGCATGAAGACACAGACACTACACGAACTTCAAGTACTACAGGGTTCATTTCCTTGACGAATCCAGGAACCCTTGCAAAGAATGCTTCCTGTACTTAAAGACAATCACGCGAGGTGAATTTTGCCTGTAATTTTGTTATAACTGTTAAAGGATGCCGGTATTTCAAGGACCCTTGTGGAGGCTACACAGGCAACACGTCTCCCGTCTGGAGCTCGTCGCCATCTCTTAATACAAGCTGAGCTTCCTTCGTTCGCATTGCCGCGGTGCCCTTAATTACCTCCGGCCCAGCGCGCGCTCAATGGCAGGCGAAAAGAAGCCGTCCTTGTTAAGCACGCACTTTTCTACTTTTTTGTCGTCCTCACGGCGTGCACGACGCGGAAGCCCTCATAATTTGGCATTGTGTCCACCTTTATTCCCCAACAGAGTCCGGCTTCCCCTGTTTCGTTTCTCGTTATTTGCTCGGCGCTGCCTTTGTCCCAACAGTTTTGTTCTGTATAACGTGGCTGTCGGGCGTGTGCAGCGGAAGGAGGGAGTGGGAAACGCCTCTAAGATTGTTTAATTAAGGACCTCATTGTTCTGTCTCATAACTGATGCGCAGCGAGCGCTGACGTTGTACGCAGGCTAGTTATTTGACTGCTGCTGCCTTACGGCTAGTGCGCAGCTTTTCGAGCGCACTGGGGGATTCTTCTTTTAGTAATTTCCGATGGCAGCTGTTCGGCGGCAAATAGTATAACCAAGCTTAAAGTTGCGGCGCTTATTGCTGGTGCAATCTTTTTACGTATAGCGCAGCGAGAAAGGTTATTATTATATGAGCACTTGCCGCAAACTGCACCAAATGGGCGTGACTGCGGAGAGCTCGGTACGCTTGACATGGGATACGGCCCGTTCGTCCCATGGCGTTTCGTCGCAAGCCGATTGATAATAGGGCGATTCGTAAGGGGTGGCATTCGTCATAGGCCGGTTCGACACACAGGGAAGTTCGTCATACGTGCGATAAAATGAACTTCCACGTTTATTTTTGTTTTTTTTTTGAGGCACATATCTACTCAGCGAAGTAGATATAACGGTTAACGGCTCAAAAAAGGGAAGTGAGGCAGACAGGTAGTAGAATATGGAAAACATGTTGGAAGGGCCGCAAAGAATAACTTTCACCCCCTCTTCATTTATGCGACCGCCTTCTGTGTCCCTGAAACCGACCAGTGTACGGAAAGAAATAATACCATACTTTTTAACACTACACACTACCCAGAAAGGATTAAAAAAAATCCCGTGATTTCAGCCTAACATGTCTTCTTTTGTTCTCCTTTCGGCTGTACATCCGGGGCACTTCAGCAATGAATACCAGTCAGACTGGACAAGTAGCTAGGATAACGTTGTTCCAACAAAATATAGATACAAGGTTAATGACCCTACACAGAAAAGTTGGGCAGGGACGTAGCACACCAAAGGTTCGACGAAATGTCATTTGGTCAGGCATTAGAACGTTGAAAAGAAAAGCGAACACTGGCCATTGATTTTGATTTGATTCTAGGGTTTAACGCGCCGACGCAACGCAGGCGATGAGGCGCGCCGTAGTGGAGGGCTCCGGATTAATTTTGACCTCCTGTGGATCTTTAACGTGCACCAAATTTTCGTATACACTGACGTTTTTACTTTTCGCATCCATCAGAAAAGCGTCCGCCGCGGCCGGGAATCGAGCCTGCGTCCTCGTGCTTAGCAGCACAACGCCTTAGCCACTGAGCCACCGCGGCGGGTGAACACTGACCATATATAAAAATATATTTGACGTTTCGGAACCGCATACGGGTTCCTTGTTCACTAAGTAAGACAAGTCGCCCGCCACAGTGGCTCAGTGGCTAAGGCATTGTGCTGCTGGGCACGAGGATGCGGGTTCGATTCCCGGCCGTGGCTGCCGCTTTTCTGATTGAGGCGAGAAGCAAAAAAAAAAAAATGGCAGCATCTCCACTCCGTGGATGATGGCGAGGGTGCCGAGTACGGGGACTCGAAATGACATCCAAGTTGCGCCCCGAGTGACATCCGATTTGCGCCCCGACCTTCATTCGATTTGAGCCGTGAGTTGCACCTTGATTATTCCCTAAATGAAACTGCAACTCACGGCTCAAATCTAATTTCGCTTGATTTTCGCTTGATGGTGGTGTGCGCGCGGATGGACGTGGACGCACATGGGGACATCCTAAGGTACTCCGCACCGTTAAGGGCGAGGGAGTAAGCCGTTTGACTCTCGCGGGCACTAACTCACGGTTGTAGCCCAAACGGATTCTGTTTCCGGCTTCCGTCAGGAGCAGTCGCAGAATGGCTGGCCCCGAAGGAGCAGCGATAGAGGCCGATGCCGGTCGTGGTACTATCTCGTGTATTTCTGTGCCCAAGGATTACAGGATCGTTTTGCCACCACTGCCATCAGGAGAAGCAATGAGTCTAGCAGTTGTTTTACACTGCGATAATACGTGCCGGCCGTACAGGATAGACGATTTCCGGCAACCGCTGAAAGACTTGGGCGTTATCCAAGAAGTGGGCGGCATTAGAGCTTATCAGATGTCGCACGTTCGGCTGGTCAACATTCGGAGCGACGAGGCGAAGAAGCTGCTGGCAGAAGGAAAGCTGGACGTCAAGGACCGTACTACGTGTTTGGTCATCGATTCAAACAAGCAGGAGTTGCGAGTGAAGCTGCATTGGGTTTCCTTCTACATCTAAAACAAAGCAATTCGCCGGGCCTTCACTATGTATGGCGAAGTGAAAGACGTTGCAAGTGACCGCTGGAGAGCGGCGGACTTCGAGACCGCCGATTTAACGACTTGTGTGTTCCGGCTTGTGCTCAGGGAGGGTGTCGTCCCGGACTCACTGCCTCACCAGGTACCGCTCGGAAAAGGCAAGGCTCTAGTAGTGGTTCCAGGTAGGGCCCCGGTGTGCCTGCGTTGTCATACAGCTGGGCATATCAGGGGAGAATGCAGAGTGCCCAAATGGGCATGAACAGGCGGAATGTACCCGGACCTACGTGAGAGCTGTCGGATGCGGTAACGATGAAGACCGGAGCGAGCACCTGATGGACGAAGAGGAGGCGGAGTTGACTGCAACTTCGGTCGTTGAGAAGAACGACTTGGGGGGGTGCATCGAAGAAACCCGCAGCGGAGCAGCCCCAAACAAATATTACGACTGAAGGGTCGAGCAAGGATGAATGTAAGGACACTGGTGTTCCTGGGACCCACTCGTCAACGTCAGCGGCCGCTGCTGCAGACGCGCCAGTAGCAGTCACCGAGGACGGCTCCAAAAACGACAACGGGACGTCAGCAACCGCAAGGGGTGTCGGCACGGTGGCCATGGAACTGCAAGAAGCCTCGGCAAAACGTGGGAGGGACAGCAGTGACGATGTGCCTAGGCCACAGCGTCTCCGGCAACTCGAGAAAGAGTGGAAATGCATAGGAAAAAAATCGTGTCCTCGGCGAACGTTTGCCGCCTCTTCCGAGAGGTGTCCCACCAAAGACTTGAACATTGTCTGAAGGAGCACTTTGTACGACGCATAAACAAAGGTAATCCTTGCGTGCTCCGTCCGAAGCTGCTATAATATGCTTCATCTTGATAGGCCATGCGTGTAGCAACGCTTGAAGTCCGATGGCTAAGTTCAATAAGAAGGCAGAGTCAACTGTATAGGCTCGCAATAGAGCAGGGATTGGACATCTTAGTAGTGCAAGAGACAAAGATAGAGAGTGAGCATCAGACGGAGGATATGGTGCAGCGTTTCAGGGAGCAGTATAACGCGTGTGTTTGGCACGCGGATGGCACGTCGGCAGGGTGTGTACTGTTTATCAGACAAAATTTATATAAATCAATTGAGAATGTGACGTCTAGCATGAACGGGCGCTTCGTAGTTTGCGATTTTGCAGTGGCGAAAAGTAAATGGCGTATCTTGTGTGTGTAGTACGCGCCAACAAAAATGCCTGGTAAAAAAATTCCCCCGCATTTCCCCGAAGGGGAGTATGAGGAAGTGCGAAGCACGGGGTGATGCTATGAGGGGGAGTTTGTTGAGGTTTGGTGGCATTTTGCCCGTTAGTTACATTAACACCCCTCGTGATCACGTTCGGCTTAACACGCCTCGTTTGTCCCTCTGCGGAAATCTTGGTGAATTAACGTGTATGTTCGAGAGATGTTCGAGAGGGAATGTAATCACACACACACACACACACACACACGCAAAGTAAAGTGAAACGACAGTATTTATTTCAGCACTTGTTTGTGTTGTCGTTGTATGCGACGGTCATTACGACCGCCATGTGGTCGCTAAAGTGGACCGTTAAGGGTTGTTGCAGGACAGCCCAGTCACGTGAGAGAATGCAGAACTAGCGGGTTTGTAGTATCACGTGTACACCACGCAGTTATCAAGCCGCTATAACGCCGCTGAGTCGCCAACGCACGCCGCTGACGACGTAGTTTGAATGCGTTAAAGATATAAGGCGCGTTACTAACACTGATATCAGCGTCGCGTCCGTGGCTTCAGTCCCCTCTCAGCCACCGACGGGGACGGTCATGTCGAGAGAAAGCTCCCCACGAGTAGGCGACGCACTCGCGTCGGACAGGTTTCCCCGGGACCCGCCGGCACCGTCCGCCTCGGCTGCCTACCTAACCCTACTGCCGCCGCTTCCCACCGGAAAGATGTCCGAAAACTCCCTGTTTCTGCATGGAGACCCGTCTGCACGGCCTTTCAGAGTGGAAGGTTTCACGTCCACACTTCGTGACATCACGGACCTACAGAAGATCGAATGCCTCGGTCCCTTTCAGTTTAATCACGTATGGATGGTGACATTCACATCGGAAGCGGACATGGAGGAGCTGGCAGCACGCACGGAGATCACGGTGAAAGGTAGGCGGTGCCTTGTGATCAACCCCAACCGCCGAGAAATCGCGGTAAGGGTGCACTGGGTACCGCCAAAAGTCCCAGACGAGCTGCTCATCCGGCAGTTCGAACGTTTTGGCCGAGTGCAAAGAGTGGTTCGTGAGGGGTGGCAGAAATCCGGCCTCACGCACATGACCGGCACCACGAGGATCTTCCACGTGATTCCCTCAACCCCGACATCCCTGGAGGCGATCCCTCATCAGGCGACTCTCAACGGTTGCCCCATTCTAATCGAGGTGCCCGGACGGCCGTCGCTCTGCCTCCGTTGCTACCACACCGGACACTATCGGAAAAGCTGCTCAACTCCATGGTGCCGCGCGTGCCGCGCTTACGGGCATCACGAAACTAACTGCACGCAGTCGTACGCGTCCAGAGCGAAGCAGAGAGCGCCCGCGAGGAATCTCGAGGAGTACATGGACGCCGATGACATGGCGGCGATGATGAGCACCGAGGGACCTGAGGCAGCCGCTCACCCACCAACCCCTCTCCAGGCATCCCCGCACGTGCCTTCGCCTCCAGTCAACACCGACGTTCCGGCGCAAGAAGCAGGCCAGCTACACGAGGCAGAGGGGAAGAGAGAAGAGAAGAGCGAAGACAACGAGCCGTCCGGCCTCCGACCCTCAGTCAGCTCCGAGCCCAACGCGCACGCCGAGAGAGGGAACGGAAACGAGACACACCGCCCCCCACCCCTCGCAGCCGGGATTACCGCCGACAGGTCGGTGGGAACAAAAGGGACAGAGGAGAATGCCAGCAGCGTCGACGACGTTCGCCCCCTTCCCCCCGAGGCGACCGGCAGGCAGAAGGAACCACAACGAGGCCGCCCTAACAACAGGAAGCAAGTGGCCCCTTCCCAAACGCCTTGCAAGGAAAAGGAGGAGACGCCAGCGATGCCGGGCGTGAGTAGAGAAATGGTCAGCGACGGGGCCCACGAGAGCGGCGCGCCCCGTGAACTCAAGGAAACGGTCTCGGAGTGGGGTGGCGAAGCTTCCCTGACCAACGCCAAGCCCGCGGCGGACGACGAGCAGCGGAGTGAGGAGGCGAAACCCGCCGACGTTGAGGGAGAGGAGGCGGCCCTCCTGAGCGACCAGCCAGGAGGGACCAGCTGTGACGACGCGGACGACGAGCTCCCGACGAAGGCCGCCGCAGCATCGCGCAAACCCGATAACATCACGGGAGTTGAGACGCGGCGGAAGGCACGCGGGAAACACGGCGGTGCAGTCACCAACAAACCAAGCCATGGAGATACCGGGTCAACGACCGCTGAAGGAAGCTCGACTAACGGACGGACTTGACGTCCTGACCGGTAAGCGCTTTTCACACCATGGCATCACACCAGAACGCAGTCACGCTTGCCACTTTAAATGTGGTAAGTCTAACCTCACAGAAAAGGAAACATTGGCTAGTTGACCTCCTGAATGAAAAAAAAATAGATGTGGCCTTTTTACAGGAAACCAAAATTGCCTCTTGAGAGGACGCTCAAAATTTTGTACGATTTTTCGGCCACCAGTTCTGGTGTTTTTACACCCTCACACCCACCCGAGCGGGTGGTACCGCAATTCTAATCCGGAAACACGAATTCTTAACAGTAATCGACTGCGAGCTGGCGAAGGACGGACACTTTTGTTCCGTCGACGTCCTGGTGGGAGGGGAGCTTACACGCTTTGTGTGCGTCTATGCGCCTAATGATACGCAGGCGCGGACCGACTTCTTCTCTTCTATTCGGGACATCCTAGTGGTCCCGGGCCGTGTTGTCCTAGCGGGCGACTTTAACTGCGTTGTAAACGCCAGCGACAGAGCAGGTGCTAAGGGTGTAGTGGATGCGTCAGCGCGGATTTTGAAAGCGGTCCTTCGAGAGGGCGACCTGGCTGACGTGGCCCTTCAGCGTGGGTGGTCAACCACCCGCTTCACTAGATGGCGAGGCACGTCACAGGCCCGCCTCGACCGGATTTACTTGACGGGGGACGCGTTGCCATTAGTGATCGATTACGCCGTCACTCCTGTCGCGTTCTCGGACCACGGCTTGGTGACATGTACCATCCGAGCTGAGCGTGAAATCAGAAAAAAAGCCGGCAGCCGTTGGCTGATGAACTCCACGGTCCTCGAACACGCGTCCTTCGTCGATCGCGTAAGAGGTGAAATTGAAGCAATGAGCACTGCGCCCATTGATGGAGCTGCGTGGGAGCGCTTCAAACAGCATGTCAAAGATGCAGCAATCACAATCGGGCGACAAGAGGCGAGAGACAGAAGGGCGAAAGTAAATCGACTGGTGGAGTGCCTGCGCTCCCTCGTGGAAGCGGACGAGGAGAGGCCGGGGGAATTCTCTGAAGACATCCGTAACGTGAAAGACAACATCCGCGCTGAGCTCGAAAAACGGTATTGGGGGGCTCTTGTGCGGAGCAGGGAGCAACGAGTGGAGTCCGAGGCACAGCCATCGAAGCTTTTCGGCGCCTTCGAACGAGCAAAGACCGCCACTAAAAGGATTCCCGAGGTGAACCACGCCGGTGGTCTTGCTAGCGGGAGCGAGGAGGTGGAGACGGCCTTCAGTGAATACTACGCAAGGCTGTTTTCCCCGCACGCTCATCTTGAGGCTCCTCCACCGGAAGTCACAGGCACGCTGCCGACGGTTGCAGAGGACGTAAAGGCCACAATAAACGAACCCATATCGGTAGAAGAGGTCAAGCGCGCGATCAAGAAACTCTCAAAGAATAAGTCACCGGGGCCTGACGGCATAATCTCGGAATTCTATCAGGTGTTTCGTGAATAGATCAGCCCGGTATTGGCGGCGGTCTTTGAAAACATCAAAAGCACAAAACTGCTACCACCCTCCATGCGGAGCAGTAACTTAGTACTCATACCCCAAAAAACCTCCCATAACACACCACCCAACGTGGAAGACTTCAGGCCTATCAGTCTTCTTTCCACCGACTATAAAATCCTAGCCCGCATCCTGGCCCAACGCCTCGAGACAGCCCTCAGTAGTGTTGTGGGTCCTCACCAGACGTGCGGGTTTAAGGGACGCTCCATCAACACCAACCTGCACCGCATGCGGACCATCTGTGAGGTGGCGGAATCAGGCATTCACCCCTTAACTGTCCTACAACTCGACCTTAAAAAGGCCTTCGACCAGGTTGACCACGCCTTCCTGTTCACGCTCCTCGGTCAATGTGGGGTAGGGGATACAATGGTCGAGTGGATAAAAATTTGCTACACCGCCATCACCACCAGCATCATCATAAACGGGGAGGTGGGGGCGCCCATCGACATCGGAAGGTCAGTCAGGCAGGGCTGCCCTATGTCCCCGATCCTTTTCGCATTGTATATTGAACCACTTTGCAGGATGGCAATAGCGTCCAAGTCAACCAAAGGTTTGGTTCTCGGCGACGAAGAGCTCAAGGTGTTGGCCTATGCGGACGATGTTGCGTTTGTGTGCTCCTCGAGAGAGCAGGCAGGGGAGGTCGTCGCACTGGCTGAGGCATTTTGTCGATTCTCGGGGGCCCAACTCAATCTTTTGAAGTCAGAGGGCGCATGGCTAGGGGAATGGCCCACCAAACCACAACAACTCTACGGAGTTCGATGGAGGGAGGGCATCACCCGCTACCTAGGGGTAAACCTAGAAAACCGCACAGCCACCGCCCCCAGGTGGCAGACGAAACTGGCAGCTGCTGGAAGGAACTTGGAACCCTGGAGAGCGCGACATATTGCCCTTTTCTCTAGGGCACATGTCTGCAACGCCGTGTTATACCCAGCCATCTTGTACGCGGCCCGAGTCTCGACCATTGACGCAGGCTCAGTGGCCAAGTTACATCGGTTGTTCGCTGTTTTCGTCTGGCGATCCACGTATGAGCCCATGCGCCGCACCAACGTTTTCTGGAGCGCTGAAGCCGGGGGGCTTGGGCTCGTTAATTTAGAGCTTAAACTAACCGTGCAACGATTTTTGTACTTCCGAGATCACCGAGATGGCTTCCTCCAGGCGGCAGTGCAAAATATAGGCGCGTTGCACCTCGCCCCTTGGCTCGCAACAACAGCGGAGCTCCTAGGTGGTGCCCGTGCAACAGGTTTTTACGGAGAAGTGGCGGGGGCGGTGGCCCTCTTACAGAAGCGCTTCTCGTGGGAATACCTCTGCTCAGTGAAACCAAGGAAGCTGTATTGGGACCTCGTAGAGCAGACCCTCCCACCGCCCATGTACCGCCTGCCACCCCTTGGTCGGCCGAAAAGTGACGTCCTGCGGCGAGTACGGAAGTTCCCTATCCCGACTGGCTCGAAGGACTTTTTCTTCCGCTTTCACACGTGTACACTGCCTACAAAGGCAAGACAGGAGGAACGCGGTTTTTTTTTTTTTTTTTTTGCCAGGAGGGGCCAACTGTCTGCTGTGCGGAGGGAGGGAAACGGCCGAGCACGTATTCATGGACTGTAACACGGCGTTCTACTTCTGGGATGAGCTGCAGTGCTCCTTCAACACGCGCTGGAGAATCACTTGGACAAATCTGAAGTTCCTAGACGCGGCCTCGGAACGCCCGCTCCTTCGCGACTGTGTCCACGTAATAGGGCTCCACTCGCTATGGAGGGCGAGAGTCGACGCCGTCGAATGTACTGAGCGCCCCCCACCGGCGTGGCTACACTTCGTCCAAAAGGCACAATGGGCAATTGCCGCCCTCGACGGGGATGAGGCAGACTCCGAGCTACGCGACGCACTGGAACGGGGAACGCGAGCACTCTAGGATTTCAAGTCACAACAGCAGAGGAGATGGGACGCAATTTGAGGGCTAGCCCCGGGTAACGCTGGTGTCCAGTTATACCAAGAAATGGCTTTACCCAAGACCTCTAATTTCTCCCTTCCCTCTATCCCGTTCACTTCAAACTTTGTGCAATGACACAGTAGCCCTGTTGGCAATCTCTCTTGCTTAAGTTTCACAAACGCTCTGTGACTTCGCGGGCAATACTCCCCGATTGGCTTACAGTTACTTGGCAAAGCATTCTGACCCTCTCCTCGCATGATAGCCGATCGCCTCATTTTTATGTTTAAGTGAAGCCATGTTCTGATGCGCTCGGAAATCACTGTAATCACTGCATACTGTTCTGTATATATTTGTAAATAAAGTTATTGTTACCAAAAAAAAAAAAAAGTCGCGTCCGTGGCTTAGTCGGTAGAGCGTCGCGCTGCGGCCGCAAAGTCCTCGGATCGAAACCTGGCGCCGGATGCTGTTTTTTTTTATATATAGTGTAGTGGCCTGGCTGGCGCGCCGAGAGAGGGTGTTGCGAGCTGGAGAGTAGTAAAGGGGCTTTAGGAGAGTAGGCGAGGGGGGAGAGGAGGCGCTATGCGAGCGCCCTCACGCGTCGGAAATCCGGCGCCGTTGCTAGGCACGGTAGCTAGCTCCGTTGCTAGGCTGCGGACGGAGGACGGCGGTGGAAGCAGGAGTAGGCCCGACTAAGAAGTGCTTCGCACTTAAAAGATTTCTTTAGCAGCGTGGAGCCTTACTGCAACACTGAACGAAGCGTTGTCATGTTGGGAGACTTCAACTGTGTCTGCGCAGCACATAAGACAAGCGCTACACCGTATAGAGACGCAAGTACTGAAACTCCAAGTACTATTGTTAATGAATGTGGCCTATGTGACGTAGGGGAGAGTGTTAGCAAAGGAGGAGAAATTTTCACTCACTTTCAAGGCTACAGTCACTCGAGGCTGGACCGAGAATATGTGTCACTGGAACTTGTACCAGAATGTAGAGATTACAAAGTGCAACCGGTAGCTTCCAGTGACCATTGCATGGTTACTTTCACTATAACGCAACAAAAGAAATTCAAATGGGTACAATGGAAATTCAATTCGAACCTACTACGTGACAACGTCTTTGTAAACTATGTCCAGAGTGAATTGAAAGAATAAAATAGAGGAGAAATATATGGAGTTAAATGGGAGCATTTCAAGCAAAAAGTTAAAATGAAAGCGCCAGAACAGGCAACACTTCTGGAGCATGAAAAGGAGAGGAACGAAAAGATATTGCGCAATAATTTACAGACGCTCGTAGAACAAGAGTGCACGCAGCCAGGAGGATTTAAAGAGGACATTTGTTCGATAAAGAAAAAACTGGAATCGATAGATACTGAGCGATACCGTGGGCCGCTCGTACGATCAAGAGCTGGGCAGATAATCGCAGGAGAGCAGCCAACAAAGCGCGCGTTAGGGATGGAAAGAATTCAGGCACGCCGAAATGATATAAGGGAGATACAGTACAAAGAAACGTACAGGTCCGCGCCGAAGTGAACGGAGCACGGGAGCGGTGGCCGAACTGCATCGCTGCGCCGCGTATGGGCGCCGACGGTAACCATGGAGCGCCGGTCCACGGCCGGACGTGGCCGGTCAAAGAGTGTGTTCGCACTGCCCCTGCCGCCCTATCTGATATGCTTAATCGCCGCTCTGATGGCGTGTCATGCTCGGCGAGACGGTCTTCAAAAGGCAGCGCTGGGCTATAGAGGGGCGCTGGTTGCATTGGCGCTCGCAGGCATCAGCGGCGACCGAATCCGCTGCTCATGAACTGGACCAGTGGCTGGACGAAGCTGTGCGTGCCTGCAAACGTGTCTTGTTGCGCGCCGTAAAGGGCGGCATAAAACTGGAGGCCACCAGGGTTCCCTCGCGGGAAGAGGGGCGTAATTTTTTAACGAGAACCTTATATTATTTAAGAAAGTGTTGCAGGTTTAAATAGAACTCCGCATTGAATTGAAAGATGGCTTCACCGCATGGTTTTAATGTCCTGCAAAAAAGCGCCGTCAAGGCCCCAAAATGACCGATAACGAGTTTAGTCGTCATGGCCGATGGCGACCATACTGTTAATCGGTTAATTTGGTACAACATTTTATGATGGCTATCCTCGGCAATGGGAGCGAAAGAGTTATTGCGATACAAAAATATGCGCCGTATGAGGCCCGCTGTAAAAGCAGGCAACGATTGTACTTATTCTTTACGGTGTTCTCTAATACAGAATTTCCACCGCATGGACATTTTCTATTTTCCTTTCTTCAGAACACACCAGGACTGACCGGCAGCAATAACTTTGGACAAACGCAAAATTAAAGAAGAAATCTCGTAAGCGAGATTTTTTTTTTCCGAATTAGGAAAATGTCTGTGAATGTGCTTTCTATATTGTACATGGCAATTTTGTTGCCGGCTTACAATTAATTATATCGCAATGACATGCTATGCCAAACCACAGCGGCCTACAATTTTATGCCGCCCTTTACGGCGCGCAACAAGGCATGTTTGCGGGCGCGCGCAGCTTCGTCCAGCTCATGAGCAGGGAATTCGGTCACCGCTGATGCCTGCGAGCGGAAATGCAACCAGCGCCCCTCTATAGCTCAGCGCTGCCTTTTGAAAACCGCCTCGCCGAGCATGACACGCCCGCATAGCGGCGATTAAACATATCAGATAGGGTGGTGGGGGCAGTGCGAACACTCTTCGTCCGGCGCATGGCCGGACTGGAGGAGCAGCGAGCGCGCACTTTTCGCGCCCGCCGCTCCTCCAGCCCGGCCGTGACCGGCGCTCCATGGTTGCCGTCGGCGCCCATACGTGGCGCGGCGATGCAGTTCGGCCACCGCTCCCGTGCTCCGTTTACTTCTGCGCGGACTGTATGTCACAGATACCGCAGACGTTGACAGGCGTTCTGGGAATATTACAGTTGCCTTTTCGCTCAGAGTACAGTCAACAAAGGAAAGTTTCCAAACGAGTTCCTTCCGTTAATTCCAGTACTGGATGGAGATACTAAAGAGTTATTAGAACCGACCATTACAGTTAATGAGGTAGAAAAAGCCATAGAGGACCTGAAGACCGGTAGGTCGCCCGGCCCAGACGGGTTAACGGCGGCGTTTTATAAGAAATGGAAGAATGAGGTTTCTCCGTTTTAAAGCAAAGCTTTCTACCTCTACCCCCCAAGGGTTCTTTCGCGACCGTTGGTGTCACCAGAAAACTCCAGCGAACAAATAAAAGAATCTACTTGCACCGTCGGGAATCGAACCTGCAACTAACAGACTAACAAAGCGAGAGCCCGTTGTCTTACCGATTTAGCTACGAGCCCACGCGAAGACGGGGAAGACGGGTGGTGTACTCACCAAGCACATCTATGGGTTTACCCCTTGTGTTCTCGCTGAATGCCACGTGAAAGCGTCACGCGACCACTCACGCCCGTCTAGCGGCCCTGTGCGCACCTTGCTACCTTGCTCATGTGCTAAGAGTTACAAAAATTAAAGGAAGCTCACACCAATGCATGAAATCTCAATTCTAGTACGCCAATGTGCTAAAGCCTGAGCCTCCAGTGTTGACGTTAAAAATCACAGCTCCTTGTCGTCCGTCCTCACGCCAAACCTAGGAATACATTCAAATACTCCTTGATAGCCAGGCCATCACTCCAAGCCCCAGCATCAATATCCTGGGCCTACATCTCGAGGCTAACACCAAGAGTGACGTCTCCTTGCAGCGCCTCAAAAACAGCATTAATCAAATCATAAACATGATCAGGCGAGTTGCCACCAAGAAGCGAGATCTAAAGTAATCCGGTACCTTTCGATTAATTGAAGCTTTTGTCCTCTCGAGAGTCACTTACGTACACACCTGTCTTCTTCTCGACAAGGAAGACATAGAGATGCTTTATATAGTGATTAGAAAGGCGGTCGAGCAGGTCATTGGTCTTCTCATGAGTGCGTCCACACAGAGGCTGCTTAGCACGGGGCTCCAACACGGTGGAAGAGCTGATAGAAGGCCATCTTTCTAACCAGAAGGTTCGATTCAGAACTGCGGTGGGTAACCGCATGCTTCGCCAGATTGGCTGGGCAGCCCAGAATGTCACTCCGCTTGACGTACTCCCAGACTCTTGGCGACTAAAACTAAAGATGCTCCCTTTGCTTATAAATATGAACCCCTCACATGACGAGGGTAACCAAAAAGCACGGGCTCAGGCGCTAAACGCCACCCTCGGTGGGGATCATGCAGTTATCTACACAGACGCCTCCAAACATCGAGGGCAGCAATACGCCATCCTCGTGGCTACCTCTAGAACCAACCTCCTTGCGTGTACCTCGCTTAGGACCCAAGAAATGACGGCAGCAGGAGAGGCAGCCGTCACCTTGGCTCTCACTCAACCAGGGGTTCGGAGGGTAGTCACTAATTCCCAGCAAGCCTACTGGAATTACCAGTCGCGTTGGGTGCCCCGACCTGTACTGCGCGTGCTATAAAGCACTCCCCAAACGGTTCCATTCAGCTCATCTGGACACCCCCTCACGCTTCAATGGAGGGCAACAAATACGCCCACCCAACAAGCCTGCGCTTCTTCCCACAGCCTACGCGTCTTCACTTAATCTATCCGAATCGCTACGACGCCGATTGTAAATTTTGCTCAGAAATAGGAACACTCCGCCCCGTAATCGGGGTGTGCTACTTTAGCCCTGAGCACCCTCCTTTCGTTCCGTCAACTACCCAACAAGAGCAATGGGAGATGCTGCTGTCCAGGCACTCTCTACCTACCAGCTTCAGCGGGTGGACAGAACACAGGCCACGCGGACTGCATATAGGCCCCACAGAAGAAGGAATCACTCCCCAGGGCTGCACTCTGGGCCGTTCAGAAATCTGAACAGAAGCATTTGTTCCTCGTCCTCCACCTTCTCTGCCGAAAATCTCGTCGCCTCCGTCCGCGGCGCAGAGACGGAGAAGTCAGATCGTCTAACACCGGACCGGGTTGGAGCTTACTTTAATTTTATATAAAAAAAAAGTTTCCACTCTTGTTCTACACCAATACAACTCAACCAAACACCATTCATGCATCATGCATTGATTTAAGCTTACCAAGAATATATCTTTGAAGTAATAAATGGCGTGGTTAAATGCATTTCACTTCTCTCTGGTTTTACTATTTGTAGAGCGATGTGAGTGAATTTAAGTGACCTCGCATGGGTAATCGTTATGGGTGCCGTTTACAGCTTTGCTTTCCAACCACATTCACGGGGTGGATTGGCGCTATTTTTGTCAAACGTTTTCAACGAGGCTGAACAACTTGAGACCCTCCCCACCATCTTTCTCAACCTCCCATACCGTACTTATCCCTAAAACGGAAGGTACCAACAGGCCTAAACAGGTCACATGTTATCGTCCCATGTGCTTAGCAAATGTGGACTATAAAATTTTTATGAAAATACTGGCAAGAAGGCTGCAGACATGTGGATGTGGCATAAAAGGAAGAACCATATTTTCCAACATGCATACGGTACGCTTGGTCCTAGAGTGTTGCGATGCCACAGGAGGGTGTGTCGCCATGATACAGTTGGATTTGGAAAAAGCATTTGATCGTGTTCCACATGACCTTCTGTTACTCGTTCTAGAATATATAAATGTAGGTTCCGTGAATTTCGGAGGGGTTCGGATCACCTACAGTAATTGTACTATACGCTTGATAGTAAACAAGCACGTTGGCAAACGAATACAAGTTGAACGATTTGTGCTGCAGGGGTGCCCCCCCCCCCCCCTTAAGTCCGCTGTTGTTCTGTGTATATATTGAGTCCTTTTGTTCGAGTGTAATCAGGAGTAATCACATTCAAGGTTTTCGGCTTCACGCCGCGGAAGTCAAGCTATTGGCTTACGCTGATGACGTGGCCGTATTCTGTACAAATTACGAAAGTGTACTGATGTTGCACAACTCGCCAGAAGCTTCTGTGAAGCTAGCGGTAGCTTGGTTAACTGGGACAAATCTTTAGGGTTTTGGCATGGCAACTGGCCTGCAACTCCAGGCAGGTTTGCCAACATGCAGTGGGCAGGCAGCCCTGTTAAACACTCGGGAGTGCCGTTGTTATACTACCAGGACAGCGAGCCTTATTGGCGAGAGCAAGCTGCTATGCTTCGCGGAGGGAGAAACCAACGACCGAACCGCTTCAAAGCCAGCACCACTCCACACGTACACCGAAATCTTAGCTCACTACAAAAAAAATCGCGCCAATCCACCCCGTGAATGTGGTTGGAAAGCAAAGCTGTAAACGGCACCCATAACGATTACTCATGCGATGTCACTTAAAATCACTCACATCGCTCTACAAATAGTAAAACCAGAGAGAAGTGAAATGCACTTAACCACACCATTTATTACTTCAAAGAGATATTCTCGGTAAGGTTAACTCAATGCATGATGCATGAACGGTGTTTGGTTGAGTTGTATTGGTGTAGCAAGAGTGGAAACTTTTTTTTATAAAATCAAAGTAAGCTCCAACCCGGTGTTAGACAATCTGACTTTTCCGTCTCTGCGCCGCGGACGGAGGTGACGAGACTTGTGGCTGAGAAGGAGGAGGAAGAAATACTTCTGTTCAGATTTCTGAACGGCCCAGAGTGCAGCCTTGGGGAGTGATTCCTTCTTCTGTGGGGCCCATATGCAGTCCGCGCGGCCTGTGTTCTGTCCACCCGCTGAAGCTGGGTAGGTAGAGAGGGCCTGGGCAGCAGCATCTCCCATTGCTCTTGTTGGGTAGCTGACGGAAAGAGAGGAGGGTGCTCAGGGCTAAAGTCGCAAACTCCGATTACGGGGCGGAGTATTCCTACTTCTGAGAAAAATTTACGTTCAGCGTCGTAGCGATTCGGATGCATTACGTGAAGACGCGTAGGCTGTGGGAAGGAGCCCGTATGGTATGAGTCGTAGGGTAGTTTGTTGTTCTCTAGAAAGGTCAGGGTAAGGCGAAGGTACGGTCTGTCTCAGAAGGCGATAATGCTGGATTATCTCCCTGGACGTGACAAGCGGGTGACTGTCCTCGTGCAGCTCCATAGCACGGGAGGTAAAAGCGCAGGCTTGTTGGGTGGGCGTATTTGTTGCCCTCCATTGAAGCGTGAGGCGGTGTCCAGATGAGCTGAATGTACAAGTTTGGGGAGTGGTTTTTTAGCACGCAAAGTGCAGGTCAGGACACCCAACCCGACTGGTAATTCCAGTAGGCTTGCTGGGAATTTGTGACTACCCTCCGAACCCCTGGTTGAGTGAGAGCCAAGGTGATGGCTGCCTCTTTTGCTGCCGTCATTTGTTGGGTCCTAAGCGAGGTGCACGCAAGGAGGTTGGTTCTGGAGGTAGCCACGATGATGGCGTGTTGCTGCCCTCGATGTTAGGAGAAGTCTGTGTAGATAACTGCATGAGCCCCACCGAGGGTGGTGTTTAGCGCTTGAGCCCGTGCTTTTCGTTGACCCTCGTCATGTGAGGGGTTCATATTCCTAAGCAAATGGAGCATCTTTAGTTTTAGTCGCCAAGAGTCTGGGAGTATGTCAAGCGGAGTGACATTCTGGGCTGCCCGGCCAATCTGGTGAAGCAGGCGGTTACCCACCGCAGTTCTGAGTCGGACCTTCTGGTTAGAAAGATGGCCTTCTATCAGCTCTTCCACCGTGTCGTGGAGCCCCGTGCTAAGCAGCCTCAGTGTGGACGCACTCATGAGAAGACCAATGGCCTGCTCAACCGCCTTTCTAATCATTATACTATAAAGCATCTCTATGCCTTCCTTGTCGACAAGAAGACAGGGGGTTGACGTAAGTGACTCTCGAGAGGACAAAAGCTTCAAATAATCGAAAGGTACCGGATTCTTTTAGGCCTCGCTTCTTGGTGGCAACTCGCCTGATCATGTGTATGATTAGATTAATGCTGTTTTTGAGGCGCTGCAAGGAGACGACACTCTTGGTGTTGGCCTGGAAATGTAGTCCCAGGATCTTGATGCTGGGGTTTGGAGTGATGGCCTGGTCATCAAGGAGTATTTGAATGTATTCCTTGATTTGGCGTGAGGGCGGACGACAAGGAGCTGTCATTTTTTACGTGAACACTGGAGGCCACATGCTTTAGCACATTGGCGTACTAAAAGTGAGATTCCATGGATTGGTGTGAGCTTCCTTTAATTTTTGTAACTCTTAGCACATGAGCAAGGTGCGCACAGGGCCGCTAGACGGGCGTGAGTGGTCGTGTTACGCTTTCACGTGGCATTCAGCGAGAAGGCAGGGGGTAAACCCGTACATGTGCTTGGTGAGTACACCATTTGTCTTCCCGTGTTCGCGTGGCCTCGTAGCTGAAGCGGTAGGACAACGGGCTCTCGCTTTGTTAGTCAATTAGTTCCAGGTTCGATTCCCGGCGGTGCCAGTAAATTCTTTTATTTGTTCGCTGGAGTTTTCTGGTGACACCAACGGTCGCGAAAGAACCCTTGGGGGGTAGAGGTAGAAAGCTTTGCTTTAAAACGACCGCCGTCGCTTCCCGCCACCTCATTCACAATTAACGCGCGACGAAAAAACCACTTTCCGGCGCCTACAAACCAATTCGTATCCCCATAACACACTACTAAACGCTATGTACCCCACCCAATACCCTGCCACCTGTAACTTCTGCCCTGTTGCTGGTACCCTATACCACGTGGTATGGGAGTGCCAACGGACCCCCACTCTAACCCCAAATCCCAACCCTACCTATGAGCAGTGGGTGGAGCAGCTGACCAGCTCCGAGCTCTCGAACCAGCGCCGACTGGTGGAACGGGCCCGGACGGCCAGCCAGCTCCAAGGCATCTTGGAATGAGGATGCCTCTCACTGAGTGGAGGCCCTACGAACATCCTCCTGCTCACCAGTATAATAAATGTTTGTCTCTCTCTCTCTCGCGAAAAGACTGACAAGTGGAAAGGCTGGGGACTGTCTGTGTTCGCACGTGCCACCGTTTGCAATTTATTTCTTGTAAAAAAGCTTTGGTACGTGTTTCAAGTGTTGCATTGTTCGCGAGTGAATGTGCAGAAGATTCATCGGGTACTTGCAGTTTTCATTTGGGGTTAAACTTGGCAAAGAACTAGCAAACAAATCTTTTTCGGCGGGTCCGCGAGGGCGGTCTCGATTAACTCACCTGTTTTTGAGGCAAGTGGTTAACCGATTTATTTTTCGTAGATATGTTACAGATCCTTTTCTTCGATCATCTGTCAATTAAGGCTGGGATCTTCGTTACCAGAGTATGTTGTGACCACAGATTATTTGCGCGGTGGAGTACGCGGCTATTTCAAGGAAGTTGTTTTGTCTTTTCGTTTCCTTAGTGCAAGGTTTTCACTCGATTACTTCAGTAGAGTCACGAGGAAAAAGCTGCACAAAGATATTGTAGACATAGTGTTGCCTATACCATTGTATCGAAGCGTGTACACCCTGTGGATCGATCGGGACGTATTAAAAAAGGGTAAAGAATATGTTTGTTCCATCCGGCCTAAAAAATGTCTTTTTCAAAATGCACACCGGCACACTCGAGGCTAGGGGGCTCAACACTTGGTGAGGGTAGCCTGATAGTCGGTAAAGCGGTGATCTCGAGAAGTCGACGATAGACCGAAGAGGAACGCCAGGCTTATGGATTTTAGGCAGTTCGTAGATTGCCAGGGCTGAAGCGTTCGTACACAGTAATCTGTGGTAGAAGCCATCGTCGTACGGAGGGACAAGTTTGAAAAGCCTGGTTAGCAGTTCTTGAAGCTTTCACTGTAACCTGTTAGTTGGGTCACGGGCTAGAAGAGCGTATGTCTGCTGGTCTTCCAAAAGTACCAACGTCTTCTTGTGGTAGTCACTCCTATCTAGCAAGACCGTGGCATTGCCTTTGTCATCAGGAAGAATAGCGATACTGCTGTTATTCTGCAGGTTACTGATGCCTTGCGTCTGTGCTACCGATGAATGCAGTCTTGCCCAATGTCTTTGCAACCCGAGAGCACACCAATAGCACGGGTGCGCGCTTCTTGCCGTACTTCAGAGGGAAGCTGGCCGACCACGCGTTCGACCACACAGATGCGGTTCCGAAACGTATGCGGTTGCGAAACGTCAAATATATTTTTTATACATGGTCAGTGTTCACTTTTCTTTTGTACGCCCAAACTAAAGTGCTTCCATCTTTTTTTTCCCTTCGGCTATACAACCGGGTCTCATCACCAGTGAATGCTAATCAGAGTGGACAGGGGTGGTAATGTTGTCCGAATCTAAAAGCCTTATCTCTTTTCCACATTGTTTCCTTCTTTGGGGTAGCCGCCAGGAATATTGCCCTTTGAATTGTAAAAAAGATGGACTGATAAATGTTTTTTTCTCTTGTAATCATGGGCCATTCCGTTTTCCTTCGTTAGAGGTTTATTACAAGTGTTGGAACTGATTATTTAATTAGCGAAGATGCAAATTAGTTATAATGACAGACTTTGTTACGCAGCATATACAAGGGATAATTAGTGATGCCTTATCACCGTTTATACAATTCTAAAAGAACACCGCGAAATCAGATTTCCCAGCCCCTGTGACGAACCTTCCTCTGTGAAAAACCTGCCTATAAAGATTGATTCTATTTGACCAAACGACCTATTACGAACCGGGCTACGGCGAAACGCCTTGTACCGAACGGGCCTACACTCTTGACATTCACTACACTTTGCAAGGTGTGTTGCGAGGATGGCACAGCATTACTGCTTGAATACTCCTCTTTCACTGCGATATCAAAGCTTCATACGATATCGCTGTACGTATCATGTTTAAAACACGACAGTCCTTCTTGGGCTACCAAGGCGCGAAAAAGTTTGGTCTGTTTGCCATTGGAATCAAGCACATGTCCCCCGGTCACCCCCGAGCAAGCACGCACACCGTGACCTCCTGAAACGTGCAGCCACCTTCCCTTTTAACAGTGGAGCTGTTTAAGCTTGAGCTCAGTCCGCGCCGGACGTCAACAGAAAACTATCATCATAGGTGACACGTGGATAGGGGGAAATGCTGGGCCCAGAAGTGTGAGTGAGAGTGGCGAAGAGGGAAGGAGCCGAAGAGCAGGTGTTGGGAGTGCGCGCCTCACGAAAAAAACGCTTCCCGTGGTCGGAATCGTACCTGGGCCTCTCGCGTTATGAAATCGGCGTATATCCGTCTGCGCTATCGTCGCTTTTTTCCCTTATTGTTTGCGTTATCATCGCATTAAGGGCGCACAGCATTTTCTTTGGGTTCGTAGTGCGGGCGCTGGCTTTGTACTTTGGCTGAGTTAAGTAGCCTTTGTCTTCGGACTTCGGCAGTTTGAATTTTGGATTTTATGAGGGTAGATTGTGGACTTTGATTTAGCTCAGTTTGCATGATGAAAGCTTCACTTTTTAACCATCCTTCTCCCAAGAAAGGGGCAGACCTGAGAAAAGCCAAGTTAGAGCCAGCGCTCCGCTGTTTCCTCAGTCATCGCATCTCAATTGCGAAGGTGGCCGAATTTTTTTGCCAAATATTTCTAACGCCATAACTTCACCCAACACTGTCACATTTTCATGAAACTAACACGAGCCAGCCTTTTGGACCATACGATTACATTCATACTTATTTTATTTGTGTCAGGATTTTAGTCTAGCCTTCCCTACAGCTAGCGAAACCAACCTTCGAAGGTTTTTAACTCCGTCCTCTAACCCCGCAATTTAAGTGTAATGATTGTTAGAACAGTCGTTTCCGTGAACGGACGATGGTGAGTTGCCTATAAAACAGAGTGCGACTAGATTTCACTCTGTGCAGGCTAGCCAGTTTTCAAGAGGTTGTCGGAATGAGTACTCTTGTTGGAACCTTTCTTGCAGCTGTGTTGAGAGAGAGAAGGCTTTGAAAGCCTAGATGTTTGCCGGAATGTCGACACCGACATGCTACTCGGCCGGGAAACGGGGAAAGGGGGAAAGAAAAGGCCCGATAGATTACATGGCAGAAGAAAGTGGAAGAAAGCGAGGAAATAAAAGAAGAGAGAAAAATAACAAAAATGACTTGTGTCAGTAATGGGATTAAAAAGTTTGTTTTTTAAACCCTAAATCCCTGCAATGACGCCAACCCCGTCCAGACAGTCCAACAACGCCGCCAGTACGTTGCGTTGAGCTGGTGGAGATGGCCATGGACTAAGAAGTACTTCCAAGGTAATTGGTCCTGGGCTGAGGCGCTGTAGTTCCTGCACAGGACTGCACCTTGCGTGTATATATGAGGAGCATTCCAATAGCAGATTCTCCTCGGTTACCAGCTATCCGCAGTTGTCGCAGTAAAGGTTTCTGGTGACACCAAGTCGAAAAAAGTATGACTTCGTAAGCGCTGCGTTGAGACGAAGTCGGGGGTATATATACGTCTCTAATCGGCGCGGAAGTACCTCTGGCAGCCTCATCCTGAGCTCAGGGTCTGTGTAGCGCAGGAAGGCGTGGCGGTTCTCTGGAAGGGACCAAAGACGGTTCCCTCCCGTTAATACGAGCGCCTTCGCCATAGTTGTGGCATCAGGTTTAGTGAAGAAAATCTTCTTCACATTGCGCATTTCCAGGCCCCTGCGAGGAGCTTCGTCCGCCTTCTCCTTTCCTAGAAGACCGCAGTGATCGGGAAGCCACTGAAACGTTAAACGGTGCCCAGCGTCGTTAAGGTTGTGAGGTATGGGGTATCACGAGGGGCATGTTCATGAAGGGTGAAGTAGTCGCTGCGCAGCGACTACTTCACCCGCCTTTGGAGAGCCGCCTTCGAGTCCGTGTAGACAGTCCACTGCTTCGGCCGCTGGTGTAAAATGTAGCGTATAGCTTCCTTGTAGGCGTGAAGCTCGGCGGTCAGAGATGATGTTGCACGCTCGAGGCGATAGGAGAACGTCTGGCCAGTAGAGGGAATAAATATTCCGTAGGAACTGCGCTCAGGTGTGCAGGGGCGATCTGTGAAGATATGGTTTGCATCAGAGTTCAGCCGGCTGATACGGTGAAGTATTAATTGTAGAAGTCCACTTTGAGGCATTTTTTTTGGAGTCAATTTTGAGGAGGCTGCATCGGATATGCAGGGGCGAAAGGGTCCAGGGTGGAAAATTAGATGGCATTGCTTTTGGTGCCTTGGAGGAAACAAAGATTTAATGTGCTGAATGTTTTCCCGAAGCTCGAATTGCCATTTTCAACCATGCGTGTTAGCACAAGGTTTTTGGCGTGCAGGCGATGTCGCAGATGTATTCGCACAGTTTCCTGGAGTAGAATCACGTCCAAAGGCAGACAGTCAGCTTCAGCGATCGTACCTAAGCACGACGACCCTTTAGGGAGGAAGATGCGGAGGCATTAGTTTCTGGCCGCATCTAGCTGCTTTCTGCGTCACGCGTCGATTGCATATCACTTGTAAAGACTGGATCAGGGTTTGGCGGAGGTTCACGTCGACTTGCAACTTTGCCCTGAATTGGCTCTACATTGCGAGCAAGACTAGCAGCCTTTTTCTTTGGGCAAGCTCCGTACGACGCAGGATGCGGCCCGCCACAGTTACATTCTGTCCTTGTACGAGTGAAACCCGGAACATACCATACAGCGTACTGGCCCTCTGCAACTTTTTGGCAGTATGTCCATGCCTCTGACATTTGAATCACTGGGTGGTTGTAGCCATGTATTCTGTTACGGGGAAGCTGCAGAAGCCAAGAAACACTCGTGCAGGTAGGGAAGTGCCAGACCTAGAATGACGGATCACCGGCTAGTTTCCACAATGATGTTGTCTTCGGTACGTGAGTAAGAAACTTGCTGCCTGCTAGCCAATAGCACTTCTCGGTCACGTAAGTAGCTCCCAAGCTTCTCCACCGTGTATTCAAGAGGGACGCCTTGAATCCTCCCGTAGGTCTCCAAGTATAACTGGGGAACTCCAGCTTCAACCGCCGTTCCAGTGAGGGTTGATACCTGGAGAAGACGATTGACCGGAGTCAGAGATTACAAGGTGACATTCAGGCTGCCATGCTTGTTCAGGCGATGAGTCAAAACTTTTAAGTGCAATGCACTTCTTAAGCGACCCTGAACCTGCGTCCACCGGCGATGTCCGCATCACATACCCACGTGGGGGATTGGCCAGGAATCTCCTCGTCTTCCCTGGCAACGGGGGGAGATGGGCGCGCGCTGCCTGGCCGCTGACATGGCACATACCCACGTGGGGGATTGGCCAGGAATCGGGCGTGAGAAGGGCTAATGCACCCGCTTAAAGGAGTACTGACACGAAATTTCAAAGCTGAGATCCGCTCTAGCAATCAAGTACAACGACAACACAAATAGGTGTCTGTGAATAAATGCATCTTTCTTTCTTTGTAGTTGTGTGTGTGTGTGTGTGTGTGTGTGATCTCTCTTTCGCGAACATTACCGAACCGCGCAAATTCAACTCGTGCATTCGCACTTTCACATTCTTCCCCTCGGGGAAATGCGGGGAATTTTTTTCTTGTGCCGCTGCCACGACCTCCGCTGCGGCGAGATTAGGGTTGGCTCTCCAGAGACTGCACCCTGTTTCTACCGGTTGAAACACGACGGGGATTCCCGTGGTTCGCTTTTTCTTGTACGGGACAGGTGTGAATGCGTGGTCCATTTCTTCCTCGTTTTCATCAGGAGCGACAGCATCGTCCGGAGCATGGGCGATAGCTCACTTTTTGGAGGCTGGTGGGCAGTCGGGGTCTGCAGAGCCCGGTGTGCTGCATGGCGCAGCTGAAGCAGGCTCATTCGGTCCCGGTGGAGCGGACATGCTCTGGCCAATAGAGTCCATTACGGCGATATAGAGCGCAGGCAGTGGCGGCACCCTTCCGAGCAGCTGGGTCCGCTCGCCGGCCTCAGCAAGCCGTTTGATGCGGTGTTTCCTACGCTTGGGCGTCTCCGGTGATTTCAGCGCGAAGGCGGGCAGGGGTTGAGGGCTGGGAACAGCAGAAAAGGCGAAGAAATTGCGGGACAGCTACGATTGCCGGCAGCCCGAACCGACTTCTTCCTCTTCGTGTTTGCTGTAGCTTCGTCATGCGCATTATTTAATCGTGGGTTATAACAGATTTAAGTTTGCCGCTGCCTATAGTCCTATATATCGAGTCAACTCTCAAGCAAGAACCCCCCTATTCCCGCTACCACGACAAGGGTCTCAAATGGTAGAAGCTGGTAGAACAGCATTTTTGATGCACGAGTTAATAGGTCAAGACTTTTATGCAGTTATAAAAATGCAGTTATGCGATTAAGCAGTAGCCCATCGCCGCCTACCTATGGCACAGCTGGCCTTTAACTGGCAAGAAAACGGCACACGCGGAGCGGGATGACCTTGCTTTCCCTCCGGAGCGCCTGTGATTGGAAGTATGGCCTGAACCGGCGCGCCACTTGTGGGAGTGGACGCCAGCTACGGGTCAGGAGGGCCAGCTGCGTGCGAGGAAGGAGGGAAGGGGGGAGGAGGCGGGTCTTGGCGTACGGTACCAGCAACACCAACGGCGACTCGAGCCAGACAATACAAGCTTCGCTTGAAAAAATGTGCGAATACTACCTCTCGGGCGTTTACGAGTAGTTTTTTTTATTTTCTCTTTGACAGTGATATCCTAACACTATACGGTTACCACGCCCACAGTGCATACACTGGAAAGCAGTGAGGTTGAACGACTAATCAAGCTCCCGGGTAACCGGAATATTACAATAACGAATATAGGCTACAAAATGTTAAAGGTTTTTGGACAGCGCTTGCACTCTACTACCAAGATTTAGTGGAACAACAACAATGCTGTGGCATAAAAGAAAGAAAATATTCTATTAATATACGCATTGCGAGGAGCATATCAGGGGGCTGCGATTCAGATTTCCGGAATTTGGCAGTGTTAAAAAGACATTTAGAAAAAAGAAAACCTTTGATAATCTTTGTCACAACATCCTCTATTTTGGATTTGGAGCCCTTGAAGCTCAGTTCGGTATAAGAGAAGGATGAAAAATGGCCTATAGGCATTGCACGACGAGCGTTATTGCAACAAGGAAATTTCTGAAGGAAGACACGTTACGGCACCTGTCGGGCAAGGGGCCGCATTTCGGCTGTGTTATTTGGGCTTGACTTGGAGCCCCTTTGTGGAAACAACAATAATAGCAACCGAATTCACGCGATCCTTTTGCGAGCATGCGAAGCAAAAGTTTGTTGCACGCAGGTGGCTATCAGCAGCGATAAAACGAGCGTTAGCAAGTCCTCAGTCGTCACGAGAGAATTTACCGAAAACACAGGGGGCAGTGTAAATATATTGGGATGCTACACGGCATGCCAAGATACGCACAGCGTTTACGAAAGGCTCTAGTGAACAACCACGCCCACCTAGTATCTGGGAGAGGCTCTTGGAAGGAACTCTGAAAGCCCGCCTCACTGGAAAGGTAGAGCGTAGTATATGCGTGCGCAAATGGAGGCGTGGGCCGGGCGTCATAAATCGATCTTCACGCCATCTACGACATGCAACATACTTTTGTGGATGCAGGCGGTTTTTTGTACATCAGCTCTGCGGTGATTTTATTGATTGTTTTCTGGGCTTGTGGACCAATCTTGTTTTGAACGCAAGACGCGCCATAAGTTGTTTCGCCAGCTTAAAGGTGATGGATTAGGGTTGCCGAAATATGGCGAAGTAGGTGGTATCGAAATTTCGGTTCCTCCGCAACCAAGTAGACCCATTTCTTCAGATTCACGCAGATATTAGGCTGTGTTCTGGCTCGCCAAATTTTATTGCAACAACAAATTACATGAAAACACATGCTGTGGGCGGTTTACGTCACATTTTTGGGTTTTGTGCGAGCGATTTCTTCGAAGTACGTGTCAAACGTAAGACGTAAACTGCTGTCTAGTGATTGCGTTTAGCTTCTCTGTCCTGGGTCAATGCATAGAAATATTTACCTTAATAGACAAAAACATGATGTCCTTAAATGCGTTAAATGCGTGATAACACAGGCGCAGTTCAAAATTCTTTTTAAAATTGAAATAAAGGAGCGCGAAAGAGAAAAATACGAAGGGGAGAACTGCACCCGACGAGCGCTTGTGCAGTTGTGCGTCCTGTGCAGTTCTCCCCTTGGTCTTGTGTTCTATCGCGTTTTTTTATCAATATGTCACCATACCAAATTGCACATCTGTCGTTGCTTCTGGGCTTTTTTTTTTTTCAAGTTCCATATTCACACATTAAATGCTCGGACGTTGTTATAGACCAGAGGTGGTGATGGAGGTCTTGTTATTTATTGTTATTTATTGATTCCCAATACTCGTAAAGGCCACAGTGAAGGGGCATTACATAGGGGGGGTTACATTTGCACATATATTGAATAAGAGTAACAAAGAAATCAGAGAAAAGAACAAACAAACAAACAAACAAACAAACAGGCAATATTCAAACTGAGAACGCAAATACACTCATCGTTACCTTGAAAATAACGATTATGCAAAATTTCATACATAATAACAACGAATAAAGACAAGAATATAATAAAAATGGTTCAAATTATAACACGAACGCAATGTACAACCGATCATCACAACAAAAAGAAAAAAAAAGATGGAAAATACAGGGCGAAAAAAGAAATTAGCGCATGTTTTGAAAGAAGGGAAACAAAAACACAGAATGGGAGCAAAGCGTTAGATTAGCTCTTGGATTAGTTCCTGAAATTTTGGGTTGTCTTTTTGAGGGGAGATATGTGATGGTAGATTATTCCACTCAACTATGGTACGTGGAATGAAAGACCGGGCAAAGGAAGATGAGCGGCAATTTACGCGTTTAACTTTGTAGGAATGGTCATGGCGTAGAAAAATTACTGGAGATGGTTCAAAGAAATCATCGTGAAATGACACATGGTGATAAATGCTTATGGAACAGTGTTAGGCGGGAAAGTTGGCGGCGATGTGCTAGATCCGGTAGTTCGGCGCGCTGTTTTAGTGCTGTGACGCTAAAATGACGTGAGTAGTCTGAATATATGAAGCGAGCTGCACGGTTTTGCAGAGATTCAATATCAGTTATTATGTATGCTTGGTGGGGATCCCAAATGGCAGATGTATATTCTATTTTAGGGCGTATTAGTGTAGCAAAGGCACGTTTTCGAATGTTACAAGGAGCATGTTTAAGGTTACGCTTGAGAAAACCGAAAGAGCGATTAGCGTAAGCAAGGGTATGTTTTATGTGGTAATGCCATGACAGGTCAGGCTGTAAGTGAATTCCCAGATATTTATGAGTAGGTACGAGGTCAATGGCAATATTATTAAGCATGTAGGAACTCGGGAGGCGCGATTAGTGAAGGACATATACTTAGTTTTGGAGTGGTTATGGTCATTAGCCAAAATGAGCACCATGCATTGATAGCATTAAGATCTGTTTGCAAAGTTTTTCGGTCGTTATCACAAGAAATTATTCGGTAAATCACACAGTCATCAGCAAAACTTCCTTTTTGGGAAGAAACACAGGATGGCAAATCATTAATATAGATTAAAAATAAAAGGGGTCCTAGTACACTGCCCTGGGGGACTCCGGAAGTTACATGTTTGAACGAAGAGATACGATTGTTATCGGACGTGCACTGTATGCGCGACGAAAGAAAATATTTTACCCATGATAAAATGTTAGTGGGAATGTTAAGCCGAGAAAGTTTAGCGAGTTGCCTGTGACGAGGAACACGGTCAAATGCTTTCGAAAAATCACGAAAAATAGCGTCAACTTGGGATCCAGCGTCGAGAGATGAATGAATGTCATGAATGAAACCGGCGAGCTGTGTGTCACAAGATTACCCTCTGCGAAAACCATATTGGTATTTATGTATAATATTATGATTCTCCAAGTAGCGAATAAGTTGTGTGTGTATTATATGTTCCAGGAGTTTACAAATGTTGCTGATTAACGAGATGGGACGATATTTTAGGGGTGAATAGCGTTCTCCGGATTTGAAGATGGGGATGACTTTTGCAATTGGCCAGTCATGGGGGATGGAACCTGATGATAAGGATTGGGAAAAAAGAGCACACAGTATGGGACAAATGCCAGCTGATAAATGTTTGAGTATTGTATGTTCAGAAGCAGTATAAATTTTGAGTCGATATAGCAATGAAAATATACCCGCTTCACTGATTATTATTTCTGGCATGCTGATATCAGGAATGAAGTTACCCTATGGCATGACGTGACGTCTTCCCACGCCAAAAACTGATATAAATGCGTCATTCAAAACCTCTGCACACTCAGGCATAAGAATGACATCGTTAGTACTGTCAGCGAGGACGATCTCAGGTTGATTAGCAGGGTTGATTAGACGCCAATATACCTGAGGGTTATTTTTTAGAATAGATGATAAGTCAAGTTTGAAAAAATAACGACGAGTTGATGCGAGTAGTGACTGATATTTCTTATCACATTTTTTGTAATGCAGCCAGCTATCGGAGAGGGGATGTTTTTCACTGGCGCGGTGGTAAAGGCGTTTTTTTTTTTTTTTGTTATTCAGGCGTCGAAGCTGCTGGTTATACCGAGCAGCGCTGTCTCAAGTTATCTGATCCCTCAAGTAGGGTAGGTTTTCGTGTTTTGGAAAATGGTATTAGCGCAGACTTCGTTCGACTCTTTGGGAAAAAAACGCGCGAAATTCAAAGGAACGGCTGGTGGAACTCCAGATTTAAGAATTGCTTGGCCTAGTGCACGCTCGCACTGGTCTATCGCCTTGTGGTGTTACGTCGTTACCAGAGGGTAGCACTTGCGGTAGCCCTTTCACGCTAAACTGACATCTTGTGTAGTTTCCCTCGATTGTCTCAATTTATTCCTTGCGCCGCACCCTTTGCAGAAACTTGGGTGTAGTGCAGATTTTATGACGTTATGGTAAGCCTCAATTAAATAAAAACCCCGAAAACTCATTAAAAAGAAAAGTATCAATTTTCCTATAACATTTCAGTGTTAGAAGGGTAAAAAGCTTTGATTAGGGGGCTCACATCGCTATGAATAATTACTGGTTTCGTATTTAAGGTAGGTTCAGCTATTGTTAGTTTAAAAGTTCAATTTCTCTTCTTGCGCGCCGAAGGTATACCTCGGCTGTGAGGCCCGCCGTAGAGGAAGCTTACGGAGGTAGACATCACGTGCTGTTTTAAAAACAGTTCTCGTTTGTCTGGACGGCTCAATTGTTATCAAAGACCCCGGTAATTTGGTATTTGTTTTTAGCCGCACCTATTTTTCTAAGAATAGGACGGAGAGGTTGCGCGATTGCGCTGTTCATGTTTTCTTCAAGAGCTATTGGCGACAAAAAGAGACGTCGAGAATTAATGAAAACCTGACAATAAAATTTCTGAATTCATACTGTTTGACAAAATATTGCGAACTGTGAGTTTAAAGGCACGGGGGTTATGGACCGGAATATTTTACTGCGTCGGCATTAGTCAACTCGGTAGGTCGAACGCACGGCGTCCCTGGCCTACGGACAGCACAGAAAATGGGCGACGGATCAAACAATAGAAAGTAGGGTAGTTGAAAACAAAATGTGGGCGTTGGCGGAATTCGAACCGGGGCCCTCCGAAAAGTGAGCATGCAACGCCAACACCACCACAGCCCAGCGACAGTTGCTCACCTGAGGTGGTGGACCTGGAGAATTCACCTCGCCCGTAGAGTTAGAAACGCGTGGTAGAGGCGTGTGTTGAGGCTTACATGAGTGATCTCAGCATGCTGATTATAGGTGTAGCAATCAGTCCACTGGCAAAATATGCTCAAGCTAAATTTCTAGTTTTCTCGGCGATGCCAATGCGAGCATGCGCCGAGTAGCAGTAACCGAGGGAAGAGGAGAAAGAGACAAAAGGAAAAGATTGATATAGTGAGAAGACACGTTCCGCAATTGGATACTAATGTTTTCGTAATCACTACAGCACGATGATCGCTAAGGTGTGCTCGTAATTTTCATGGTTTTAAGCAGCGAAGTACATTAGGAGAAATTTCGAAACACAAAGAACAGACGCCTCCTATGCGGCTGATGTTGGAAAGAAAATGACCCCATCGCGTGGGCGCACGTTCCTCTAAACAGCGTACTTATCCGTATTACACGGTCGTCGCGCACGAGTGCGATCTTACCAGGTAGAATGAGGATTGAATAGTGTAAAATTACAAGGATCTGTTGACCACTCGGGATGATTGGTCATTTGTGTTTAGCGACTCGTGTTCGGGGATTTTTGATGGTCATTACCGCCTCATCGTAGCGTCATGACAATGTCGATGCATGCATCATCACATGTCCGCTGTATTCTCGAATCGACAGCTGGAATAATCGAATACCAATTTTAAGCCGAAATCCCTACCAATTTAAGCCGAAACACCCTACCCTATTCTGTGAAAAAAAACTAGCGATGTGTTCTTTTTCCTTTTTTTCTGTTAAGGTAGACTTCTTTTTTTCCTGTTTTCTGTCAAGAGTAAGCCTAGTGCGTGCGTTCCTGACACAAATCCGCATAGACGTGCGGATTTGTGTTTTTTTCCTTTATGCGAGTAGTCTGCACTGCAACATTTATATATTTTGTGCATTCAATGATTAAACTAGTTGTGAGCCAGCCCTCATCTTGTCTGTTCAGATTGTCCCCGTTTGTTTGTTTTTTTCGCATGATTGCCAAGATGTCACCGTACTAACTTGAACACCTTGACCACCATTTTACAGAATTTTTGTAGTTACTCGGTCGGGAAAATGACCCCGCTGTAAAGAGAGAAAAAAAATGCACGCCAATTCACTCTGTTAAGGTGGTTGGAAAGCGAAGGTGTAAATAACACCCATAACCATTACCCATGCGACGTCACTTCAATTCACACACGTGGCTCTACAAAGAGTGAAACCAGAAACAACTGAACTGCAATGCATGATTAATTAACGGTGGTTGGTTAAGTTGTACTGGTGAAGCACATGAGCGGAAACTCTTCTTTTTTACATAAAATTAAAGGAACCTCACACCCGGTGTTAGACGATCTCGCTTGTGCTCCATCTTTGCCGCCGCCGACAGAGGCGACGAGATCGGCGGCAGAGACGGACGAGAAATGAGATTCCATGCGTTGGTGTGAGCATCCCCTAGCGCGTTGTCCTGTGTATTTCTTTTCTTGTTCAACGTCTTTTCCGCGCCTGCGTTCAAGATGCATCAACACCAACTCGCCCAACTTTCCATCCTGCAATCCTCTAATTTTTACTAACCACTAGTGCATGCGAAAGGCGCACAAACGGCCGCTACACGTGCCGTTGGCGGAGCGCACGGCGGCGCGAGAGCTCACGTGACGCTATCAGGTGACATTCAGCGAGAATGGAGGGCGTAAACCCGCGGATGTGCTCGGTGAGTGCACCGTCTGCCTCCTCCGTCTCCGCGTGGGCTCGTAGCTCAATCGGTGAGACAACGGGCTCTCTCTCCGTTTCTCTATTCGGTCCAGGTTCGATTCCTGGCGGTGCCAGTAGCTTCTTTTATTTGTTCGCGGGAGTTTTCTGTTGCCACCAACGGCCACGACAGAACCCTTGGGGGGTAGAGGTAAAAAGTGTCGCTTTAAAACATTTGAGCTCGTATGGAAAATCAACTCGGGTCTCCAGAGAAGAAGCCGACTGCTTTACCGCCGCCCTATCTCAGTACGTTTCCAGCTCAGAAGCAAGAGTAAGCCTAGTGCGTGCGTTCCTGACACAAATCCGCATAGACGTGCGGATTTGTGTTTATTTGTCCCTTTATGCGAGTAGTCGGCACTGTAAATGTTAACGTACCTACCTTGGTTTAATACTTTTTCATCTGTCGTGAAGTGACCTTTCATTAGTCGCGACGCATCAGCAAACAAGGTAAACACGATAACCTCTTAGTCGGTGCAGTTTAAAGTTGTCCATTTTCAAAAGTGGTCCTGTCGTGAGACACCTCAATATGCGTACGTTGTAGCCACGTTCTTTGGTTGTCTGTCTTTTTAGAGGCAGCACGTCAATTGAACTTGCCAAAACTAATGATGGTGCGGGTATGACAAGGGTGCTGGCTATGCAAAAAAAAAAAAAAAAAAACATAAATCCAATGACTGTACTGTCGTAGGGGGGATTATAGTTCATGTTACTGGGCTTTTTTAAATACCTTAGCACGGCATAGATACAATCCTCGGGGCTTTTTCAAGACGCTTAGCACAAAGGGAATGCAGTTTCGAGTTACATGCCAACTCGTTACGCAACCTGAAACCTGTCCGCATGTGTTTACTATAGCGTCTTCTTCGAGAGTGCCAAGGATGACGGCCGATTTCCCTTCATGTTATTCGAGGACCTCTCGCGAAGGCAAACTTTTGTGTTAGCTAGCTTAGGGTTTGTCGGCTGCTTTGGACAAAACCAAGAGGGTTTAAAGTTATGCACCGCCTGTACAACAGTGGGGAACTGAGCGTCACGTTTCGTTCTAGGTTTATCAGAAATCTGACTCCGATTGTGGTATCAGGGGGATCTTCAGCCTCTTGCATTCATTTTCGAAAACAAGAAGCAATTAACCAAAGAGATGGGCCGGCATTCTGCGGGCGAACGACGGATCCAGCTTTTATGAACAGTCAAACCAGGGTCCCGATCGACAAGTCGTCGAGTGGCGGCGGCGCCGGCGAAAGCCTACGGAGCAGAAGCAAGATCTGGCGCTCCATTGTAATAACCCGCGCTAAGCGTGTTTTCCCCGGGCGCAAAAGGTATTCGCGCGGAGGGGCCCGAGTATTTGCGCTCGCCTCGCCCAGGCGGGCTTTTAATGCAAACAAAAGCACAAAATCCCAGAGTGGGCGCCCACAGCGCCGATGAACGTCGGGTACAATCGTCGCCATTTCAATTACTTTCCCGTCGACCCAAACAGGCGCGCGGAACGCCTCCGTTGTTTACCCACGGAACGGGTTAGCGGGTCGCCACCGTTGTACTCGGCCCGCCGCCACAGACGTCGTCTCCACGTTTTCCGCGAGGCGGCTTTGCGAATGCAAATGATGTGCGTTCCGGGCCCTTTCTCGGGCCCCCGGCTCGCCCGCAAACGCCCGGGCGGATTTCTGCGCAATAAAGCACGCCCAGGGAGCGGACACGCCGGAAAACGCTTCGCTCCCCCTTTGCTCTTTGTGCATGTCTCCTCGGCCGCCCACAGGCTCCGAATCCCTCGTCTCCTTTTACCGCGTGCCGCGGTTGATGTTGAGAGCGCGGTGGCTTCAGTCACCGCTGCAGAACCAGAAACAGCGGTAAAAGCGGCCCCCTCAGCCTCTCGCTCCCAGCCAGCGTATTTTTTTCTTCTAAAAAAAAAACAAACAATAAAACTGCTTCGTTTATTTGCAGTTGTTACTGCCACAACAGCCGCTTGATGAAGGAATGCCAGAAGCAAGGAGGATTCAGCCTGGGGAAAAATATTCAGGCATGCGGGACGATGCCACCCGCGTAGCCGAATGACCAGTGAACGTTATAGTCGATTTAGAATTTCATAAAAAAAAGTGTCGATCAAGCTTTCTAATTTTTAGTTTAGAATATCTGACAACAATATCCAGGTAGGGATCCCCAAAGTAGCTAAGGCATATAAGAAAACTGGTGCCACATTATAGAAGAATAACGCACAAATTACAGGCGTCCACCGTCTTAGCTGCAGAGCAACGTTTTACCCATTTATCGTCTTGTCCTGCCTTGGCGTAAGGTAATATACACTCTAAGGAATAGCCGCAGGTGGGCTTCACCGCAACGCTCCGGAACGACCAATCAGCGAGACCAAATGCGCGAATTGGGCAAATGACAACGCCCAGCATGCGATTAGAATAATAATAAAAAAATAATCTGCGCTGGCCCAGCTGCGCAAGGTGTCCACGTGCGCTATTGTCCCAGCGCAGATTCTGTTTTTTACTATACCCGCAACCGCTGCATCGCTCTCAAGTTTAAAGGGACCCTGCAACACTTTCGATAAACGTTTTAACTCTTTCCTTCGCGTCTGGAAGCACTGCGAAAGCTACCGTTATCGCCAGAAAGGAACGCACTGCGTGATTTGCTCGTCGCGCCAGATACGCCTTCCGTTTCTGCTTTGTTTTTGTGGCTTTATTTTTAAAGTTGCTATCGAAAAGCGTTCATTGCTGCAACTGAAGGAAAACTGGCCAACAGACGCTAGTGGCCTCAGGGACGTAATTCGGGCAGTCGAAGAACATCAAGACCGGGAAAGAGAGAAAAATATTTTGAGCGGTTTTCCAAGATATCTGATGGGCATAGACCAGTAATTTTTGGCTGAGGTACTTTGCGACCCCTAATCTAAGTACTGGGTGTGTTGGGTGACTACGTTCTGCAAGCATTTAAGATTTCAAAAAAAAGTTGAAAAAAGTTTGCAGGGTCCCTTTCAGGGGGGCAGTTGAGTCCTTAACATTCGTTTGGCAAGTTTCCGTCAGAATTTTCTAGATATGCTACGCTAAAGTGGAGTATGCTGCTCCACGTTACCAAGAAAAACTGTATAGAAGACACAAAAACAATATTTTGACTGCAGCAAAGCGTAACCAGCACAAACAAACCCCACTCGATGTCGCAGCGATGCTCTTATACTGCATTATGCGAATTACTGAGAACCTAATGTGCTTAACCGTTCAAACAAAGTGATGTAAGAATCATACACACCCTACCGGAACCGTGTAGCTGCGAAAGGGTATTTACTGTCTGCTTACTTTTATAGTACGGGACGCAATACTGAAGAAATGAAAGTTAAGAAAGTGCGTTTGAAAAAAAGGACAAAGATTGATCGATGTGTTTAAAGAGACCCTGGAACACGTTTTTCAACTTTTTTTTGAAATGTTAAATGCTTGCAGAACGTATTCAACCAACGCATCCAGTATTAGATTATGGGGTCGGCCTCCGGCAAAAATTTCTGCTCTATGCCCATCAGATAACTTGGAAACTTGCTCAAAACGTTTTTTCTTTACCCCGGTGTTTGCGTTCTTCGACCGCTGGAATTACGTCATTGCAGCGGTGTAGCGCCTATTGGCCGGCTTTCCTTCAGTTGCAGCAAAGAACGATTCGATAGTCACTTTAAAACGAAAGCCACAAACGAAAAGCAGAAACAGAAGGCGTATCTGCTGCGACGAGGAAATCACGCAGTGCCGCTCCGTGTTGGCGATAACTATAACATTCGCAGTGCTTGCAGACGCGAAGGAAAGAGTGAAAGCGTTTATCGGAAGTGTTGCAGAGTCCCTTTAACGCGCCGAAGCTACACCTGGGCTATGAAACGCGCCGTAGTAGAAGGCTGCGGATTAACTTTTACCACCTCCGGATTTTTAACGTGCGCCGAAATCTCCACACACAAGGGCGTTTTCGCTTTTCGCCTCCATTAAAAAAGCAGCTACCACGGCCGGGATCGAACCCACATCCTTGGGCTCGGTAGCACAACGCCTTAGCCACTGAACCACCGCGGCGGCTGAAAAAAAAAGGAAAAAGAAAAGTCTGAAGACAACTCAGCGCTTGTTAGGAGTTGTGAACTGGAAAGTTCAAATGAGCGTAATAGTATCGCCGTCGAGGGCTACTTGGAGACTTGGCGCTGCTAGTAATATTTTCGAACGTTTCTGCGGGACGGACAGTTCTCATTACTGATGACAGGGCCTGTTAAACATGATAAAGGGGGTAAGGGAAGTGAAATGATACTTTATTTTCTTAGTGAACGAAAAAAAAAGGAGCACCGTCAAAAGGCTCGCAAGGCGGAGAAGAGTTCTCCCGTTACAAACTGGCATAAAAAAAGAAGATAAGTAGAAACAAAACTATACACAACTATGAATATCAAACAGAAACTAACACTGTACTACGTAAAATAAACTAGAGGTAAACAGAAGGCCAGTCTTTGCAGCTAACACTTAGAGCCAGATTTCGAACTTTCTTCGTAGTTACCTCGCACCGTAGATTGACGGCCGTCTGTAAACTTGTGGTGTCTTTTCGAATGCAGAAAATCCAAAGAGAGAATGATTCGCAGATGATTAACGCGTTATCTCGGTGATATCGGTGGTAAGCCGGGGTCATTGCCTTGAGGTAGGCCGAATAGCATGCTGAGCGCGACTGACAACCTGCGCCCAACAAGAACAACAAACAGACCGACAGGGGTCGGGACGACAAGATGCAAGTTTGGTTCATTCAAGAGGCTATTTAGCTACAGTGAGGCTAATATAAATTTTTGAAGAACATTCCTACAACTCAGCTGTTAAGGGAAAAAAATTCACGCATCTCCTCGAAGTGAATCATGACGAGTGGACGAAGCACTGGGGGATCGTTCTTACCGTAAATCACCCGTGAGAGTGCTTACTGCTGCTAAAACGATTTCCGATCCAATCCAATGCAATACAATTCAATTTATTCCAATTCAATCCAATCCAATCCAAATCCAAATCCAAATCCAAATCCAATCCAATCCAATGCTCCTCGCGCACGCGCAGCACGGTTCTCCAGAAGCTCTCTCTCTCTCTCTCTCTCTCTCTCTCTCTCTCTCTCTCTCTCTCTCTCTCTCTCTCTCTCTCTCTCTCTCTCTCTCTCTCTCTCCTACCTTTTGTGAACCTTTTATTTTGTTCATGCTAACCTCCTGTGAACCTTTTGTTCAAAGATGTTTCGATTTGCACTGTGCTGTGCGTCTCTCTCTCTCTCTCTCTCTCTCTCTCTCTCTCTCTCTCTCTCTCTCTCTCTCTCTCTCTCTCTCTCTCTCTCTCCCCCCTCTCTCTCTCTAACCTTTTGTGAACCTTTTATTCACAGATGTTTAGATTTACACGGTGCTGTGCGTCTCTCTCTCTCTTTCTCTCTCTAACCTGTTGTGAACCCTTTACGTTGTTCTTGTTAACCTTTCGTGAACCTTTTGTTCACAGATGTTTCGATTTACACGGTGCTGTGCCGTGAGCACGGACGCCGGACGGACGCCGGACACAGCCTCGGCCTGGGCCCTGAGATGGATTTCAAAGTGTTTTTGTTTGTGTCAGAAACCTACTCCATAGTTCTTGTAGAAGCAAGCCCAAAAATAGTAAGCATATTCGCTCACGCTAACACAAGTTATTACCCCGACGAGACAGAACTATTTGTTGGCTCGGCGGCTTGCGATGACGTAGAAGTCCGACCTCGTCCGAGGCGAAGTACTCATTTCATCGTTGGCTGCCGGAATTCTCTTCTATGTCTGCGATTTTTGACGGCGGTGGTTCTACCCGCGTTGGTTTACAGCATCGTCGTTACCATGGTTACTTTAGCGAGTGGGTCGTATTGAGAAACTCTACGGTCGCGTATGGGACGACGACGCCCCCTTTTTTTAAGCTACCTTTTCAGTCCTGAGCAGGAGCAGTAGAGCAGGAGAGCAGGAGATACGGCGTACACCGTGATTGCGGAAGTCGACTGTGCATGCGCGAGAGTTTCCGTTACCGTCGCTACATAGCGATACAGTGGCTAGAATTTCTAGCGACTGTAATAGCGAGCTGCCTGCGCCGGCGAAATGCACGCTCGCGTCTTGATTAGATTACCGTGAAGTTCCCAGATAACGCCCTCCCCCGAAACATCGCCGACCCCCTTTTACGGGTGAAATACTCAGTTTACTGAAAGACCCCAAAAATAGCCCACCCCGTAAAATCGATGGCTTTAGCGCCGATGAGTGAACAAAACAAACGCGAATCATCTCTTCATGTGTAGATGCGGTGCACTTATTCGCCCTTTCTGCGCTGGACCCGAAAGTTCGCCCGTCTCGAATTTTTCACTTGATATCACTATACTTTGGGTGGGCGCTCTTTCGGAACTTTACGGTATAGCAAATGCACTGCACTCGGCGCTTCATACAAGTAATCTTAGTTGATGTTGTTTATTACATTCTTGCTAATTGATGATCAGGAGTACGATAAATGACAACTTTTTTTCAGAAGAGCGAGCAAAATCTCCGCCCCTACTCCAGCCTCCCAGGCTTCCAATGGTCCAGATGCGTTTATGAACTAGCACATTTCTTTTATGCTTTTAAAATCGTGTTGGTCAAGGTAATATAGGTAACTGCGGAATTATTACAGTATATCTTACTAATTTTATATAGAAATATTTATCGGAGGCGTGAATTCGGATTAATACAATACTTGGTGCTACTTGTTCCCACTAGATGGTGGCGTCGACGTCATGTTTTTTAAAGCTCTACAGCAGAAGTATACCACTCTTTTAAAATAAAATTATTACATTGTGACAGTTTAATTTAAAACGCCCAAGATTCAAGCTATTTCAAGCGTAAGCGAACAGTTCTGGGCAACAAACTTTTCTGTCATTTGCTTTGAGACGAATTCGCCAGATGTCGCTACTTGGCAGCCAGTAAGCCCATGGAAGATGAGTAAGCCGGAATGCAGAAACCGCAGAGTGCAATAGTGCAATCCGTCCGTTTTCAGCGGTAAACAGGCACTCTTGCTTCAGTTAACACTTAACACGGAAAACGGTAAAGCGCGCTAAGGACACTAGGCAACACGGTTCATTCAGAAGGCCGGGCGCACCAAATCACACTTTACTGCGATCATGACTTGATAGGAAGCAATGAAATGAAACTCTTTGACAGGAGTTGTCGCTACGGGATGCGCATGCTCTTCACCTTTTCGTGACCGGCGCAGAGAATCAGCTGTGACAGCGTTTGGGCTTGAACTGATTTACTGAGTCCACGTGAGCGCACTTGAGCGTGCGCCTCGTGGTCACGAGCAGTGCCTGTCGTTGTCCAAGCGCTGCGTGAGGAGCTCCCGCCGTCGTCGTCGGCGCGGCGCTCTCTCGTCGCGCTGTTCGTTACAACCTCATAACTGAAACAACGTCGAGGTTACGCTCGAAACACAGGTGATGCAAAGAATCCTGTCGGGTACAGCATCCAAGAAAACAAATGCAACTGATGAACCTCTTACACCAGACACGGAGCGCTGAGCGACCACGCTGCGGGCGTGGTTGCTCTTACGCTCACAGTGTACTTCCGCCGAGAACAGCGGAGCGTCGAGCCGAGTGTGTAATCGCTTTACACTTCGGTATAACCCAAATATCTGGCACAGAATAAACGGAAACGGACACTAAAGGTATTTTTCGTAGCTTTCTGATGTTTTTACGCTCGTAAAAAATTGCTTAAATCAAGGGCGCACTAGCACGTCACTGATTAGTTCAAGAAATAGCCGTTGCGCTCCGATACCATCGACCGCCACAAAAACCCCATTTCAGGGGCCTTTAAGGTGCTTCACCACTGAAAGTAGAAGCCGCGGCGACTTCCTAGCCACTTCCTCGCGGAATAATTATGTACTAGGTCACACGGAGCAGCTGGCGGCCGCCGACAAAAGCCACCGGCAAGAAACGTAACCATGTGATTGCAGGGGCGCCTGTAGTTTCAATTGATAGGCTCACTTGAAGGCTAACGTGCAGTTACGGCAGCAATAAATCTGCTTTAGTACTCCTTCTATTAAGTCAATGCTGCCACATTGTAACACGAAAAGGTTCCTCCTTCATGCACAGCTTTCGTCGGTAGCACCGAGGAGAGTGAGCCAGAGCACCGAATTTTGAACAAAACTATCTGTTTACGGGAGCTAGTTCTTACAATACTGATTCTCTCTACCCAAGTTTTCGACACGAGCCGCGATATCGCTCACGACTCAAGACGCGCTGGTGACGTGCGCATCTGTCAAAACGGCGTTCCCGGAAAATCGGAAGAGGCGGCAATAGCCTTGGCGCTCACGCTGCCTAACGGGAGCAAAATAATCACGAACTCGCAAAAAGCGTATGCCAACTATAGAAAATGGCAGGTGTCTCTGACGGTACTCAGAATACTAGAGGGAGGAATGCGCCGCATACCCGAGCAGAAAGTCGAACTGATATGGACACCGGCTCACTCAGGGCTGGATGGCAACGAACTCGCCCACCAGCTTGCCCGAGAACTTGAACACCGAGCACGAGCCGCAGGCCATAAAGACTTACAAGGACATCACCAACCACTACAGGGAAGGCAGACGGCGGTACCCTGACCCGCATAAATCGCTCAGCAGAGCGCACCAAACGATCTATAGGCAAATACAAGCAGGATCCTTTCCGCACCCCTATCTCCAAAGCAGAATGTACCCCGAGATATACGAGAAAGAGTGTAGCTTCTGTGGGCAATTGGGCACGCTCCGGCACGTCATCGGAGAGTGCGATTTCACCGAGACAATCCCCCCACCCCTTACCCAACCCTCCACCACCCTTCCCACACCCCTTAACGAGCGATGGGAGACCTTGCTAACCAGCCCCGCCTTGGAAGACCAACTCGTCCTGATCTCCAGGGGCCAGGCAGCCGCGGAAGCATATGGGTCCCGTGAAGAGGGAACCACCCCATCCGGCACGTAGTCGCCGCAATTTTGTGCGGCTAAATAAAGTTGTTCTCTCTCTCTCTCTCTCTGAGTATTTCGTATCTGTGATTCATTAAAGTCAAATTAAACAAAGCTGTGTTTTGTTGCTGTCTGCGTTTCAGAATTGTTTACCGAGATTTTTGTACTTTAATTTTCTCAACCCTTTTCGTGGCCGCGTCGAGCAACTGGAGGTTCCGTATGTGGTTTCAGTCTGGTGAAATGTAATCGTAACGAACATCTTGAAGCGACAGTGTAGTGGACGCACGCTTCTGGGACGCGCATCATTGTGGTTGTTGCGATTTTTTTTATTCCCAGCACCGGCTGTTACTTCGACGTCCAGCCCCGAAGCTTGTAACGTCCACAGTGTTTTTTTTTTTTTTGTCTTCACGATTTCGTGGCGTTCGCGTATTTTCGTAAAAGTTCCTGTACATTCTGGTGGCATGCGGAAGCCGCTGGCGTTGTTTATTAGGGTCAAGTGACAGGACTAGACGCAGAATGCGAAGCTGGGGTGTTTTAATGCAGAAGCATAATTGAAGCACCCTTGGAAGAATAGTATGTGTACCTTGTGTCTGCAACTGTGGGTACTGGTCCAACTTGGGTCAGCATCGCGTTGAATATCATCATCTTACAGTGAGGAGAGGCTGATGCGCCACTGTCCCTCTCCAACAGAAGGATCATGGTTCCGCTGGATGACACATTACTGCCCCTCATGACGAGGGGATCGCAATCCTGAAATGATGCTCCTCGCAGTATGATGATGAGGATGATATGCCGTGACGCACGTGATGACGCACGTGACGTTTAACGCTGTGGGTGGCTGCTCGCCACGGGTTTGGACAATTTGCCCGAGGTTCCTAATTTGTTCCTTCGAAAAGCTTGCTGAGAGCTTAATTCCAGACAGGAAAGTATCAAGCAGGTCAATGCTTGATATTTTCCTGCCTCAAAGCTCTCAGCAAGCTTTCCGAGACCATTAGAAAATTAATCCTCTTGTTGCATGCCGAATTCCTGAAATGTACAAACTGGCATTTGTCCCCACACTTGCCGCAACGAACTAAAATCTACTATCGGACGGGAGCGTTGAGTACTTACAGAATTCCAGCCGAAGAGGCGTACAAGAGACGCGGGTGCTGACCAAAATGCCTGCCTGAGCTAACCACTGTCTACGATCACCGCACACGGGGGCCGACCTGTTCGCTGGCCGACCTGTTCGCTGGCCTTTCGCAGCGAACAGGTCGGCCTCTTCTATGAGAGAACTTGCGCATGCCACCACTTCACCAGCACGCTTGCTTAAACCTCATGGGCATAAGCAAGCGTGGGCAACGAAGATGAACGTAAAATCTCCCTCTCCTAGTTCATGGCTGCGGTCTGAGCCATGGCGTTGCTGGTAAGCTGATGACACTTCGGCCCCTTCGGGCTAAGGAAAACGCGTGAAAGACAAGCGAGGGAACCGGCGAGCACAAATAACGTCCGATCAAACGTGTATCTCGGGCAGAGTAAAGTCCAGTTGATTAAGGGACTCTATAGGGAAGTGGAAATCCGTGAAGCATCCTGGTGTTGTATTTTAAGTGCACTTCCTAGAAGAGGTGAGCGAAGCGCAAAGGGTGGCACAGCTCGAGCGCCTGAGCTCCACAAAGACTGGCAGAAAAATTCTGCAAAGACTGGGAATCAACCCTCCCTTGGGATCGCTACGGGAGGACGAGATCGTCCCACTAAGAGACGAAATCGCCCGAAGTATCAAAGTACCGCCGCTCCCGCGCAACATCCACCCGGACAGAAACGCGGAACGGCGAACGGCGCGAGCACAAGCGCTCGCCAAGGCGTATAACGCAGACGAGAGAGCCGTGTACGTGGACGCGGCCAAGTACCGCGGACGCTCCGACGCGTACGTGGCGGTGGTGCTGAAAGCCACCACTGGAGAATTGCTGAATGCCGGCAGCGTGAGGGCCAGAACGGCTCGACAGGCGGAAGAGGCGGCCATAGCCTTGGCCATGAGCTGCCCGACAACGACCACGATTCTGAGCGACTCCAGGTCGGCGATCGCAAGCTTCGCCAGGAATGCAGTGTGCAGGACCACGGCACGCATCCTCTCGAACGCCGAAGGGAAGGGTCGAACAAGGACTACAAGAATCCGATGGTTCCCCGCACACGCGGGAGTGGACCTACCGGACGGACACAGCAACCGCAACGAAGAGGCGGACGCCGCAGCGCGAGAACTATCAACGTGCCGCACTGCGCCACCCCGCCCGCCGTCCCCCGCACCAGCGGACCGGCAACAGCAGCACAACGCAGACGCAGAGATGGAGCCCTTGACCGTCTACGGTGAAGTGCTCCAATGGTACAGAGACGGGAGACGCGCCTTCCCGCCACCCCACCCGGGACTGACGAGAAGAGAAGCGGTGCTCCTACGGCAGATGCAGACTAAGACTGTGCTCACGCCAGCGCTTGCGCGAAACGTGTGCCCGGACGTTTACGAAGACAGTGTGTGCAGTGTGTGTGCGCTTACAACCGCGGACCTCGCCCACCTGCTGTGGGGTTGTGGTGGACACGTAGCAAGCGGGGGCTGCAAGGACCTCCCCCCGGACATTTACGGACTCCTGAGCTCGCCAGAATGCGAGCGGCAACTGCAGGCAGTCCAGCGGCTCGAGGCTGCTCTGGCGCAGCAGAGGCGAAAGGGGGACCCGCACCTTCTTCTTTCTGCCGCCCCTCGGGGTGGCGGAGGGAAGAGAGACGGGGACCCTTCTAGTAGCCCAGGCTGTGGTCCAGGCCCCAGTGCTTCGAGGTCTGCCTAACCATATAGACAGGGGGGACGGCGAAGCCCTGCGTGGCCTGACCCGTCTCCTCCCGCCGGACAAATGTTCAATAAAGTCATTTCTCTCTCTCTCTATAAGCGACCCCAAACCATCCACCGCCGGCGACGGCGGCGGCGGCGTCGGCGGCGGTGGCGTCCGCAGTGCTCCTCTATATTTAAAAAAGAAAAAGCATCCGGCGCCAGGTTTCGATCCGAGGACTTTGCGGCCGCAGCGCGACGCTCTACCGACTAAGCCACGGACGCCACGCTGATATCAGTGTGAGTAACGCGCCTTATATCTTTAACGCATTCAAACTACGTCGTCAGCGGCGTGCGTTGGCGACTCAGCGGCGTTATAGCGGCTTGATAACTGCGTGGTGTACACGTGATACTACAAACCCGATGGAAGAGATGGAAGAGAAGGCGGCGAGGCGGTGGGCTGCGGGGGCCGAGCGCAAGCGCCGCAAGCGGGCCGACAACCGTGCATTCGCACTTTCACATTCTCCCCCTCGGGGAAATGCGGGGGAATTTTTTTTCGTTAATTTCGGAGCTACCCTTTGTTCAAAGTAGGCCGCATTCCACCTCCACTTAGTTCATTTTTGTCTCAAAAAATAGTTAATCCCGGCTTCTAATTCCGCTGAGAGAAGCTCCTCGTCGCGCACCCACTACAGCGGGATAACGAACGCAACCATCCACGAAAACGAAAGTACACGCGCTTCGACACAAGTTCACGCAACGCCCAACATCTGAAAAATCGCCGCTGCATAAGAACAAACAGGGGGACACAGGATGTGGCGAGCAGGTGTCAGTCCTTCCCGAGCTTCGAGGGCGCCTCGTGGCACTTCCCCGTTTGAGAAGAAAAAGACAAACCGCGGCCGGCTGGTCTTTTCGGTGGCACCGAGGCGCATAATACTGCGCGCACCTTAGTTCCCACCAGGAACCCCCTTCCACACTTCATCCCTAATCTGGTCGCGCTCACGGCCGTAGACTCTCGACGTTGATGAAGGATTAAGCGATGCGACGACGTCGCCCTCAAACTTTCCCCGAACTGTGCCATCCCACAGCAATCACCCTCTCGCACCACGTCCCCAGTTCTGCCCCCCTTCCTTAACTTTGTATAACATGAGCTGCCGCTTGTATACAGCTCAACATTCCGGGCACCCGAAAATCACCGGTTTAAATAAAAAACTGAAGTAAGCTCACACTAACGCGTAAGACTTGAAGGTAGCGAAGCTGTACCCAACCTTCACGACCATCACGACGGTTTAAGTCCACGATTGTAGCCGATTTGCTTCTTCTTCGCTGCCACAACGACCTTTACTCCTTCTTTGTTGCTAAAACGGCGAAGAAGCAAATCGAAGATGCAGAACGAACGAAATGAAGGAAGGAAGGAAGGGTGTAGAAGGAAGGCAGGAAAGTTAACTTGGCTAGAGCCTAGTTTGTTATCCTGCACGTGGGAAAGGGAAAATAGGCAAAAAAGAGAAAAGAAAGAATGAACGAAATGAACGCGCACGCTAAAACTAGGCGCCCGCAGGTGCAACGTGTACCCTATCACGTGTTCTGTGTCGAGCAGGTGCCGTGATTCGTATCCCCCCAGTCCCAACCCAGCGAGTTAGTCCTTTGACTTTCGGGTGCTAACTCGCGGTCGTAGCCGAGTGGATAAGACGACTGATTCTAACTCCGTTGAAATAACAGACACAGGTTCGAATACTGCCGGTGCCGGTGATTCCTCTGCTTTATACTGTTATACGGAGTTTTGTAAAACGCCGGAATCAAAGAACTGCTAAAAAACTGAGCTGAAACTACAATGGAAAGCTCTTGTCATACTGATTGGGGAACATGCCATTGAGTAAGCGGTGCTAAGGGGAGGATCCTGATTGCATCTGTCGAAACATTACTTGCAGCTGCCGTGTGAGTTCTGGGTGCGGGGCGGGATGCGTCGGCCTATCCTCTCGATGGTACCCCACTATTTCCCTACAAATAACCATAAGTTACCTTCTAGCCTCCGCCACGGCAGTTGCACGTTACGTTAACGCGTGGGCCTGTCGGTGGGAAAACTCATTGCTCTCCCCCGAGGAATGGGCCTGAACCCATAGCAGTTCATCCTGGCTGTCTGGAGGCATTTTGTCTCTCAGTGCGCAAAGCACCCGCCGGGACACCCGGACTGACTGGAAGTTCCCGTGCGCCCAGTGCGAGTCTGTTACCACCTTCGTAATGCCCGGAAAGGTGGAGGCTATAGCGCCATCGCCAACTCTTCGCCTTCTTCCACGCCTCTGAATTGAAAGGATGCGCTAGTCAGCGTCTCGTTTCTGGTTGGCGCCACCGCCACTGCACTGGTCGTCCCCTTGTTTTTGGAGGCGTCCATGAAGATGACACTCTCTTCGGTACCTTGAGAGCACGAGCCCTGTCCTCGCGCCTGCCGCCGTGGTGGATAGTATTCATGTTTTTTGGGAGTGGCTTGGTATTGATTGCGTCTATACATAGCCATTCGTCCAGAAGCTGTTCTCGATCTGTCAAATCGGCTTCAGAGCAGGCGAATTTTATAGCGTGGGAGAAAGTGGTTTTTTGAACTCTGAAGTCCCGTAAGTACTGTCTGCGAGTGTAATGCATTTCTCAGCGGTGCTCTTTTGGGTCATAGAAGGGAGGCCAGGGTAAAAAAAAGGATAGGTAGTGGGATACAAATATAGGCAGGCAGTTGAACGTATATACAAAATGAAGACAGTCAGACGGGCGCACGCCAACAGTCATATGCACAAATTGGCAGACGGATGACCAGAGAGACGGGTAGGTTGACATGGCGATAGACAGAGAACGCCAGGCAGAAAGTGTGCGACTGATTCACGGAAAGACGGAAATATAGGGTGTTCTTTATTTTAACGACGCACGTACTCAGAGTCTGGCAGGCAGCCGTGCGCGTGGAAAGACTGACGCACTATTACTCACAGAAGAACGCATGCTGTCACTTGAACTGACGAAGGGATGACAGCCGCACGCAAACAGGTCGGCGAAACAGAGGAATTGAGGAATATATAAACGAACACTGGTCCCGCCTGCCGCATATGTCAACACCACATCTCCCCTGTAATATTATAATTACTTATCAACGCAATAGCGTTATTAGGCTCATTTTTCGATTTTGTCGTGCGTGCTAGCCGTCCGCTATCAGCCCTGCTCATCAAGCGTCCACGGAAATATGTAAACGCTGCAAACTGGAAACTACAACTGATGCAGCCCGATACGAGGGCTCGCCCGAAGCAGCGGTACAGAGCAGCGACAACTAGATAAGGGAAAGGAGGAAGATGATACTATTGCCGAGACGAAAGGACAGATAAGCGATTCATGCAGGCGCCACGCCTGCGCAATGATGTTCGTTTTAGGCACCCTAAATAGTGATGATGTTCGGCACATACGGTCACTAGCTGTTCCCTCAACTGTAGCCACTGCCAAGGCGCCTCTCCAATCTATACTAATACCGGAGCTAACATTGTGTCACCTAAATAAAGAGACACGCAAAAGATTAACGCCAGAAACTCTACATCCCTGGGAAACCTAGATTAGCACCAGAAACCAAATAAAATGTCTCGCAATAAAAAATAAAACCGAGTATATGGCTTCTAATTGCGAGAATATTGGAATAATATTTCGAATTTTTCGGGGCTGATAGTGCCGAAGCTCTCTTCAGTAAACGATGAATGGCGTTACGCGCGCAATTTACATGACCTAAAAATGTGTCAGCATGTGATCTCAGAAAACAGTCACGTAAGAATCATTGGCATGCCCATACAGAGAAGCGGCAGAGCCAATTACACAGTGACAAAAATACAGGGAATATTTGAAAATTAGACTTACATTGCAAAACGACGATATACGGGCCAGCAGGAATAAAAGCAGAAACGAGAAAAAAAAACGTATACGCAGTGATCACGAGGGATGTCGGTCAGCCTGTCCTACCGGAAACTTAGCCGCACTGAAGAAACCCAAATAAGGACCATTATTACAACAGCATATAGGGCAGCCCGCCGCGCCAGCATTTCAATTTTCAAGATCACCCCACAGGTCCTAAATTGTCTTGCAATGAATTTGAATATATCTTACAGGCCACTATTCTAGCACAAAATGAGCCTCTGGGGAAAAATGGGACTGCCGATCCTATGGAATTTATGCCACATCTACAGAAAGAAAAGGGCTTGTCGCCATTATGGATATGTCACCAATCCAGCGGTTCTCCATTAAAGCCCTCCCCTTCTACCCCCCCCCTCCCTCATCCCCCCCACCGAAAACATAGACCCAGACCTACACAAGAACAGGCGAAAAGCTAGGGTCAAATTGTTTCGAGAAAAGCTCCAAAACTATGAAAACACAGTGTACGCCGACGCCGGGACGTTTGAAAGGACGACGGCCGCAATTGTCACAGTGTACTACAGTGTCAATCGCTGTGGCTTCATTACCCTCCACACACAGGAAGGTTAAATCGGAAATCGTCTTTACAATTCGCCTAACGGACCTATGCTTAAACATCGTTACGCATGCTCAAAAGACCCTTAACCTACTTTCTTGGCTGCAGGCATGGCACCTAAACGACTGAGCTGGATTCTTAAATTGACAAAGATGAAAGTTCACGCCACATGAAAACCAGGACACGGCAGTCTAGAAGGGAACGATTAAGCCCACAAAGATCCGTGAAAACTGGTACCGTGATCCAGGTTGACCAGGACTACCGCACTTATCTCATTGAAAAATATTGGGAATTCTCCATGTCCTACGCCTAGGAAACCATCCTTCCCCGTGCCACACAAGCATCTAAGCACCAAATAACTGCAAACTTGACGCGCGATACAATCCAATACCTATATCAACAAGTATAGATGGGCGAAGATGTTAAGTAGGAAATGTGAAACATGACCTTAACTGTGCTAAATACGGGAAAACACCCCACTCTCTTCACGCGACGTGGTCATAATCAAGGATATGCTCAGGGGCAAACAACTTCCATTAAATCTTAATAAATCCCCGATTTTCTCTCTCTCTCTCTCTCTCTCTCTCTCTCTCTCTCTCTCTCTCTTCTCTCTCTTTGTCTCTCAGTTTGCGTGCGTGTTCTAAATAAACCAAAACATTCAGTTAGGTCAGCCGCATGTTCTTGAGTGCTTCGCCGTAACCCCTGGGTCTGTCTTTAGTCTCCACCCACCATGCCCACTCGGGACGCCTCCCCACACTGGGGGCGCGGTGTGTTATAGCGCGCGCCTCCCTGTGGGCCGTCTCGTTGTGGTTCGCTCAGTACGGTGAGCATTCGTCCGCGTGCGCCGGGATCCATCTGATTTCTACTATTCTTTCTTCATGGACACCCGTTTTATCAATGATCTTGGCTGCCTTGCTGCTCACTCGGCCATTCGCCAGGTTGCGGACGGCCTCTTGCGAGTCGCTCAGGATCGTGTCGCAAGTGGCTTCGGACATCGCCAGGGCTATGGCGATCTCTTCTGCCTCGGTGGCGTTCTCGCACTTTGCGCTCGCTGAATTGGCCACCCTTCCCGTTCTTGCGTTTATGGTTACCATCGCATACCTGCCTTGGCCATAGTCTGCCGCATCGACGTACCGTGTTCGCGGGTCGTTTCTGTATTGCTTGATTATGTATTTTGCCCTTGCGCGTCTTCGTTCTTGATTGTGTTCTGGGTGCATGTTTTTTGGAATGGGACTCACCCGCACGTTCTCCCGCACCTTTTCATCTAGGTCTTGGAGTTGCCTCCCCGTAATCTGGTAGCCGTAGCCCAGGGTATCGAGGATGGCTCTACCCGTCTTGGTCGCTGCCAGTCGTTCTCGTTGTGCTTCTAGCTGGGCCTCGATGAGCTCATCCACCGTGTTGTGGACGCCCAGTTGCAGCAGTCGTTCGGTGTTCGTCGATTCGTTTAGACCTAGTGCCCGTTTATACATTCTTCGGATCATAATGTCTATCTTGGCCTTGTCGGTCTCCGTCCACTTGTGGTACGCCGCCGTGTATGTCACGTGGCTGATCGCGAAAGACTGCACCAGTCTCGCGAGCCCCTCTTCGCGCATGCAAGTCTTTTTGGTCGATACGCGCTGGAGCAGCCACAGGGTACTTGCCGTTTTGGTCGCCAGTTTTTTCATCAGGTTCTCCTTGTTACCGTTGCCGTTGATAAGCATGCCCAGCACCCTGATCTCCGGCACTTCGGGGATTCGCTGGCCTGTCTTTGTGATCAGCTCCAGGCGATCGCACTCCCTTGGGGGCAGCGGCTGCCGACCCACCTTGCGAGGCGAGTATACCAGGAGCTCTGACTTGGACGGCGAACACTGCAGACCCATTCCGTCCAACCGATCTTCGATGGCCGAGATCGCCTTCTGCAGCCTTCTCTCGATATCTGCGTCTGTGCCACCGGCCGTCCATAGGGTGATGTCGTCTGCATAAATGGCGTGTCGAACGCCTTCGACGCTCGACACCGCTTCGGCGACTCGGATCATGACAATATCAAAGAGCAGCGGTGAGATCACCGACCCTTGAGGTGTGCCCACGCTGCCTATGTCGCGTTCTGGTAAATCTATCTCTCCCGCGTGCAGCTAGATCTTGCGGCCCGACAGGAAGTCCTTGATGGATTTGTAACTCCGCTCTCCCATGTTGAGCCTTGACACTTGCGCCAGGATGGCCGAGTGCCTCACTCGGTCGAAGGCGCTCTGCAGGTCTAGGCCCACTACCACCTTGCTGTCCCTTGTATCGTCCTCGATGATTTCTTTCTTCAGTTGTAGCATCGCGTCTTGGGTGCTCAAGCTTCTCCTGAACCCGATCATCGAGTCCAGATACAGCCCCTCTTCTTTACCGGGCGCTGGGTCGCGAAGAGGCAACGTATCTCAGAAGGCTACAGACGGCGTCGGTCACGTCACAGGCAGCGCTACACCACATGTATCCCGACGAATACCCCAATGCCCAATGCAGCGTATGTAAGAAAGGGCCGGCCAACCGGTGGCACGTCATGTGGGATTGTGCCTCCGACCCAGACGGCGCAAGTTTTGAAGAATACCCGGCGGACCTCCAAAAAGCCATTGAGTCAAGCAGGTCATTGAGTCAGCAGGTCTTCATTGCACTCGAAAGGCACGGGCTCCGCAAAGGGGCTAGCGCTTAGTAGGGCCGCAAAGAAGATGCGACGGTGGGCCACGTCGGGGCGGGGGTCGTAACAGACCCAAGCCCACTGCAGGTTTTATTGAAATAGTCATTTCCAGTCCAGTCCAGTTAGGCCAGAACGCTAGGAAATAAATACGGTGAGACACTGACGCTGTCACCTTCAGGCTTGCTCAAACTGACCAAGAGAGCACAGCAGCAGACATGTTAGCCAGACAAGCGGAAATGTCGCATGCCTTCCCTGTGCCGCAGTGATCGTTGCGGCTAGTCTATCTACCGTCGTTGAACTGCAATTCTCGAAAGCATACATGGTAAATTCACGACGCCAGCACAAAACGCTTCCTCCATGTCGAAGTTACGCAATCGCGCCATACATTTTAAGACCTAAACTTAGATGTCCCCTACAACTTTTTTTCTTGCATTTTAATTATTAGTTTTAATTGTTTATTGCACCTAATTAATATTAGCTGGGTATTTTTGTTTGGGACAATTACACGCGAGAAAGGCTTGTTTTACCTGTTTTACTCCGCCCGCCCCCCAACCCTACGCAACCTATGTTTGTTTCGTGAAGTTTATTTTCTCTTTTAAAGCGAAGCTTTCTTTGCCACACTAACGACGAGCGTATGCAAAAACTCACTGCAGGAAAGCCAACTTTATACAATGGCAATGCACTTGATGATGATGAGTTTCCACAAAGGCACATCGAGCGCCTCAAAAGAAAAAAAAAACCGCTCCCCGTGGTTGGAATCGAACCTGGGTCATTCGGGTTATGAAACCGACCTCTACCCGATTTCGCCATTCCGACACGGTCGAAGCAGTTTGAATTTCAGACTGCCTTTGACCCACGTTGCATATAACTTGAAATAAATAAATAAATAAATAAATAAATAAATAAATAAATAAATAAATAAATAAATAAATAAATAAATAAATAAATAAATAAATAAATAAATAAATAAATAAATAAATAAATAAATAATAAACTGAAACTTCTAAATAAATCAATTTCAAACAAATCAATCGCGAGCGCCCACTTAATTTCGCGCAGAAAAAGCTTCGCGTTTCAACCATCTTTCTTCTTAGATGAAAGGGGCTTTGATTTTTTTTTTTAATTGCTTTCAGGGAGCAAATAAACACGGGTTATACATGTTTACCTAATGGTCATAAATAGCGGCGTTTAACACCAGGAGAATAACATGCGGGAGAATGAACTTACCGGAGCAAGGGCCAATTCAAATTTTTAAACTACCCGTGTTGTCACGTCACTGAGTGGCCCTCTCAGCTCTAAAATACAATTATCTTGCTTCGCCTCACTGACAACTGTGAGAATTATCATGGGAAGTCATGAGGAACCCCCGCACTGTCACTACGTTGTTTAGTTTGCGAGGCCATCTGCACCTATTTTACTTTCCAAGAGTACTGCAAAGAACTTTGCTGGGGCCGAAAAAATTTTACTCCTCAAGAAAGCTATCCTCAAGACAGCTCACATTCATTTCACAACCACTTTACACGAATAATCAATAAAGGGAAATTGTTGGCAATGTCTTGCGTTGTTTTGTAGAACGGGAGAGAGTAAATGGAGCGTAGGTTTTCTGAGCAATAATTTAGGAGTGTATTTACGAGCAGACGAAGAAGTCTCGAAAGGAACGAGAAATGCGCCGGTATCGCATTCACCAGGTGGTTGCGTACTTGCTTAGCTAAAGAGCTGTAATTTGGTTTATTGAATAAAGGACATTTGTGGTATTTATTGTGGTATTTATGTCTGATTACAGCCATCGCTCTCGTCATTTCTTTTTCTTTTTGCTATTGTTCTGGAGTGTTTCTTCTGTTTTGTACAGTAGCTCATCAGGCAGATCGGCGTTGGAAGTGGCTGCATTTATTCAGTTGGAACCGGTGGCAACAAGGTGACACGGAGAGAGTCATTCCAATAAATAAATAAATTATCAACGGAGATAAACTTTCTCGTTTCAACTATCAGGATAAGTAAACATGCCATGCAAATGATCGGCGCGGAATTTCAGCCCAATGGCCCTTGTTTCAGCTAATATCATCTGCGCCAAGGTGCACCCATAGCGCGGACATGAATTATGTGCCCCCTCCTCTCTACTCGTATTCGTTGTCAAATTTTATCATGGTGAATTCTGCTGTGGGCAAGAACCAACTTCTGTCTAATAATTCGCCGTTTAAAATAATCGTAAATGTTTTACATGTAACAGATTTTTTATTTTGGATTTTGCACGAAACCAAACCCGGGAGTGGAAATCTAAGTCATTCCATCGAAACTTACTTAAGTGTCACAGAAAAAAAAGACACGGCTTTTTTTTAATTTTTTGGTAATTTACATATATTTGTTCATAGGAGGCAAAACAGAAAACTAAAGGGAGGAAATTTATTGTCAGCCAACCTCAAAAGTATGGCATGATCCTGTTCCTGGTCCGGAATAAAGGAGAGATCACAATATGTTAGCAAAGGTTTTCAATAATAAAATCTCGATTACTGAGATTCGACAGCTTATATCCACACTATTTGCCCTACTATAGTTCGGCAAGAAAAGATTCATCATTATCTATCGGAGCTACATATATTTCAGTGCCGAAATGAGTTCAATCGGCTAATGTTTGACGAAGCATTTAAGGGAAACGTCTCTTTTATACGTAAGAAACGCACACTGTCCCGCATGACGCCCAATTCGCCATCAGAAGTGCCGGTTTGCATAGAGGCATGCGAATAATGAGAGTGCTTCTGGTATTTCGCAAATGGTTTTCGCTGCTTAATTCAACTCAAAGCGTAGTTATAACGTTTAAAATGTTATTTTTTATATTCCAAAATTACCAACAATGCATTAAAAGTGGTTTGGCCGCAAGACATCCCAATCGCTTTAAGCTTCACCGCATGGCTTGTGATTTCGAATTTGCTTTATTGGCACAATGTTGCCGGTCGGCGAAAAAAATGAAACACGTGGAAACCTAGGTTATATTATTTGTGGTGAGGCGCCCTTTGTGTGTAGATTATAAGCGGAAAAGATACCTCTGTCAGTAGTTCCACGAGCGAGTAACCAACCGTAACTGCCATTTGGCCATTTTTTGCAAACAGATACCCGGTCAGTGCTAGACAGTGCCGGTCACGGCACTGTCTAGCTGGTAATTCGTGAAGAGTACAGGTTTTCTGTTGTCTTCTTCTCAGTAAAACTCCCACGAAGACGAAACTCGAACGCATAAATGTAGTTCGAAGGAAGGCCTTAAAGCAAGCATTGGGAGTGCCGCAATATACATCGACACAAGCGCTCCAGGCCACCGGAGTCACCAACACACTGGAGGAGCTCTTAAGTGCACAGCGCCTAGGACAATTCCACCGACTCCCTAGCACGACCAAGGCATGGCCATCCTGCGTGATCTCGGCTTCTCTGCGGACCCACCACCATCCGCATCGCAGAAAGAAAGATGCCTCTCCCTTAAACACCGAGCACGCATCACCATCGCTCCCCTGCCAAAGAACATGGACCCCGACCGGTATGCTAAACGGCGCCACATCAGGACCAACGTCCTCTCGAAAACGCTGCAGCGCCTCGGCCCCGTCAAGCACGTTTACTACGTTGACGCACATCCTGGGGAAGATGAGGCAGGCATCACGGCTGTCGACGGACCCCTAAACAACGAACTTGTCGCGATCGAACCAGACGTACATGCTATCGACGACCTAGAAACTCGTTTTATTGCACGAGCCATATACGCCGCTACTACCCATATAGTTCGTCCGAAAACACCCATCTTAATCATCACCGATTCGCAATCCGCCTGCAGACGATTGATCAGAAATTATCTGCACCACCGCACAGCCCGCCTCATCAAAGACGCGCTCGACTACAAACCGTACACGTTCCAAATTATTTGGACTCCTGGGCATGAGGGTTTGGCAGGAAATGAGCGGGCACATACGCTCGCCCGAGCAACTATTTACCGGGCACCTGACCAGCTCTCGTCAACCTTAAGCGATGCACAGCCGTCTTTCAGCCCGCGCGAATACCTCGAGTCTTTTCGCACGCAGCGCAAGGTACATCCCTCCCCACATCGTACACTCACAAGGCGACAGTCCGTCCTCCTTCGACAGATTCAGACTAACACATTACCCACTGAACATCTCACACATCGCTTTCGAAATTTACCCGGCACCCCTACTTGCACGTTCTGCGGAGGTTACCCAAACATATTCCTCACAATATGGGCCTGTGATCGACATCCAAGGTTGACCCGCATCCGGAATACAACTCTGGACATCCTGGGAGGAAATGCTGGCTGACCCCAGCGCTGCGACACAGTTCCTGCTGACGTCCAGAGCGGAGCAAGCCATGGCCACAGCTTCCCAAGACGGCGCCCTGGACTAAGGGTTCTTAGGAAAATTAAGTTTCCATCCTTCCTTCCTTCCTTCCTTCCTTCCTTCCTTCCTTCCTTCCTTCCTTCCTTCCTTCCTTCATTCCTTCCTTCCTTCCTTCCTTCCTTCAGTCTTTGTCCTCTTCGGTGTACTCAGATTCGATGCATTTGAAAAATAAAATGCTACACTTTCATAACTCGCTCAACTCGCTCAACTCCATGCTGGCTCCGACTGACGTTGTTTTCGCGAAAAGTGACATCCCAAATATTGGCAAACTCACCACTACAGTCGCACAGTCACGTTCATTTCCGGTACTTTCTATCGGCGGCGGCCAGTCGCACAAACTATAGTATACCGCACTGACTGTTTTCCATATTATATAGCTTAATTGCTTCAACTTTGCGTTAGATAGACATTACAAATCTGACGTGGCAATTTTTCGAATGAACCAAACTAGCAGTTTGTCTTGATGGCCCCTGTAATGATTACCTGTAGTGGCTTCGGAGTCGTTACAGAGGCCGTGGCTCCTGTAACATGCACCAAAGGCTTCTAATTGTTGTTGCGGAGACCTGGGCTCAGGTAATGTGATGGTTGGAATCTTCAAGCCGTATGAATGTTTCTTTTTGTCTTTTTTTCCTTTCTCCCTGCAAACCTGTTTCCTCCTCCCACTGTGATGCCAGCCAGCGATGTAAATAAATAAAAGAATATATGATACAAATACAGGTTTATACGTATAGCGGTTATAGCCACATATCCCCTGAGATGGTTTATACGTCCGCATAAAACAATCATCATCATTCATGTTTTTTTCGTCGACACGCCAACAGTCAGCAACAAAACAATCTAAACCATTGCAACCATCGTCTTCGTCGACGCAGTAAATTAGCGCAGAAACTACTAGTCTCCAACGACGTGTTGTCCGTATTGAGTGACGTTATCACGAAGAAGGTCACTTGAACCTTGGTGCCGGCGGTTCTTTATGTTACAAGTACTCAAGACCAGAACATTACTCACCCATCGCGCACCACTTCGACTTTACTCTCAGGATTAGACAGGCATGCAGGAATCGAAATGGGACTTAAATCATACCCACAGAGCAACACGCATTGGTCGCACAGTTAAACCTGGATGTAAAGAACCTCTATGTAATGGATTCCTAGATTTAACGAAGTTTTTTTTAATTCCCCATTGCCACCCGACGTGTTCGCGACCTCACAGTAAAGACGTAGTTGTGACGGCTAACATTGATGTAACGAATTCGCTACGCTGATGAGTCATTGCTTTTTGCAGTTTTTCTGGAAAAACGGCTGGATAAATGCACTAATTTAGCGAATTTCGCCCGCACTGCAAACTACCGTGCGTTTCCACGTGAGTGCGGTGTCGTTTAGGCGCTAGGTCTGCCTCGCGGCTTGTAGTCAGGCGTCTCCACTGCTATCTGTGGTGTCCGTTCGTCGATGATTTATGTTGCGAGAAAAGGAAATGTTTTTTTTTTTTTTAAGACAAGCTCGTAATTTTAAATGCCGTCTCCGACGGCAAGAAATAACGTCGCCGCCCGGTACATGTATCCCACCTAGCGCTCTCTGAACAATTTTGAGTGCGAAAAAGAGGATAAACGTCGCGAAAAGGCGCCCTTTCAGCATAAGTTTGGTTCTTGAAACGCGTTAATGCACCGAAAAGTGTCAGAAAACAAAAGTGACATTTGTGAATACGGGGGTAAGTGACCTTGCTTCTTCGGGGGTGCCTTGTAGTGCCTAGCTTGAGAGAAGAAGTAGGCTCAGATAACGCAGTTTTCCACAGTGAGTTCACCTTCATTGATGTCTAGCATTTTGGTTTCGTATTTGCTTCATCACGTGAGTTGTAACTCGAAGCCTGCATGTAACGAAAAATTGCGAATTTTCGTCAACTTCGTTATATCCAAAAAACGCTGTACAACCGCAGAGGTGGGAAGACCGAATTTTCTGCATCGACTGTTTTCTGTTATTGCCTTTTTGTTTAGGACGTGTGTGGGTGTGCCTGTTTTCGCGCACATATAAACGACGTTCTCGCATGGGGAGCGCCGCTTTTCTTGCCTCTTCTGCAATGTGGAGAAGCCAAGGAATAGTTCGATACTGATCATCAAAATGCTGTCTCGTTTCATTCTACCGCAACCCCACGCACATGTAGAGCTCAGGTGGAAACTCGCGTCATATTACGCGAATTCCCCTCGCAACCTATTTCATGAACGTACACCGAAGAGCAATGCGTCTGGTGTGTTAATAGTGCGCCGCCGGTGCCAGTCAGCAAGCGCCGCCGGTGCCAGAATACGTTAAATGGTCATATACGAACAAGGAAGAAAGGAAACGAGAAGCTCTTAGCACACAGGACACGGTCGTGCGACCATTTTCGAAGCGAAAATGGGAACACTTCCACTCCGTGACTGGGCGAGAAAACGCACCGTGACTAGGCGAGAAAACGCGCAGGTCCAAGTGCTGTGACAAATAAGCGCACGCGCTTTTGGAGCGCTGCTCGGCCGCGTATTCAAACGCAGGCCTCAGCCGCAATTAGCCCTAATCTGTATACGCTGGCCAGTGTCACGGTGGGTCGCTCTACAAATGGGCGCCGCGCAACCTTTGGCCCGCTGGCCGCACTCGTGCCACTGTCTCGGCCAGCTGAACGGGACAGTGCTCACTTTGTAGGCAAAGGGAACAACTCGCGGCCCATCAACCTTGGCGGTGACACCGAGTTGGCCGGGGTGGAGCGCGAAAACTCCGCCCGGGCGTGCATGCCTCCCCTTGCCCCTCCCGCTCCGCCTTGCAGGAAACGGGGCTGTCTTGCGAAAATATGCATTCAGCGGGCGCAGTTTCCCTGGTAAGGTGGCGTATCTTGAACGCGGAAGCTTCTAATAGAACTGCCATCCACGTTTTATAAGATAACAACAAAAGGCAGCGGAGTTATATTTGACATTTGAGACCGCTGTTAAACACAGAGGCGTAGCCAGTCTTTTTTCCTGTCCGTTGGCGTAAAACCTACTGAGGCGCACGACTTGGCACTCCGCATATAGTGCCTCTACATGCGCTATTGCCTCTATTGCCTGATTGATTGACTGTAGGGTTTAACGCGCCGCGCGACGCAGGCGATGAGGCGCGCCGTTGTGGAGAACTCCGGATTAATTTCGACCACCTGGGGATCTTTAACGTGCGCCTAAATCTCGTACACACGGGTGTTTTTGCTATTCGCCTCCATTAGAAAAGAGGCCGCCGCGTCCGGGCATCAAGCTCGCGTCCTCGCGTCCACCGCCTAAGCCACTGAGCCACCGCGGCCTGTTGCCTCTATTGCCGATTGTTACCTCTATGGCCTCGATTGCCTTTATAGCCTATTGTAAGCCCCTATTCGGGTTGATAGGTGGTTTTTTCTGGGGGAAGGGGGAGGGGAAGGGGGTAGCACAGGGCCCTTGAATTCGATTCCCGAAGACCGGAGTCGCATTGCATGTCTGAGAACAAAACACGAATCCGTCGTCTTATCCAAAGCTAGAGTGTGTTATGTTGGGTCGTCGACATATTCACGATATTTTTCTGTTAATGTACCATATTTTCTTACCCACCGTACGACTACCATATTTTTCAAGGAATCACAAAAAGCTTGACAATATTTTTAAATTTTTTGTTGTAGCATAGGAAGGAAGTGATGCACCACATAGCTTGCTCCAAAGTGGTAAGACTGCTACAATTTTATTTGTGCTACCTGAATGAGACAGAAATTCAAAGCCACCAAGCGACAAAAGAAATAAATAAAGAAATTGAAAAGGAAAGGTAGAAAGAAAAGAAGAAAAAACGAGAGAGAGAAATAGAGAGAGAGAGAGGGAGGGAGGGATGGAGAGAAAGAGGCAAGCAGGCAGGCAAGGTAGGCAGGCAAGGAGGTTAGCTAGGTAGGTTAGGTAGGTAGATTAGGTGGGTGGGTAGGTGGGAAGGTGGGACGGTAGGTAGGTAGGTACGTAGGTAGATAGGCAAGTAGGTAGGTAGGAATAGTGCATATGTTCTGCTCATCGTCAGGTAGCTTAACGATGCGTTAAGAAACTATGCAGACCGCGACGCCTTGAGGCAGCATCCCCATAGTTTTGATGGTAGCATACCTTTATTTTGTCTCGTTATCTTACATTACCTTCATACTTCACGTTTAGGACGTACCAGCATACCGGAATTTACGGTAAGTATCAACCTATCCTTCTTGCCTTTTTGAATGTCGCAACAATATTGCCGTGAACAATGCCTTGTCAATCGTTTTATTTATGCTTCGTTGTTTGGGCGTGTCCCTGCATAACTATCTTATCCTGTCCGAGCATCTGTTTATCACTCTCTGAGGTCAGGCCACGTGTATGGCTACCTGGTTTGATATGGAAAAAGTGTAACCTATTCTTCACTCACCAGGGCTGTATTAGTATCAGAATGTCACACGTCTGATTCGATGTTTTAAAGTAAAAGCTTTCTTAGTGGGACTGCTGGCGTCCTGTCAAAACACCACTGCATTTCCCCACCAGTTGGTCGACCGAAAAGCTCTGATAAGATTTCTAGACGCAAGGTGTGTGCGTGAAACCGGGCTACCATTGTAAAAACGGTTACTTCAATGTCCCGAAAAAGGAAGGGTTCTAAATAAAACAATACAGGCATTGATGATAACAAAGGAGAACAATATATACTTCTATCTCACAAACCACGTATCGGTATACATTTAGATAGTTCGTATACGCATTTACTTATTGCGCGAAAAATCGTTACATGAGTTCGTTCTTGTTCGAGATTTGGGTCTTTCAAGGTTTTATGATCAATTGGACGCACTTCCAGCGAAGACTGGACGCTCTTTTAGCAAAGGTTTGGACGCACTTTTGACGCATTTTGCGGTGAGAAAGCTTTAGCGCTTCTCTCAACTTTCTTTAGGAAGGGAAGGTTGAGTTTTTTATCAAGGGGCTCGCGACATAATCCCGCGACGTAGTTTGGGCTCTAACATTTTGTATGTAATTGACGGAATAGCCCATGCGTCAGGCAGGCAAACAATAGTGCAAAACAATTGGGGCTGTTCACCAACTCTTCCGCCATTCCTTAAACATTGGAGCAGTGGTGGGGAGGATGGTTCAAACGCATCTATTATTATTATTACGCTGATGATGTCAAACTATTTAGGCACATTAGCAGTGTTCAGGACTGCTGTGCCTTGCAGAGGGATGCGTCGGAATTATCGGTCTGGTGCAGCAAAAGGTGTCTAATCTTAAACCCCGCTAAAACAAAGGTTGTCACGTACAGCCGGAAAACCCGTCGTCTACTGTTTTACTACAGTAGAGAGGGAGCTCCTTTGCAAAGGGTTGAGGAGATTAGGGACCTCGGGGTTCTTTTCGACAGTACCCTCTCTTTTTCTCCTCATATTAGGCTCATCACCCGGCGAGCGCTCCGAAGTCTTGGAAATGTGTGTCGGATTACAAAGGAATTCTCTTCTCCAGATCCATTTCTACTGCTATACAATGCAATATGTATCCCTCAGTTAGGATATGCTTCTGTTGCCTGGAACGGCATCTACCAATCTAGTAGTGAATTAATAGAACGTGTGCAGAAGAAGTTTTTATCCATATTTAAGCACCGTGATCACAATCACAATTTTCATCCTGATTCTGACTTACCCATAGTTCCTTCCATCCCTTCCTTTAACTGCAGACGTACGCGTGCAGATCTTACATTTCTTCACAAAATTGTTCATGGTGACCTTTCTCGCGCAGACCTGCTTAACTGTGTAGAGTTTAGTGTTCCGCAACGGCCCACCAGGTCGCATCGCCCGTTGTTGACCGCTGCGCGCAACTCCAATCATTCTCCTGTACGCAGAATGCAGAATTGTTACAACCGCTTCTCTGAACGCCTTGACATCTTTCAAAAATCGTTTACAATTTACCGTACAGCGCTGTTGAATACAGTATGTTAAACATCTATGATATGTCTGTCGTTCTTTTTTTTCTTCTAAAATTTGGTTTCTCTGCGGTTGTGTCTAACCAACTGATAGTTGCCTATTTTTCAAACTGTTTACTGTCATTTCTTCGTCTTACCATTTGTCTCTATGCTCTTGCCGTTGTTTTTGTTGTATTACTGTCAAACTTTGTTGATCTGCTTGTTGTGTGGTCTTTACAACAAGCAGAGCAACAAAAGTATCTTCTTTTTTATCTTTTTACCTGTACCCAGGCTCCACCTGTGCTTTATTTCTGTCATTTTCACTACTTCAATTTTTGTGTGTCTTGTCGCTTGTTTGTTTTTTGCAATATGTTTCTTGTATTTTGTTTTTATGTAACTATCCGTGCGCCAGCACTCAGGCCTCTGGCTGTTCCTCGGCACGTAAATAAACATGATTGATTTATTATTATTATTATTATTATTATTATTATTATTATTTTTTTGCCGCATGATGGCGCCTAGTAAGGACAAGTGCCTCCTCTGCTGCCTTGCTTTCTTCGGCAGGCAGGAGTTTTTTCGATGTTCTGCGTGTAAACGCCGTGCGCACGGAAAGTGCATTGTTCTTCCGGACGAGGAACTGCAGCGTTTGAGCTCAGGTGAGCAGCCGTTCGTCTGCAATCTGTGTGTGGCTGCGGCGTCACCCGCTAGGCCTAGCGACCCCGGTTACCAAGCCAGCGAAGACGGTGAGCCAGCGAACATCCCGGCCAAACGAGTGGCGTCCCCTGTCGGAGCAAGCTTCAACCCTTCGGCGGACCTACGCGCAGAGGTAGCTGCGTTGAAGAATCTCCTGTCCGAAGCCTGCGCCAGCCTCTCTTTTCTCGGGGATGTTGTCACCGAGCTACGCGAGGAGAACCGGCTTCTTCGACGGGACAACGTGGCTGGGCTTGCCCATCAGGCTGCAATCGTCGCTTCCCTGCGTGAGGAGGTTCGCTGCCTGCGAGGGGAGCTCGCGCGTCCCCCGCCTACTCCGCCTGCTTCCCCGAAGCCTGCTAATCCTTTCATGCCGCCGGTGACGTCACCGCAGTCTGGTATCCCTACGAGGTCGTCGTTCGCCGAAGCCGCCGCCGGTGCAGCTGGTGAAGGTGCCCCCTTCCTGTCCTCTAACACCGCTTCGCCGTTCGTTGACCGCCCCAGCAGTCAACCTGCTACGGCCTTGTGCACTTTGGTTTCCCCTTCGGTCCACCCTCTGCCCCCGCCTCCTAGGTCCGACACTGCGTTTAATGGCCCGCCTACGAACTTGCAGAAGAAAAGGAGCCCTCCCCGCGTGGGTGCGTCGGAAGCTTCTCAGTTGGTTGTGGTACACCGACCACCGAGCTCCAGGGTCATCTTTGTTTCAAAACTGTCCGCTAACACCACATCTGCTCAACTGTTGGCTCACTTGTCAACTGTGCAAGTTACGCCATTGTCGTGCAAACGCCTTAGGACCAAGTACGACTCCTATTCTTCTTTTTGCGTAACTGTTAACGAGGAGTGTTTTAGGCGCCTGAGCGACCCGTCTATGTGGCCAAAAGGCTGCCTTTTCAAGCCGTTTCAAGGCAAGGTCCACCCTGGTATGCTGCACAGCTCTGAAATAACTGAAAATGATCAGTAAGTACGAGAGTTTCGACATATACTATCAAAACACTAGAGGTCTACGAACTAAGTCCTCTGAATTTATTAGAAATATTGTATGCTCTAAATTTTCTGCTGTTGTCATTACTGAAACCTGGCTTTCCGATGATATCTCGTCTTCCGACTATTTCCCTTTTAACTATCAAATCTTTAGAAGCGACAGAAAATTAACTGGACCTAAACAAAAAGGTGGCGGGGTTCTCGTTGCCGTTGATCATTCAGTGCATTGCATGCGGCGTGCTGACCTCGAGACCCTAGACGAATCAGTCTGGCTTGAGGTAGGCCTCACGAAGGGCGAGAAGCTACTCATCGGTGCATTCTATATATCCCCGGATGTATTACCTTCTGTATTTAATCGAACACTCACATCCATAGAAAACGTCTCAAATGCACACTCCAACCATAAGCTCATTATACTTGGAGACTTCAACACCCCAGGTATTCGCTGGAACAGTCTTTCCTTTGAGCACAAAAACCATTATGCAGCGCAGAAATGCAGCATGCTATTAGATTTTCAATCGTTCACCTCCATGCAGCAGTTTTGCCGCATAGAAAACTCTTGTGGTAATGTTCTAGATGTGTGCTTCTCAAACTTAAAAAACGTACAAGTGTGTGCCTCCGAAATATCCCTTGTGCACGCCGACAAGTTTCACCCCCCTCTTATTGTCTCTGTCTCGGTCACGACCCAGCATCGCTCTGGCGGTGTTGACAATTGTGCAGTCCCGCGATATGCTTTCAAGCGTGGAGATTATGCTGGGCTGTATCACTTTTATTCATCTGCTGAATGGTCTAGTGTTTTGGATGTCAATGATGTTGACGAACAGGTTCGACGTTTCACTGAAATCGTCAGAAGGGGCATGGAAAAGTATATCCCTTGTTATAAGCCTGTTCCTTCCAAATTTCCCCACTGGTTTTCTAAAGAACTTCGAAGTTCGCTTAAACTTAAGGATAGCGCCCACAAAAAGGCCAAGCGTTCTGGGCTTGACAAGTGGAAAGCGGAGTTTTGTCGGTATCGCTCACTTTGTAAAATCCTCTACCGGCATGACCACCAGCTCTATATAGAATCGTTAGAGGCTGCTGCGTCTCAGAAACCGGCTGAATTCTGGAGGTATGTACGCGGCCGTTCTAAGGCGTCTAAAGAACATGTTAGCCTGCTTAATTCCGATGGTGAAGAGGTCGAGGATGTTGCCACCAGTTTTGCTCAGTACTTTCATTCGGTCTTTCAACTGCCAGATGGCAACGACGAACGCCTATCGTTTAATAACTCTAATTTTAACACACTTAGGTTCGATGAAAAAATTGTCAATGACAGCCTTCAACGGATGAAACCATCATTTTCCTGTGGTGCCGATGGAATTCCAGCAGCCCTCATGAAGGCTTACGGCAACATTTTTGTGCCTGTCTTAACTTCCATTTATAATAACTGCTTACTTTTAGGTAAATTTCCTTGTGCATGGAAGATCGCTCGAATTTTTCCAATATTTAAGTCTGGTGATAAGTCAGCCGTTTCTAACTATCGCCCGATCTCACTCCTTTGTGTCGCCTCAAAACTCTTTGAGTCAGCTCTGCACAAAGTTCTTGCTGCCTGCGTCAAGAATGTTGTGATACCAAATCAGCACGGCTTTTTCTCGGGTCGATCGACGGTCACAAATCTTGCAAGCTTTATGACACAGGCTTCGGCTGCAGTTTGTGAAAACGGCCAGTTGGACGTTATTTATTTTGACCTCAGTAAGGCGTTTGATGTGGTGAACCATCAGTTATTAATTAACAAGCTTGCTAAGTCCGGTGTAGACGCAAGCCTTGTTGCCTTGTTGTCCAACTATCTCCTTGACCGGTCCTTTTATGTAGATGTTAACTACAAAAAGTCTAGTGTTTACCCTGCAACAAGTGGTGTACCCCAGGGTTCCGTGCTGGGTCCCTTATTGTTTTCTGTCTTTATCAATGATGTTTCAACAGTGTTAACAAACTCTTCTTTTCTTCTCTATGCTGATGATATCAAACTATTTAGGCACATTAGCGGTGTTCAGGACTGCTGTGCCTTGCAGAGGGATGTGTCGGAATTATCGGTCTGGTGCAGGAAAAACTGCCTAATTTTAAACCCCACTAAAACAAAGGTTGTCACCTACAGCCGGAAAACCCACCGTCTGCTGTTTTCCTACAGTATTGAGGGAGCTCCTCTGCAAAGGGTTGAGGAGATTAGGGACCTAGGGGTGCTTTTCGACAGTACCCTCTCTTTTTCTCCTCATATTAGGCTCATCACCCGGCGAGCACTCCGAAGCCTTGGAAATGTGTGTCGGATTACAAAGGAATTCTCTTCTCCAGATCCATTTCTAATGCTATACAATGCAATATGTATACCACAGTTAGAATATGCTTCTGTTGCCTGGAACGGCATCTCCAAATCTAGTAGTGAATTAATAGAACGTGTGCAGAAGAAGTTTTTATCCATATTTAAGCACCGTCATCACAATCACAGTTTTCATCCTGATTCTGACTTACCCATAGTCCCTTCCATCCCTTCCTTGAACTGCAGACGTATGCGTGCAGACCTTACATTTCTTCACAAAATTGTTCATGGCGACCTTTCTTGCGCAGACCTGCTTAACTGTTTAGAGTTTAGTGTACCACAAAAGCCCACCAGGTCGCATCGCCCGTTCTTGACCGCTGCGCGCAACTCCAATCATTCTCCTGTGCGCAGAATACAGAATTGTTACAACCGCTTCTTTGAACGCCTTGACATCTTTCAGAAATCCTTTACAATTTACCGTACAGCGCTGTTGAATACAGTATGTTAAACACCTATGATATGTCTGTCGCTCTTTTTTTTCTGGAATTTTGTTTCTCTGCGGTTGTGTCTATCCAACTGATAGTTGCCTATTTTTGAAACTGTTTACTGTCATTTGTTCGTATTATCATTTGTCTGTACACTCCGTTGTTTTTGTTGTATTACTGTCAAACTTTGTTGCTCTGCCTGTCGTGTGGCCTTTACGACAGGCAGAGCAACATAGGCATCTTCTTTTTTTTATTTTTTACCTGTACCTAGGCTCCGCCTGTGCTTTATTTGTCATTTTCACTACTTAAATTTGTGTGTCTTGTCGCTTGTTTGTTTCTTGCTATATGTTTCTTGTATTTTGTTTTCATGTAACTACCCGTGCGCCAGCACTCAGGCCTCTGGCTGTTCCTGGGCACGTAAATAAACATGATTGATTGATTGATTGATTGATTATTATTATTATTATTATTATTATTATTATTATTATTATTATTATTATTATTATTATTATTATTATTATTATTACGCTCTTGCCGTTGTTTTTGTTGTATTACTGTTAAACTTTGTTGCTCTGCTTGTGTGGCCTTTACAACAAGCAGAGCAACAAAGGCATCTTCTTTTTTCTTTTTTACCTGTACCCAGGCTCCGCCTGGGCTTTATTGCTGTCATTTTCACTACTTCAATATGTGTGTGTCTTGTCGCTTGTTTGTTTCTTGCATTTTGTTTTTATGTAACTATCCGTGTTCCAGCACTCAGGCCTCTGGCTGTTCCTGGGCACGTAAACATGATTGATTGATTGTTATTGTTGTTGTTGTTGTTATTATTGTTGTTATTGTTGTTCTTGTTCTTGTTCTTGTTCTTATTGTTGTTCTTGTTTTTGTTGTTATTGTTGTTCTTGTTCTTGTTCTTGTTGTTATTGTTGTTCTTGTTCTTGTTCTTGTTGTTATTATTGTTCTTGTTCTTGTTGTTGTTGTTGTTGTTGTTGTTGTTTCGAATTTTCAACTTCTGCTCACAAGCAGTTGTAAACACTCGACTCCTGTGCTTGTCATCGGCCGTTCTTTCCCTCAGGGCAAGTGGTCACTTAAAAAAGACACGAGTACCTGCTGAACCGAGCTGGCGTTGTCTGTTTCCTACCGTGGGCGCTCCTTTTTTATTTTCTTTAAAATGTGCCTTCCTTCCTTAGCGTGCCCTAACTGGGCCTCAGCGAAAGGCACTGGAGGGCGAAATCTGCTCCAAGTGCAGCCTCTCCTCGTTACGAAGAGAGTGCTCTTGGCCAATCTGGGAGCACCGGGGATGTAGACGCCAGACAAGGATTTATTAAGAGCCCTCGCGAGCACGGCGCTATATCTGCTCTCGCCAGATGACGCCCCCTTTTTGCTGTCCCAGCGAGCTTGAACCTTCCAACCTGCTCCTTTCTCACCGCCCTTTTCCGCCTTTCATTCATACTTTTTCTTTTGCTCTCCTTCTTTATCTAGGTATGTTTCAGTCGTTTAATCGAATAAGGATAAATACGTGCTAGTAAATATCAACAAGTCGAGGTAACTTCGGGAACTCTTCAAAAGATTTGACGAAAAAAAATGTCCCGGTGAGCCTCGCGTTCAGTCTGGCATCATTCCGCTGTTTACCTTTGCTTCTGCCATGCATGGCCAGCAATACTGTGCGTCATTTCTGTGATATCCACCACGCCCCAGTCCACTCACTGTTTCATTGAAACAACCAGGGACCAGCGGGGAGATAAGATGGAAGCGTATTAATTTTGTCGTGTAGGCGGTGCATCACATACTATCACCAATTTTTAGGCTATGCACTTTGTGACTGCCGAAGCGCTGACTTCTCTCCACTCAGTACACTGTTTCACATAACAGTTCTTTCTCGCTATAGGGTGGATTCCACTCATGTGCCTTCTGTCCGCAGAACCTGGATATCTCAACTCCAACTCAGAAGTCTATGCTCGCCTCGGTTCTCCAACGCGGTGGCGATCTTTCCCTGTCTGCATTACGATAGTGAAACTGTGCTTTTGATCGTATTTCGCCCCCCGGAACCTGCCCGACCTCCGGGTCATGCACGCCTCAACATCATTTCGGGGTTGTTGGGTGCGCAAAGAACGCTTAGGGTCACTACATCCAACAGGTTATTAGATCTAACGCGTCAGTAGATCCACTAGGTCATGTGATGCCCGAGTCAGAAGATCCAACGAGCCAAGAGATCCAACCGAGTCACTAGATCCAACGCGCCAATAGATCAACGCCTCAATAGATCCACCCGAGTCACTGATCCAACGCGTCACTAGCTCCAACGAGTCTATACAACTAACGGGAAGATCCGCGCGTGATTGTCTTTTTGGGGGTTGGGTGCTCATTGTGTTTATCGGTTTGCTTTTGTTTACTAGCCTTCAAGAATAACCAGTTCATGAACTACTTGCGCTCTCTAAATGCCTGAGTGTGAAAGCAAGAAAGAATTGACTGCAAGATTTTTTCATCATTGAACTGGTACTGATTTTGCACAGGCCACAATTAGGTCTCAACCGTGAATTAGATATGTATAAAATTAGCAATTCCGAAAAGAACGTTACACCCCTCCTTGTTAACCTTCGTTGCCGTTCGCGGAAGAACATGACGCGGCTAAAACCCCGATCGCATTATATGCAGGCTGGAATTGGTATGCTCCTAACGCGCATTTCCGTGCAGTCTCTTAAGATATAGGGTACAAGAATATTATATTTTTGAAGAGATTTGCCAGAACACAACCACACATTTGAGTTCCGGTTGCTTGACGTCATCGCGCGGAGGGCCACATCAAATACCCACTGACTTTACTCTTGCAAATTTAATTTGCTTCCAACCGTGCCAAGACGGAGATGGCTGCGTGCCCGAATTCCGGAAAAGCGAGCGAGAGAGAGATAGCAAACATTTTGTGTAAAAAAAAGAGTACGTGGACAGATTTCTAATTTCAGGATCCTGTCGAAGCTTGCCGCGTTCTCCGCGCGTTTTACCAGCCGAAGCTAAGCTTAGCTGCTAAAGCTGGCCAATGCATTCTCTCATTGCTCATGGGAAGGGTTAAGATTGGGGGATCGTGTGAGTACAGGAACGCCTAGTTTTCATGCTGCTGTCAGTTTATTTCGCGCGTTACCGACGACCAAGTTTTGGCGTCTTAAATAGCAATATGGTGCTAAATAATCAAGTCAATTCCTTTTCATTTCCTCTTGTGTAAAAGTGAACACGAGGATAAAGGCTGCGAACAAAGCTTGATGAAATCCCCGCCTTTGTCAATGTCAACAGCGCCGTGTACACAGCAGTGAACCATCCCAAAAATTTGATTCTGGTAGAGTTTCAAGAGGCGATAAAAACACACATATGGATTAATAATTCGTTTCACAATGGCACATTTTGGCAGGAGTGGGCCATCGTTCGGTTGCCCTCATATAGAGGATCAAAACGGTATTTACTCATTGTTGTGGTGGTGTGGTGTAGGGAATTCTGTGTTTTTAATAGCCCGCCTGGTTTCTACTTTATGTCTATGTCTCGCTTCTTTACGTCCATTTCTCTTCATGGCTAATTTCTGGAACGCTGCAGTATTCCCCCAGCATTTCCACGAAAAATATCCCGATATGACCGGAGTTTATGATACGTTTATGCAGCAAAAGCTCGTTAATTTGAACCACAAAGGGAGGTCATATCAGTTTGATTAAATGAAAGTTGGAACTTATGAAAGTGATGAATAACATGAGTACACTGTGACTGGGAAGCTCCAAAGAGTCCGTGATTGCGGTCTAGTTTTTGTACTGCAAACGGACGGTGAGCACTTTTCCTATTATGGGAGACGGAAAACAAACCACCACACCGACTCTGCCTACCATGGAATAAAGGTTAACGATAACTAATCAATTTTTATTGCAAGTGAGACATCAAGTAAGCATACGGGGAATCCACAGCCGCTCTCGCCACTATCATCAGCCATTTTACAATGCCCCTAAAGAACAACAAGAACGGAAAGAAAATCAACTATCGGAAGAGTTAGCCCATTGCATACCGAAGTTTTGGTTTCGTAATGTTATGATTTTTACGTTCTCGTTCTCCTTTTTGTTGCCTTTCTTCCTCATGATGCTGTTTTTCATTTTCTATTTTTTTTATCACTGAAAAAAAAAAAATAAACAGCAGATGGCGTAAGCAAATACACTATAAGTAGGCATAAGCATAACGGGACATTTTCGAAGCGAATGGGACAGAAACATACGAGAGAAAAAAATGGCTTCCAACATCAAATCGAATAGCGGATGCATCGTTCGTTATGTTATCTTATGCTTCAAGGCACTGAAAGTCGTGTAAGTACAAGCCTTACTCTGAAGCCGTAAGAATTGCGCAGGGGAGAAGAACTAAACTTGGGCGCAGATTTCGTTTCCACGCTCGCCAATGTGAGACATTATTTCCCGGGCGCTGAGTTTGGAGGATACCGGAGTGCTGGGCCGCAGCCCTATATTCCAAGCAATCGAATATCCAGTTTTTCAATCAAATAAGATTCGGATAACAAGAATGGCTCTATGCGTATTCAAAAATTGGAATATTCTTGCAGCACTACATTTCAGTAAATTATACTGTGCTAGGCATATCGGTTCCAGGTGTAAGTCCAAATATAATGCATGTTGCTGGGATTTATGTTATACAACCTAAAATTGAATTCCATTTTGAGGTCAAGGGTTCTTTTAACTGTAGGGGAGGGTAATTTGTTGTTATCACTTGTCTGAACAAGCTGGGTCAATCCAAATCGTGTTAACCTGTGATGATGTGTCGGTTGCGTCACATTCATCTGAAGTGCTCTGCCACATTCTTTCTTTGTATTGAAGCTTAGCGACGCTGTGACGATTTTTTTCGACTTTGCTACAAGTTCTTCGCATGAGTCTTGTGGCAGAAGATGAAGGGAAGGAGGGGGGGGGGGGTTCTTTCTTCCCCATGCATTTCGGTGGTGTCTTCGTGGCTGTATTACTGTCCCTTGTGTTCTTTCTTTTTCTTTATTTTTATGGGAGTCTTCACTTCTCGCTTCGGAGGCGCACCCCGCGCCGCGAAACACTCTGGCAGGACGTCCGCAAAGTAGGCCAGTGGGCACTTTAGCCTCGCATAACGTCGTCACCGGAGCCGCGGCGGCCAAGCATCACTCGCGGCCTGCCCGAGCATGCCGGAAGCGGCTCCTTGAGCGGTATATACGCGTGATGAGGAACCTTTTCGGACGGCCAGCCTCGCATCGCAATGCATTTTCATTAACGCGTCGCGCGGTCACCGCGCGTTTCTACTCGCGCTAAGAGAGAGAGAGAGAGAGAGAGGGAGAGCGTTTCGGACTACTTTGGTGCATCACGAGCGCCGCTGTCTCTCCTCGACGACCGAGATAGGGCCCTCGTTGGCGTTGACTCTGGTCACCGGAGCCCACCAGGATACGTTACAGCTGCGACTGCCATTCGATTTCTCTAGCACCTCTTTCTTGTTTGGGGTTTTATGCATGTGTGCGCACGCAGTACCACCGGATTCGTCTTTCCTTGCTTTAATTTTTTTACTTCAACGTAAGATCTTTGGGCAGCGAGCGCGCCTGAACGTGCTTCCCAGAATGCAGTCGAGACGTGCTGAAGATTCAAGCCCGACAAGTGCACAGTTTTTGCTTGGTACTTCACAGCGAAGCAAAATTCCAAGCGAAGCACAGCGAAGTGGTCTCAGGACACTTCGATGTTTACTTCGGGACTCCGTCATCGAAGACAATGAAATCCAGCCAACAAGCTCCTGTGTTTGCCCGGTAGCCAGTCTTTCTTTGGCCGCATAATGAGGCTACATTTATGAAGTTAAAGCGAAAGCAGCAGCTTTCTCCCCAACCACATCATATTTTTCTAGACGCGTGGAAAAACCACGCTGATGGCAGCGAGATGTCCCACGGAGCGGTGACCCTTTGTGCCGCCCGCTTGGGTCCAACCGGACATTTACGTTTAATCAGCAGTTTAATCAACTACAGCAGTGGTCAATCACTGGAGGATATATTTAGGGGCCTCGAAGACGATCGACTATAGATTATCACAGCTAATTCCAAGGCCCTCCTCAATAAACCTGAGTCGATGGTGGTTGCGGCAATCAATCCACTACGTGGAACCAAGGCTGTTGGGACGTGTTTTTATCCACCGAAATTAATTTCTCCGCTGGTCGGCTGCCAAGCATCTGATACGCGTCTGGACGTTTCGCTCTGAGGTTTGATGCATCCTTTACGAACCCAAACCAGGTTTGGGTTCGTAAGTGAACAAATTCTATTTCACAGCTTAAACCACGTACCCTACACTTTTGCCCCTGACACAACGTCTCTAGGCGCTCCGTGCCCGTCATGTCGTCTATGATCAGGGTGTCAAGAAGTGCCTCTATGTTGCCGTTGTAAAACGTAAGCAACCGTTTCACATGATGTTACCGGCCGCATCTGTGTTTCCAGACCACGGAGCAGGAGCTGTACGAAGTGAAACCAGCCCCTTTTAATTTCGATATGCCACCTGTTTCACAAGGTTGTTATGACGTACGCGCAGTCTTGCCTTCCTGACGCCAGGGTTCTCGTGGTCGTACCTCTTACAACACCTCGAGAAAAGAGAAGATGCAATTCGTTTAGGAATATTTGTAATTTTCTGCTGGTTATTCAAACAAATAATTAATGCCGGAGGTTTCAACAGAGGCATTTACAAGAAAGACAGTGACTGATGACAGTGACAGTGACTTTAGTTTTCAGTGACAGTCTGAAAACTAAAATTAACAAGGACGACCACGCACAACGATCCCAGTCTTTGGCTAACACATCGTGCAACCTATACAGACAACTTTATTCGGTTGTAAACCTGAGTCCACCCCACAACTTCACTGGTGATAGAGTGTACAGAGTACAACGGGTCCAAACTCTGAAGTGATGCATTACTTAGATTCAAGCAGTACCGGGCACATTCAAGAATTTTTTGGCTGGAAGCAAGACAGAATATAAAGTTTATCCTTGTGAGAGGCGACGTTCTGCAGCTACTTTACTTCAGAAGTAATTCCAGTCGCGGCGAGGTGATATCTCGCCCTCAAGGTGTAGATGACGCCGCAACTCTCACGCACCCGTTGCAGTGGCTCAGTGGCTGCTGAGCCCGAAGACGCGGATTCGATTCCCGGCCGGGGCGGCAGCTTTTCTGATGGGGGCGAAAAGCGAAAACGCCCGTGTGTTCGAGATTTCGGCGCACGTGAAGATCTCCTGCAGGTGGTCAAAATTAATCTGGAACACTCCACTACGGCGCACCTCATCGCCTGTGTAGCGTCAGCGCGTCAATAAATAAATAAAAGAACAACTTTCACGCTGTTAGTACAACGGTCAGGACATGTCCCATTTCTTTATTTGCGGGAGCAATAAGTGGGGCACGTCGGCAAAAATTAGATGATCATTGGAGAGAGAGCGACAAAACAAACCACAGAGAACTAAAGAACGTGCGTAGAGGGGGCCGACATCCGAGCTGGCTGCTGTCATTGGCTCCCGTGGCGCTGCGTTCGCATTGCGGTCGACCTCGTTCCTCGGTGGACGTCAACTTGAAGAAATGGCGGACGCGCCCCGTCACCGCTTGTACGCTGTAAAAGATGCTACAGCGACAAAAAAAACACGGACACAGAAAGACGACGGGACGAGTGCAGGGCCGTACCGGCGGAACAATGGGATGGAATCACAGCGACGCAATCCCAATACTGGTGCACAATAAAAGAAGTGACACACATTCAAGGCCGCTGTTAAAACAAACATACGCGACCCCTGAGGTGGTATGCAAAGCACGGTCGGAAAGGTTTGCGAGGTCTGCTGAACAAACGCGGTGTTGCGGGCTTATAAAGCCGGAACATGGCTTGCGCAGCGGGCCGAGAGGTTCAAGTGCTCCTAAATATCCACCAATGAATCTGTCCTTTATTTTTTTTCCGTCGCTTCAAATTCAGCAAGCTGCCCTTCACACATTTATATACGTTTCAAGAGCGGCTGCTCGGCACAGCTTACAGCGCATAGCGGTTGTCATTATTGCGGGCATCGCGACCAATCGTAAGCGAGTATCGAGGACACATGACTGACGTAGCAAAATCCCAGTCGGACCCAGTGATACGCCTTCACCAAGCAGAGATGCGTGTCGGGGTGAAGGGGCGCCAGCGCTTCAGTTACTGCGTGCCACACGAACTTCTCTAGCGAGGCTAACAAAGGAAGAGTGCCTCTGTACATAGGCTACGCGAAGCTCAATAGTGAAACACTGAACAATAGCTGATATATCAATCATTCTGCTCAGATATAAACTGAACGAGAAAAACTCTTGTGCACCTACAAGGTTTCCGATATTTTGGCCGAAAAAAATTGCAGTCAACCCTTCTCTAAAAAACTCCTTGAGCACACGGAAGGCCGCATTGAACCTTCAAACTGAGCGAGCTGGCAACGAATATAGGTGGTATTCATTGAAAAGTTTAGCAGTCAATTCCTTCGCTTGGCGACACGGGAAACAGCCACATACATGGCCGATGCGCCACGGACATGGCGCGCCTTGGGCCACTGTGCCCGCACGCCGAAGAAAAAAAAAACACCGGCGTGCACCGCCTGCTAAGGTTTAACCGGATTCTCAACGGTGGAGTCAACAGAGATGCTATTAATCGCACTCACATTGGAGTCGAGGCATTAGTTCGCGTTCGGTGGGGTAGGGTTTGCAACGTCCAACACAAATCATGTGCTTAGCATGGACAAGTACCGCCATTTCGCAGAGCCCGACATAACCTGTGACGACGCACTCACATGGTTGCCTGCATGCGCGCCTCGGCAGTGAATACAAGCTATAGCAAACAAGTCAGCAAGTGGCCGTGCCCCATGGCCAATCATCTGCGTGGTTAGGCTGTATGGGGGGGGGGGGTAAGAACAGCTGCCTGGGGAAGTTTTATTTTGTTCCCAACTGTCGGGCATTTCGACACACTAACTGGGGCAGTCCCTGGGAAGAGCCGTGCGGAAATGGAAAGAACGTGTCGCGCGGCGCCTTGAAACGCCGCGAATTCCGAGAAAGGCCGCGCCTGCTCGCAACGGATGTCCTAACGGCCACCACATGGGGATGGACCCCGACGAAGGACTCGCTTTTCCCCCCTTCCCCGGCTCTCAGCGGCAGAATGAAGGGAAGATGAAGACGGACAGATGTGGTCCGGGCTCCGGAGCTCTCGGTCCGTCGTCTTCGGGCTCCACCGAGCACTGTTTCTTAGTCGCCTGAGTGTAATGTAAATAAATGTACAGTTTTGTATCGGAGGCTGAGTCTGTCGGTTGAGGACACCCGGGGTCAGATCATCAGCGCTGCTGCGGCTTGGGGGAGAAGCCCCGGGGAAAAGAACATCGCGAAGATAACTCCAACAGATAATCCTTCAGATCTATTTAGCAGGCACAACCATTGTTTGCCAATAGCTCTCAGGTGCATACGTGTAGTTATACAGGCACCACCACAAACATTTCTTTTAAACACGGACGACCCTCCAGATAAAGCACTACCCGGCATGTCCTTAGTTAAAGGGACCCTGCAAGACTTTCGATAAATGCTTTTACTCTTTTCTTCGCGTCTGGAAGCACTGCGAAAGCGATAGTTATCTCCAGCACGGAGCGGCACTGCGTGATTTGCTCGTCGCACCAGATACGCCTTCCGTTTCTGCTTTGTTTTTGTGGCTTTCTTTTTAAAGTCGCTATCGACAAGCGCTCATTTCTGCAACTGAAGGAAAACCGGCCAACAGCATCTACATGGCCTTCGTGACGTAATTAGGGCCGTCGAAGAACGTCAAGACTGGGAAAGAGAGAAAATGTTTTTTAGAGAGTTTTCTTGTTATCTGATGGGCATAGAGCAGTAATTTTTGGCTGCGGTACTTTGCGACCCCCGAATATAAGTACTGGGTGTGTTGGGTGACTACGTTCTGGAAGCATTTAGGATTTCCCGAAAAGTTTTAAGAAGTGTTGCAGGGTCCCTTTAAGACCATATCTAGAAACCGTGACCTAATATGGCTTTCCCGACTTCATAACTCTCAATAAAACTTGTATATATAACCACAAATTTGTGCTCCTTAGGTAGCTGTAAAGGGGAAAGGGGGGGGGGAGGGGTCAATGCTCTTCTTGATGGATAACCATCTTTTATATTTCAGGTCTGCCCTCGTGTGTCCTCGCACGTATTACACAAAGAACACTGAAGAAGTCTCGCGTACTGCTAAAGCCATATCGGGCCTCAAGAAGAGCAAAACAAGAACTTGGCAAGCTAACAAAGCAATTGTTACCTCGAAAGCCTCACCGCCGCTTTGAAGACTGATTGAACATTGCCTGCGTACTCGTTGTGAGGTGAATGGAACGGAAAGGTTTCTTGCCCTGGCACGCAATGTTGTCGGCTATATTAGGCTAAAAAGGTGGACTTATCACGTGGACATTACTTCTGAGCAATCCAAATGCAGACATAGGCAAACCCATGCTGCACCTCGGACACAAATTTCTCAATAATCCCGAAAAGCCTCGCTGAGTAAGCACTGCGACGGGTACACAACTGTTCCGCACATGGCATTGAGGTGACGCACTCTGACTCCCTCCACGCCTTCCCAACCCCTGCTCCCGCTTGAAATGAGCGCTTGTGACTAATTGGCCAGCCGCGCTATGCGGCTGCGCAGCGGGGACCTGGAATGAGGTGCTAGCTGTCTGGTGATTACAAAGTTTCGTTTACTCATTTATTTATTCAAGGGCGATTGGGCATTGGAAAATGAAGTAGAATAGTGTTCAGCGCTGTTTGAAGGAGATGGCTGGATCCCAGACACAGTTGTGCTTAAAAAATCGAGTTGGGGCTTAAACGACAACAAAAAAGCGCCTATGCACTCCGTAGAGATGGTCAAGCAGCGAAGCTGTCGTGTGCGGCCGGTGGTTTCCTATTTATATATGACGCGTTGCCTACCCTATGACGTTGCCTATGACGCTGCTCCACCGGCACCGCCCCCGCCCCGGGCTGCCGTTGTCGCTTGATGTGTGCTTCACGCAATAGCTCGCTCGCTGCAGGCGCGCTCTGCTGTGAGAGAGCAAAACCCAGTCAATCTCTTTCCAATCCTAACTCGTCTCCAACCGTTTTTTTTTTTTCGTGAATGGCCATGGCGCTGAACCGGAGGAGGTTTCTGCGTGCACCGGGCCGCCGGAGTTTCCTTTCGTCCAGCCATATAAAGCTTTGCCTTGAAAAAATGCAGTCACAAACAAAGCAAAGCCACCGTTGACATCAAGAAACAATTTGCAGAATAAGCGCAAGAAAAGGCACGCTTGAAGCTGTGTATTAACGAATCCCTGCAGCCTGTCTATCTCCGTGTGCGCTGAACTTCTGTCTCAACAAAATCAGGCCTCTGTCAAACAGTTCTAAGTAACGTCTGGTAACGTCTATGCGGGGAAGCACCAAATCAATCCCGCATTCACTCAAGTTCGTTGGCTTGAGGTCATATTCAAAACTGATTGATTGATTGTGTGTAGGGTATAACGGGCCGACGCAACGGAGGCGATGAGGCGCGCCGTAGGGGAGGGCTCCGGGTTAATTTTGACCACTTCGGGGTCTTTAACATGCGCTGAAATCTCGTGCACACGGGCGTTTTTGCGTTTCGCCTCCATCAGAAAAGCGGCTGCCGCGGCAGGGAATCGAACCCGCGTCCTCGTGCTCAGCAGCGCCATGTTCAAAGCAGCAACACATGTTTGCAGGAGCGCCGGTGATGCGGCTCGCTCTTCGATATATCGAATGTCCTGTGCTCCTAAATTCTTATACAACGCTCATGTACTTTTACGTAGGGTTTTTGAGTAGATATCGAGGTGGTGAAATATGATTAATAATTCCAAATACGCGCGTTTAAAGAAAAATGATTGTATTTGAATGGCTAGGAAATCACGCTACCGAAGGGTACAGAGCTGTTATGAGCTGACAAAAACTCTTAATTTGGGGTTAATTGACCGAACATCCACCTCGACTAGAGGCATACCATAATTTTAGCCACCAGGGCATTCTTAGCACCAGCCAAAATCAAGCATGCGTGTGCTTTCGTACGTGGGTAATCGCCGAGTAAGACCTTTGCAAAATAATTACGCAGTGCGGTGATTTCAAGCAAAATTGTAGAGTTCGTACATTTCCGGTTGCATCATCATTAATGTGTGAGAAACTGCGACCTCAATGCCTGACAACTTTTCCCAGAAAGTGAATATACTGATAACAAAATAAAATTCGCGGCCACTGCGCACACAGTGATAGGATGAATATGGTTCTGCCTTTACCGTAGGTTAGGTGGGGCAGGTAAAGACATCTTGTAATGGTTTAATCATGTTTGTTTTTGGCGGCCTCGACCCTCGCGCGATCTAACCACGAACTCAAGCCACGACTTCGCAACCATCAAAGGAGCCGAGGAAAACAACGCGCATGACAGAGCGGGACATTTAGGGAACGCGTTATTCTATTAGGAAGACCGATAAGGAGCTCCACGCCGCGGGTACGCAGTAAACCGCGTTACGTGGACTTCATAAACGCTGCGAATGCCGCGTCCGCCAACGACGACAACGTCCGGGCCAATAAGCAGAACTCTTATCGCCTCTCCTTTCGGATGCCCAAGCCTGTGAACACGGCTCCTCCACGGCTTATCTCTGCTCCGCGAGCCAGTACTCGGTGCCAGGCGCACGGCAAAGTGACAAGACGGCCGAGATCCTTCCGTTTCACTCGCCGGAAGCTTTGGCTGGCTCTGAGTATTTCGCGCGGTGCGCGCGTTGTCGTGTTTTGTCGCACTTTCCCCGGACCATAATAGCTAAGTACACTTAAGCCGTCTCCTGTCTGACCAATTTCCCGTTAGCCAAACGAGTTCTGCTAGCTGCTTTCGAATACACGCCCGACAAGTATATTAGATTACGTGAAACACGCGCATCTGCGACAGAGCACAGAGCTACAAAGAGTCGCGCGCGAACTGAATTCACCTTTTCGTGACGCAAATAATTTGTTTTAACGATTTGGAATAGTACAATTTGTAGGGTAATGACGCACGATGAACTGTTTTTGCCGTGGTTCGTTGCCCCTGGATTCAGCCTTTATGATTCTGAGACACTGGTTCTGTCGTTTTCGCAGTCAATGATTAGAATGTTCAGCTCTCAGCCACCTGCCTAGAAGTGGTGGAAAGCGTTAATCGTCAGCATATGCTTAACGTTATGACAATGCAAAAGACTAGAAGCCCTGAAATGCTTGAAAAAAGTGAGCATGGGGCTCGTCAGGACAGTCATGTGAACTTATAAAAGATGTTATAAACTGTACTAAGAATCAAATCTACGAAGAATCACGCACGCACGCACGCACACGCACACGCACACGCACACGCACACGCACACGCACACGCACACACACACACGCACGCACGAAATGACAGCGAATAGAAGTTTAATTCATAGTATTCCACGTGTGCATGATAAAAAAGGCAGAAATTGTATGGAGAATACAAAGACACCGAAGCGTTATTGGACGGCGTATTGAGGACTAGCAGGGATAATAATTCAGAATAATTAGGCTGTCATCGTTACCTTTCTTTTAAACTAGAATCTCGTCCTCGATCTGATTGCCGAGCGCGCCTAAGTTGCACAATGGCCGTGGCTCTATCTTTGCCTAATATAATTAGCCCACACAACAAATGTGAAAGATGAATTCTGTGGAAGCCTGCTGGAACCACGTTTTCAGCGAATGAACTGGGTCCGCAAGTTATTTAACCGGATGATAAATATGGTACGAAGCAAAGATACTGGGAAGATCAAGCAGGTCTGCTAGCAGTTTTTGACGCTATGGAATACCGCTTACAGCGCAAATGAAACCAAGAAAGTGGAAGTCAATGCTTCAACGCATGAAATGTTTACGTGCTGTTCTAATTCGTTCAGCATTGATATTCATATTTGACTTATGGCTGAGTATCTCGTATTCGTACAGCGTTCAAGATCACTGTAATGGTCTTCCGAGAGTTTTTGGTTGTACCACCCCACCTGTCCCCTTTTTAGAATTCAGAGATGAAAAAATGTTAGCGTTCTTAAAATTCCGAGCCCCAGTGCTCACGCTAAAAGGAACAGCGGCGAGTATACTGCACTCGCTAAATGGGACATAATAACATTGCGCTCGAGGTAGTGAACAAAATGGTTAGTTCACTAAAAAACCTCAGATGCCTTTAGGTGGCTTGCGACTGTTAGTCCGCAGTTGGAGTTCTGCGGCCGGCTTTACCATTGTTACGGACAGTTTAAACTCGACCCGCCGCGGTGGCTCAGTGGCTAAGGCGTTGTGCTGCTGAGCACGAGGTCGCGGGTTCGATTCCCGGCCGCGGCGGCCGCTTTTCTGATGGAGGCGAAAAGCAAAAACGCCCGTGTGCGAGATTTCGGCGCACGTTAAAGATCCCCAGGTGGTCAAAATTAATCCGGAGCCCTCCACTACGGCGCGCCTCATCGCCTGCGTTGCGTCGGCGCGTTAAACCCTACAATCAATCAATCAGTTTAAACTCGCTCATAAAAGGTGCTCGGTTGTATACGCCTGCGGTAATACGGGGCTAGAGCAGTGTGCGATACTTTTTCTGGACTGCACCCACCGAGGTGTGTATACAGACGAAACAAGTCCATCTCGTCATCTGCTTTATTTCGCAGCCTTTGCTAATGCAAAACAGATGTCAAGGCACACATGCTTGCAAAAAGGTTCTCCTAACGACTTCGCATTAACTGTCTAACATATCTCGCTTGAGGTTACGTGTGAAAAACAATTTTATAAAGTAAAAAAATGAAGGAAGCTCAACGCGCGATGCTTGAAGGTAGCGCAGCTGTACTCAACCTTCAGGACCATCACGAAGGTTTAGGTTCATCATTGCAGCCGATTTGCTTCTTCTTCGCTGCCGCGACGACCTTTACTAATTGTTGCTATAAGTTTGAGCTTCTTTCATTTTTTTTTTAAAGTGATAATCCTTGGACATCACCTTGGAGGGGCGTACGCTATGACGTGTCTTTCTCGTACTGAGCAGGTGTTCCCACGATTACGGCGAACGCTGGAGTATTCCTCTTTACGAGCAAGTGTTGCCATGATTACGGCGAACACTCCAGTTTTATTTTTTTTTTCTGGCCAATCTTGGCCAATCTCCTTGAGTGGGTGTGCTTGGCTTTAAAACGTGCGCCGGGGACGCTGGGCGGCCGCCGCAAAGCCCGCACACACGAGCACTCGCCATTTTCTTGTTTTTTTTTTTTAACTGCCGGGCGGTCGCCGCAATCTTGGCCGATCTTCCTAAGTGGGTATACTTGGCTTAACAAACATGCTCAGGGGACGCTGGGTGGTCGTCGCGAGCCACGCGCACACGAGCGCTACGCATTTATTCGGTTTTTTGACTGCCGGGCGGTCGCCGCGAGGCCCGCGCTCACGTTCGCGTGTTCAGCAATTTCTTGGTATTTTAATTGCGGACACGAAAAATTACGATTTGCTGAACAGCTTCGCTGTTAAAATCGGTTTTAAGCAAAACTTCCGGAATAACATTTTCCGCTGACTCGTGGTTGGAAATTGTACCGGCCAGACAAGCACTCCTTTCAAGAGGCTGCTTGCATAGGAATACACGTGGATGCATTTTTTGTCGGTGTCTTTGAATTTGCGAACGTTGTTGACAAGAATCGCAATACAATTGAGTCGTGAGCCAAATGTCCATTATTCACTTTGAAAAGTAAAAAAAAGAGGGGATCTCACAGGTTCCGCGAATTTTATAGGCAGCTGAAGTGATCGCTCATTGATTGATTGATTGATTGATTGATTGATTGATTGATTGATTGATTGATTGATTGATTGATTGATTGATTGATTGATTGATTCCTGTTTGTTTGTATTACTTCGAACGGTGTTGAAGCTACCCCATAAAAGGTGGTCTGTCTCTTAGGATTAAAAATAATGCTGTGTGTGAGCAGCACTGCGGTACGGCACTTCTACCGTCTAGTGACTATGTAATTTTACTTACCGAATAACGTGTGATGTTTTTCTTATTTCTTCCCACTTCATGGAAGCTGGCGGAATTTTGCAGTGCCGCGGAAGTTTCCGCCCGTTTACCGAATCATACGAGCCCCTTTTATGTGAGCGCCCGCCAGACCACACCTATGAAATGTAGCGACATACGTCTCTGGGGTAAATAGAGCGAGAACTAATAGTAGCGCAACTCCGGTCCACCGGTAAGGGTAGAGCAGCGGGTATGCCCCTCTGAGACGAGACGGCCATACGCCGAGCTGAACGATAGCCCTCCCCTGTAGCGAGTGTCTCGGGAGCGCAGTTAGATCTGAGGATGCGCAGGCGAAGTCTCCGAGCCACTTTCAGCGAGCTGGCTGAATCTAATCAGGATACGCCGGAAGATTCCCGCCGCGCGATGAACACCTAGCGCGGGCTTCCTCGCCCACTTTCTGTCCCCGCTTGTGTCTGCCTGCAACGCGCTGATGCTTTGCGGCTCACGCGCTTTACATGCGCGTTGGGATATAGCAACAGGACGATCCCATAAAGGCGCATGACACATGAACAACTACTGTGGCACTTCTGGTCGTAACAGGAGAACACCACCGTAATTGGTACGAAAGTAAACACAGGCCAAGACGGAGAAAAAGGCAGGTTGCTGTGTTTCAGAAATGCATACACTACCTCTAGTATTCTAATATATGCTGCTACCCGCCCGCATTTCCACCCTGGTCTTTTCTGGTCCCTCGTTATGCAGGAAAAAAAAAAATTCGGCCACCTTCGCAATGGAGATTGGAAGAATGAGGAAGCAGCGGAGCTGGTGGTCTCCACTAGTTTTAACTTGGCTTTTCTTAGGTCGTCCACTTTCTTAAGAGAAAGCTGCAGCTTTCCGACGAGGCTATTTCAAGGGCGCATCGACTGGGAAAAAAATCTTCGGATAAGTGCCGTCCGCTGATTGTAAGATTTTCCAGGTTTAGAACTAAAGAATCCATTTTATCTGCTCGAAAAGAGCTTAAAAACGGAATTTTTAGCGTAAGCGAAGACTTCTGTGTTGCCACATGTGCATCGCGGAGAAAGCTAATCGAATTTGGAAAGGCCAGTGGCGAGCAGTACTGTGTTAGGTACAACAAATTGTTCATAAATGAAAAATGCTGCGTGTACGTTCCTTCGGCCGACTGCGTCTACGAAATTGATTCCCAGAACGACATCCCGGCACAGAGTAGTGAAGTCAGTGTTTCCGCATCAAAAGACGCGCCTTCCGCATAGCTATGCCGACATCGCCTCCTAAATTCTACGTCTGATGTTAATTTTCTTTTTACAAATATCCGCAGCGTTATGAGAAAGCGGGATGACCTGTCATCATTCGTCGACACTTGTGGTGCTGATATTATAGTCCTTACTGAAACTTGGTTGTCAGCCGAAATTCCGAAAGAAGTATTTAACACGGAAAAGCATTTCAATCTGTTCCGAGCTGACCGTTGTGAAAGGTCTGGAGGAGGCGTACTAATCGCTGTTGCTGACAGCATTTCGTCTTTTCAGGTACCCTTACAATCTTGCCTTGAAATTGTTTGCGTGTGCGTGCGCATTAGCTCCCGCGACTTCGTAATATGGGCATGCTATCGTCCCCCCCCCCCCCCCCCCCCCCCACCTGCTCCTTTGAGATTTTGTGCTCACCTTCACGATGCACTAAACAGTGTTATCCTGCGTTGCCCACATGCTCCGATAATTCTGCTAGGTGACTTCAATTTCCCTAAAATTACGTGGCCCGTTTTCGTCGTTTAACTAATGAACATGTCAGTTTTATTAATTTATGCTAAGATTTTGGTCTCACCCAAATTATAAATGAACCTACAATTAAGGATTTCTGATACCAGCGCTAACACACTGGACCTTATTCTAACTACGTGTCCCGATCTTATTCCTTCCTTATTTATCTTAACGACTTGCCTTCAGTAGTTACTTCAAGCATTATATTGTTCGCAGATGATTGCGTTATTTATAGAACTATCACTGCAGATTCTGACACTTCCATAGTTCAGAGTGACCTCCAAAACATTACTAAATGGTGTAACACTTGGAAAATGCTTTTAAATACTGACAAATGCAAAACAATTAAATTTTCCCGTAAGGCTGATACCTTTAATATTTCCGACTACTGTATCCAGGGCTCTAAATTAAAACTTGTTGCTTCTTCCAAAAATTTAGTAATTCATATCACTAACAACCTTTCTTAACTTTATGTAAATTTTATATTTAATAATGCGAACCGTATGCTCGGGTACTTGCGGCGTGATTTATCTATGGCGCCTTCACACCTTAAACTACTGTTATATAAAACTGTAATTCGACCTAAACTTGAGCACGCGTGTTCGGTGTGGGATCCGCATTATGATTATCTCATTAACATGTTGGAAATGGTACAAAATCGTAGTGCACGCTTCATCCTCTTTAACTATGCCCGGACATCCAGTGTTTCTGCTATGAAACGAACTTTTATCCCTACGCAGAAACATTTCCCGTTTGTCAGCCTTTCATAAAATTTATTTATAAAACGGACACCTCAAAACTGAACTTCTTTCTGCACCATGATATATATTATCCGGTATTACCATCGCCATAAGCTATACGTTCCCCACTGCAACACTAACTTATTATTTTGCTTCTTTCATTCCCAAAACTGCTAACAAATGGAATCGCCTACCCCCTGCAATAGCTAGTATTAGGCTCCCTAGGTAGTATAATCGATGTTCCTTCAATTAAGACTGCCATTAAAAATTACTTTTGTTCGTTATGATTGCATTTATGCTCTCAATTCTGTTGTGTATGATACTCGCATTTTTTGTTGTCCACTATTGTTTCTGTTGTTGTTGCTGTCAATGATTTTTTCATTTTTTGTGTGTGTTGTAATGTCAATGACCACTCCCTTCTGTAACGCCCTCTGGGCATTGAAGGTATTGAAATAAATAAATAAATAAATAAATAAATAAATAAATAAATAAATAAATAAATAAATAAATAAATAAATAAATAAATAAATAAATAAATAAATAAATAAATAAATAAATAAATAAATAAATAAAAGTTGGTTAAAAACCAGAGCTTTCACCATGCAAACTGAATTGAATCAGTCTACAATCTAACCTCCATAAGTCCAAAATCCAAACTGCCGAAGTCCGAAGCCAAAGTCCACGGCAACTCAGCCAAACACCAAAGCCAACGCCCGCGCTACAAACCCAACGAAAATGGTGTACGCCCTGAACTGGCCATTGGCACTCAAAGGAAGGAAGGAAGGGTGTAGAAGGAAGGCAGGAAAGTTAACCTGGCTAGAGCCTAGGTTGCTATCCTGCACGTGGGAAAGGGAAAATAGGCAAAAAAGAGAAAAGAAAGAATGAAGAGAAGTTGGAGTAGACACTTATGAGCAGCGCTGAAGCACTGACACTGATAGACACTGGAGGCGTTCAGTCTATAGTCTGGTGTTTAAGTTCGTCGCCCGTAGAAAGCGTAAAAGTTCCTTAGTCGCCTTCTGAGCGGATGACGGAGAGGGCCAGTAGCGCAGAATCTTCTCCTCCGAAAATGGCCGCCGAGAGTCTAGGTTCCTCAGCGCTGACGACAGCTTTTTTCTTTCACCCGAGTAGCGTGGGGACTCGCATAAAACGTGCCGGATCGTCTCCGGCGTGCCACACGTTTCGCACTCCTCACTTGCTGCCATTCCTATTATGTATGAATAAGCATTTGTGAAAGCCACCCCCAGCCAGAGACGGCAAAGAAGAGTTACGTCAGACCGCGGGAGGCTTAGTGGAAGGGGACGTTGCAGGTGCGGGTCAAGGGAACCAATGCCTGCACATGTGAATTCATCTGGATGCCATTGGGAGATTGCTGTTTCCCGGGCAAGTATGCGCAGGGCCCTAGCTGCGTCCATCCTAGACAGTGGGGTGAGCACAGTCGCCGCTGTTTGATGCGCCAGCCGGGCGGCAGCGTCCGCACTGTCGTTGCCAACAATGCCGCAGTGGCTGGGAAGCCACTGCATGGTGACATCATGACCCGCCTGGGTAGCACGGTCGTACACCATTCTTATTTCTGTCAGGAGCTGTTCGTGAGGTCCCCGGCACAGGGGTGACTGGAGTGACTGAAGTGCAGCCTTCGAATTACAGAAGATAGCCCATCTGTGGCACGAACTTTGCTCGATGGCGCGAAGAGCCCAACGGATGGCCGTAAGTTCTGTAGCCGTGGAGGTTGTAGGATTGGCTATCTTGAATTGGCTGGACAGTGACATTTGTGGAATAACAACAGCGCCGGCAGAACCCGACGATGTTACCGAGCCATCGGTGTATACATGGGTTCGGTCATTGTATGTCTCGTGCAGGTATGTCAAAGTCAGCTGTTGCAGGGCTGGTATGGGAAGATCGCGTTTTTTCTTTACTCCTGGAATATCTGGGCACACTCAGGGCTGCATCACACACCACAGCGGAAGGAGCGGTCGCATCGCTGGCGTATAGTTCGACGGAATGCTGGTGTTGTGGGAAACTACTACCCTTGCGAACGACGCCCGCGGACGGGTCGCTGGTATTCCCGCGAGGTGATGATCAGGTAGACGGGCGAGGTGCCTGATATGTGTCCTGAGTATTTCAACTTCCACAAAGGTTGCCAAAGGGTGATTCCGAGCCAGCGCAATGGTCGCTGCTGTGGACGTACATCGTGGTAGGCCAAGACAGGTTCGCAGGGCCTGAGCTTGTATACCCTGAAGTGACCGAGTACTTGTGCGGCACGCTCCAGAAAGGACAGGAGCACTGTACCGTAGACAGCCCAAGAACAGCGCGTTGTATAGTTGTAACATTGACTTTATTGGTGCTCCCCACGTCTTGCCGCTGATGAGTTGGAGCACATGCACCACTGCAGAGAGCCTCTTCTTTATAACGTTTACGTGAGCGCTCCAAGAAAGTCCTCTGTCGACAACTATGCCGAGAAACTTGTGATTTCTCACATAAGACACAAAAAGTCAAGCGAGCCTCGCAGGCATAGATGGGGCGAGAACTTTCTGTGTTTGCATGTGCGCAGGTCTGTAATGTCTTCCTTGTCACAAAGCTTGTTTATGCGCTGCAGGTACTTCATTCTGCGCGTTCTATCTAAAACCCAAGCTCTACATAGAGTTTTTGCGACTTCTGCGTGGGGGTCTCAATGGGAAGATATGCGCAGGGATCAGTTGTTTCTCCCATTAGTGCCTGGGGGTGCTGGGCTAATGCATTTGTTTGTACACCAACTTGTGTCTCGTTTTTTCTTCTATAAATTGGCTTACCATCTACTTCTACCGAACGTTATTCAACAGCGAATAAGTTTTCACTTACCTTTTCTGCTTGTCGCCATGGGTGAAGTTAGTACGAAGCCGCCATGGGGCTTTTTAAGAGAGGTGGTGTACACATATCGCTTTCTTACTGTGACCCTGCAATATCTGTTTACACTTCCTAGGCAGGCTTCGATGAACACTTTATTAGATAATCTGTTCCTAGTGCCGGTTGATCGCCAACCCTACATTGGCCACCACAACGACAGCGTTTTAAAGCGTGTCATGCTTATGTGTCGTCCGCGAAGCGCAAAAACGTTTTCTTTTAAGGTTCACACATCAACACTTTTAGTGAAAACATGATTGCGCGAATAAGGAATGTCTCTTCCTTGGTCCGACAATTGCAGCTTATGTGCTTAACCTGAAACCAATGATCATTGCTTTGTTTTGTGCCGGGATGCGGTGTTTTTCTGGAATGTTTTGCAATCAACTGTTAAAAAGGACATAGACATTGCCCCTTATAGTGTGCAATGAACTGTTAAAAAGGACATGGACATTACCCCTTATACATTTCGGTTCTTGCCTTTTCGACATACTTCTATAGTGCCCTATGATATATTTGCTGTAATGACATTGTATACCTAGTGGAAGTGCCGCCTTACTGACCGGCATGCGGAATCCCTCGCCCAACGAAGTCTATTTTTCGGGAACAGGCTGAGTTGGTGCGGAGATTTTATTCAGCGCAAAGTGACCCGCCAGAGTGGCTGCATCTGTTATACGCGCGTTTCGGCTTGCCGCACTTTTGACGGACGCCGTATTTTATCTGTTGTGATGTGGATCTTCTTTTATTACTGAGAACTCTTGTAGTCTGTAATAATTGCAAGTTTTCCATGCAGAAAAGAAAAAAATGATAGCGAAATCTGATATACGCTGGTTTCATAACGCGGTGGACCCAGGTTCGATTCCGACCACGGGAGGCGCTTTTTTTCTCTTTAAAATCGGCTGCACGTGTTATTGTTCTCCGCAGCTTCTAACCCCGTATCCCTCGGGGCTTTGGGGTTGCCCATTTGTTAGGTTGCCGGTTTCACGGCGCACATGTCCTGACTTGGATTCCCGGGACCTTTCTAACCCCATTTTTCTCTTGGGACGCGCACTCCCAAATCCTCCTTGTGGGCTCATTGCCTCCTCGCCTCTTTCCCTCACACTCCTTGGCCTAGCATTTTCGCCCTCTCCATTTGGCCAAGCGGAACTTTGCTGTTAACGATCCACACGGACAGAAGAAAGCTCGAACAGCTCCACTATTAAAAATGACGTTCAGCGGCCTTGTACTACCGCTGTTACAAATAAAACTACTACAGTTTGTGAAGTTGTTGACGAATCCACGCTGAATTGATTGAATGAGCCATTGTACTATCTGTAAAACGGGAAAAACTCGCTCAGCCTGAGTGCAGATACCTAACTTTGGCCCACATTCATTGTGAGGCTCAGGGGTGTGGGTCCGTTAATTTCACTAATAAAGCTACGGTTTCAATTGCGGCAGCGATGTTTAAGTGCGTTCCTGCGTGTGCGTGTGTGTTTGTGTGCACGCGTACGTGTGTGTGTTTGTGTGCGTGTGTCTGCGTGTGCGTATGTATGTACGCGTGTCTGAATACTTCACTCAAAATTTCCTTTGATAGGCTACCTCGCATAAAAATTTCAGACGGAAATTTACTACGTCCTTACGCCTGTCTAAGAGAACAATACATGCTTGCTTTTAATCTTTTACTCATTGTTTCCGGGACAACCATGCTTCCTGTACTAAACACACCCTTCTAAAGGGGTACTCTAATCATACCTTGATAACATTAAGAAATGCTTTGCCTTGAAACTATCGTTGTTTTGTGTAGTTCTTGCTCGAGTAAACCATTTTTTAGTTGTTGTTTACACTTACGCAAGCGAAAGCGCACTTTGTAGATGGCAGCTAAAGTAGAAATAGTTACCGAAAGTTTCCGATACTGGTTCACTCCGAGTTCAATTTTTGCAGGGTTTATAAGCCCCACTGTGTCAAAAATGCCTGAAAGAACGCGTTTGTAATCTATAGTGCATCAACGCCTCGGCATCAACTCCTACATAGTCTGTGGCTTTAAAATAGAAAGAATATGGCGGCTGCTTCGCTTCGCTATAACACGGAATCTAAGGCCTGGGAGCGAGGGCTGAAGAATGCTGCCCTCGGTCGACATCGTTATGAAATGAGGCGGCGGCGTAGCGCGACGCACGCCAGTTGATAGACGACCGAGGCTTACCGGGCGCCATGCACTCGCTCACAAATGACATTCGCAGCTACCAGTGTGTGGCCACCTTTCGAATGCTTAATTGTGCCTTTTTTTTTTTTGCACGTCGGCCGCTTTTATTCATGCGGGTTTTTTATTCCAGTTGGTTGCTACTGCTGGCAAGTTTCCAGATTTTGCAGAAAGTCATAAATGATAATGGACAGCCAGTGATGATGTTCTTAGTTCTGGTACCTGGAAAGACTCAATAAAGCGACAACGAAGGAAATTTCTGGAACTCAGCTTTGTGTTTCATTGTGCAGTTTAACCCATGTGATTCCCTATTTGTCTAGTTAGCGGCAGTCTAGGGCTTTGGTTTATCCATGCAGGGAGGAAGAAAAGAAAAAACCGCGTCGTTCACGACCGCCACGCCGATTACTGTTTACGTACGTCACTCTGTCTTTAAATGAGTTTTGATGCCATCCAAGGCTTCATAATTGTAATTTTAACTCATTACATGGTTAATGATGAAGTTCTTCCGTTCAAGCACAAGTTGTACAGGTTAAACACGATAGCAATCCCCTAGATAAGATCTTGCCTACACAAACAAAGCGGCGGGGAGGATGGTGAGAGGGAGGCTGCACGTTTGACCGAACTTTTCTCGTGCTGGTCAAAACTGCGTGTAAATCGGATAGAAAAATTCACGAACGTGTTCACGCATTTTTCTATTTCCTGCTGATTAGGTAATTCGGCAGTGTTCATAACTCACTTCGGTGTCCCTTTAAGGATAAAACAATGAGGCCGTGCTTGTAAATACGGGAAAAAAAAAGAAAGAGATTACAGGTCATGGGGTTTAACGTGCCGAAGCTATATACCTGGGCTATGAGGCGCGAACGGAAAAAAGAGCAGTGCTACAGATGGAAGTACTGCGATTTCTACTTTTTACAATGTTTTGTGTACGCTGCCAGTGTTTCTCCTGTTTCCATTGCTTTTCAGCAGTGTATGTCTTTCTGGGTAGAACTACTGAACTGGCATAATTCCCGGTATCTACTGAAATACACAATATCAATCGGAATTATTTGTACGGAGCGGTATCAAACAAAACTAAGTAGGCAGGTATTAAGAGATTGTCTTCATGGACTTTTAAAATGAATGAAAAGGAGGAAGGGACCAATTTGGCCCTCCTCTATGTCCCTGCTATTGAGTTGAGGCACAAAAGAAGCTTGAAATTAATTAGTTAAAGGCATTGTGGAGGCGGAAAACGCTTTTAGTTCTATAGAGAACATACAACGCGGAACACTGATTCCCATGAATTTGTTCAGTTTTCTAAAACCGCGCATTCAATTCCTCCCTCGTGTTACTTCTGGCATGTGTAGATATTTTCCACCTTTGGGAAAGGTTGGGGCCACTCATGGCTGCCGTCCTCAAGTTTATTACGTCCCTAATTCAATTGCGTTCCCACTCGCAATAACGTGTAAATCGACAATGTATTGCAGCACGGTGCCTAAGCGATTTGTCCGAACAGTCGCATACGGCGAGCGAGAGAATGAAACTTCGTCGTCTGCCTATGCTCCCTCGCCCATGCAAACAATTCTTGAGTGTTCTAATGTCCTAACTCTGATAGAGCATGTTGTAGTGATCGGTTCGAACACTTCACGTGACCCCACTAGGTATGCGCAACGTGCTGAGAACCGTGCGCGATGACACTGACAGACCGACAGAGCATTAACCACCATTCGTCGACCCGGCGCTCAGCACCCGCTGCTTAGTAAAAGTTTTCCTCTCCCCGACCTATCTAGCCGCCGAAGTTGAAGTGAGAGTTGCCAAATGCGAGTGAACGCTTGCGCTCGGGCGCACTCGTTTTAAGCGTACAGCACGAATGGTGCCCAGAATGGGAAAGAGCCCGCTGCGTCGACGCGGGCCCTCGTGGGGACAACGCAGGCTGCTCGCCCTTTCTGCGTAACAATATCGGCTTTCGATGGAAATGCAGCGGACGCCACCGCATTCCGCGCCTGAATAATGGCTGCCGGCATGTAGTACACCGGACCAGCTGACGGAAACAAGGGACGCGTCATTTGCCAGCGTGCGAGGATCTCACGCCGCTCCCATTATTGCCTCTCCCACCTGTCCTGGCCTGCAGCGGCTGCCGCCGGTGCACGCGCTGTTTGATTTGCACCCCCCCCCCCCCCTTCCTCCCATTCTGGCCATACCACTACTCGCAGTCGGCCAGAAGGTAATAGCGGCGTTCAGCCCGCTCCCATCGATAAACGGTCGAGGTGGTGCGGGGCCCACCGCGTAAACCATGCAGATACCCCGCAATCGGGTTCCTCCTTGGTGGTAAGTTGGCCTGAAGTAGGTGCGATGCCTTAACGCCACCTAGGTACGAACGCATTTAAGATAGACGGTAAGCGACTAGCATCGCATGTCGTGGCTTGTTGACGTGTTTTGGTGCTAGCTAAATAAAAGAACGCCACACTTACTTCAAGTAATCGCGTAATTGCGCGAAAAAAAAAAAGAAGAAGGGACGAAGGAAGAAAAAAGCAGGATCGGCGCTGACCAACAACATAGGATATCGCTGAGAATCAGAGTACTTATGAACGCGCGCCTGGGCTTTAAATCGTTCAGGACAAAAGAACAACAGTGGAAGTAAAAAAACAACATGTTTTTAACTAAGTCTGATAAACAGAATGGTGCTCCTCCTTGCGTTTTCTGATTTTTAATTGACATTTCAGTCGTTATTCAGCCTCCTTTTTGGTTTGTTCTTCTTGCACTGTCACATTTCTAAGCTTACTGAATTGGGCAGTCAACTACTCTGCAGGGCATCAATGCGCCCTGCGGCGAGGTACCCTCGCTTCTGAAGGCAATCGCTATCTTCACTTGCACTGCTCCGTTCCATGAACTAACGCTGAATAACCGTGGGGATAAAGCGCAGCGTAATAACACATCCTGAATGTCTACAAAAATTATCAGAGCGAAAGCTCTACTATGCTACGCGTTGCCAGTGGCCTTCAGCCACCGGCGTGCAAGCTGTGCCTTCCTTTCTTATCCCTTGGCTCGCTCGGAGGCTCGCCTGTATGGTACCAGGTGACTAAAAGAGGATTAAATGGCTTCTTCGCCTGTGCTTCATCGCGCAGCGCCGACTGGCCCGACTGGAAGTAGGACAGCTGCACTACGAGCTGAGGTCTGCTGCCTGGAGCTACGTTTGCATAGCTTCTTTGGTAGTAGAGGGCTTTTGTCTGCATCACAATATCGTTCGCATACAACAGGAATCAGGCGTCAGTGTCTTGTTCAAGTGCTCCGGCTATATGGTTCATGGACAGATTAAGGAGAGAGGACCCAAAATGGGCCCCTCTGGTACTCCTATCGGAATATAATGTGGTCGACTGATTACACGTAATCAATTCCTCACAGCCTTTTCTATTTCCGTTTTAGTGTGTAACCTGAAGTTTAAACGAGCACAAAAGCAGTTATGTTACCATATCGGCTGCGTTTCGAAAAAAATATAGCGAAAGCTTACATTTTTTGCAAAGGGCAGACCCGCTGATAGGAACGAAATTCTGTCGTTTATTGCTTGTGCGCCCCGTCGTGCCGCCTCTCCGCTCTCCATCAACAGATATATCTATATTTGACGACTTCAATTTTTATGTCCGGCTGGTGCGGCTGCTCGGAGGCGCGAGAGGGGATCGCACGTTCAGAGACAAACTGTTCGCAAGTTAAAAATACCCGCCGCGCTGGCTCACCGGCTAAGGCTCCGTTCGACCAATCCCAACGGCACGAGTTTTGATACCGGCTGTGTTCGCTGCTTTTCAGATGAAGGCGGAAAGCGAAAAACGACCGTGTCTGGAGATATAGGCGTGCGATAAAGATCCTTAGTTGGTATGAATCAATCCGAAGACGTCCACTACGGTGCGGGTGCATCTTCTGTGTACGATCGGAAAATTTTCCCAAGTTAAGATGTTTAGCATTCAGCCCCGGTCATGTCTTCTTCCCGCCTTGGACCCGACGTAGCATGCAAAACCAGCTGTCTCTTGTTTTTGTGCACCGTCATTTTGCACTCCGCTTCCAATGAACAGGTATTTTATTCATCTTTAATGCTTTCGCCTTCCTGGTAAAGCTACTCAGATATATGAAGGAAGGTCGCAAATTCAGAGGAAAGCTGTTCCCAAGCTAAAATGCTTAGTTTTTATCCCGGGTCATACTCTTTTTTTTTTCTTAGATATGTGATAGGAACGGAGCAACTCTTGCTTTTGTGTCTCGTCGTGGGGCCTATCTGCCCCCTTCCGCAGGTATTTTATTTTACCTTTTGATTTGTTTCTTTAGCTTCATTCCTCCGAGGGCTGTTTCAAACCTTACGCATCGCGGCACGCGTCGTTTCCCAAAACAGATTTAGCCAAAACACCCGGTTTTAACTAGAAATACGCCAAGTAAGGAATACGGTAAAGCCAGGCGCGCAGCGTTTTTTTTCCTTTTTCTCTCGCTGTCACAAGCAGCATAGAATGCTGGTTCCCCGCTATATTATTTTTTCAATTTACTTTCATAGCCTTGGTTTTTTTTTTTTGCGAAACGTTTTTGTCGAAACAAAAGCGAACACGCCCAGGATTTAACTAAACACGACAGGTCAGGAAGCGGCTTCAAATAAAAGCAGACGAGCAGCGTTTCCTTATTTTTGCTCAACAAGTATCCCCCGGTTTAGTTTGCTACCTGGTGCGGATGGAAATGTCATCCCGTATACCATGGATACGTTCAACCATACTTGTAAGGCTCTCTAGAAAGGAAACACCACTCCCTTTGCAGAACAGGGTCTTGCCACCCTTGTGTAGTGCTAAGCCACAACGTGTCTCCATGATCAGACATCCGAACTCTTGGTCCTCAGTTCCCAGCAGCTCTGAACCACCTCACCACAGCGGAAGTCAGACCATCGATACAGCAGAGGGCGTAAGAACATCTGGGTCCGGACAGGCCAACTCTGAAACCTGAACTTGGCAGCGTTTAACGCGCGACCTGTTTCTAGCGAGAGAAGCTTAGCTGTGATATCAGAGGAGCTCTCGAGCATTAACTGGGATATCGAGGATTAAGCGAGGTTAGAACGGAAGAAGCCTTAATGGAATCTAGTAGGGGCATATTGTATGCTACCGAGGACCTAAAGAAAACAGAGAGCACGGGGTTGGATACTTTATACACACACAAATAGCACGGAATTAGTAGGAATTGTTCAACGTTAGCGTAAGTGTCGCGGTCATTGGGATGTAGTTAAACATGCGAAAGAGGGTAAAAATATTCAAGCCTACGCACCAAAGTCTAGCAACGATAAAGAGGTCGTAGGCAGTTTCTACGAGATTTCGGAGACTAACCCAAAAGTAAGGGAGTAGTATGTCGGCGTAAGTGAACTGGGAAACATTAAAATATAAAATCAAAACAGCCGACGTAATGCAGTCATTGCATTTGCCGATAGAAATACTACGAGGATGAGGAATATATTATTAGTTTGATTGATTGATTGTAGGGTTTAACGCGCCGACGCAACGCAGGCGATGAGGCGCGCCGTTGTGGAGGGCTCCGGGGATTGATTTTGACCACCTGGGTATCTTTAACGTGCCCCGAAATCTCGTACACACGGGCGGTTTTGCTTTTCGCCTCCATCAGAAAAGCGACCGCCGCGGCGGGGAATTGAACCCGCGACCTCGGGCTCAGCAGCACAGCGCCTTAGCCACTGAGCCACCGCGGCGGGTCAATACATTATTCCGACAACGAAGAAATAGGAAATGGACATAGTGAAGCAAGAGAAAATTAAAGACGAAATCAACTTAATTGTAAGCAACCATCTAAGTATTGTACAATACGTTGGGGTGCGACACGAAGAGGAGCGAACACTAGTGGCGTGCAGGGAAAGGCTGGATCTGGAAAGCAACAGGATTAAACTACGCCTAATGCAGGATTGCACTTAAGACTGAGTAGGTGTGGCAATGCGAAAGCGTTACATTTATGTGAAGATATGTGACCCTCTGTGAATAATGGCAGGTCTTTCGTGATTATGCCATCATCTGTTGCGACAACGTCTTCGTCAGCAGAACGATACGTCTATGGTGTGTAATCTTCGCCTCCTTACCTTTGCCGTGGCGTCGGCTGGTGTTGTTTTTGGCTGCAGCTAGCGACTGCATCTTTGCTCGCCGTGCGGCGTTTTTGTGTTTTTTTTGCCTCTTATTCTGAGGCGCACTTCCGTTTCCGGCAAAGGTTCAAGCTGCCACTGAGATACGCTGATCTAGACGCTTCACAGTCCATCAAAGTACAGACTTCACAGATAGAAGAAGAGCACAGATAGAAGAAGAGTGTCCCATGGTGCGATTCTGTCCTGTCATCGCCATCGTAATATTCATTTTCCCATTGCGTCGTTTGCTCCTTCTCTCTGTTACGATTGTTGATGCTGCAACTTTTATTGGCTTGAATGGCTCTTGGACACGGAATATGACCATAGACCGTGGGACGAGAGGCTGGGCCAATCACCTTGTTTGCCCTGCATGCACGCAATTCGCGTACGCATGCGTAACTACTTTTGTAATTACCATGCTCAAATTACTCGTGAAGGCTTCTATCGTAGTATGACTGTGTCCGATCATTACCATCGTCATTCTTTTCGTCCATTCGCAGTTTTATTCTCCCTAGTTTTCTTCTTGTTCACTCTTGTTAGGTTTAGTGTAAACTTACTTTGCGACATGTGTAATAAGCGTGTTCATCGAGTACACCTATAGACATTAGCACATGTCTCTAACCCACGTTTCTCAGTCCAAGGACACTACGCATTCCCTCATCGAATCGTCATAAGTCTATCAAAGCCCACTGCAGGACGAAGGCCTATCCATAGATCGCCAACCGCTTCTGTATTGGACTGCCCGAGTCAGCAGAGAATGCACTCCCATTAACTAGGTCCGCCTTTAGCCAGCTATAGAGCCAAGGATCGGCCATGGGGTTCAAGTGGATGCGTGCCGGGCTCGCATTCTGGAGGTCCCGGGGTAGAACTCGAGGTCAAAATTGGGCCCAGTTTCTTCTCTTTTACTTGTTTTCCCTTCGCGCCATCGGCCATTTTGGAACCGTCACTTGGCCACGCCAACGCGGGATTTACGTGCAATAAGGAATTTGATGCTCTCGAACTAAAAGCAGAAAACCCAAAGTGAGCCAGTTAGAGCAAGGGCGCATGAGTTGAACATAACCCTTCAGGACTATTCGCAGTTTTGATCGGAGAAAATAAAGATAGTGTGGATACACTAAACAGAAACATAACAATGAGTCAGCAATACGGGAGGAGGAGGAATGCCTTTAATGATGAGGAGAAGTCAGCCTGGCAGCGAGCTTGGCTTTCTACTCCAGATGAATATGAGAGGTGCAAAAGTGAAAGGAAGCGATGATACAAAAACTCATACAGACGCTACAAACACAAATAAGCACACACGAACTGACCGACGCAGGCTCGCGCACACAGCACACGCACAGTGATATAGTTGAGGCAAACGGTCACAGGATTTTGTTCAGGCCGGAGTCACGAAGAAATGACACCAAGGCCCGTGTACTCCGTGTTGCCGCGGCAGTTGACTGCCATGGGCCAATGGCGTCGCAAAGTTTCAGTGGTGCATCAGCACGCAGTCCCAAGGTCGTCTTCAAGGTTAGCCGCGGGGTGTCGTAACGGGGACACACACACAGTACATGTTCTATGTCCTCACGAACACTGTATACGTGACAGTGAGGGGAGGCAACTCGGCGCATCTTGTACAGGTAGTGGCCGGTAGAAGCGACGTTGAGGCGGATGCGGTGAACAACTGCTTCGTCGTGTTTTCCCAGGCCACACGGCATTCGGAAGCTGCAGGCGGGATCAATTCTGTACAACGGCTGCTGAAGAGAGAATATAGGGGAAAAACTGGAACACTATCTCAGAAAGCGAAGTACCTTATTGAGATGCATAGGAATATGAAAGTGTTAAGAACTATGGACGAAATGGCGGAGCTATCGAAATAAAATAGTAGAAGAATAGTCAGCTACATTTTCAAATAATTGGTGAAACGTTAAAGAAAGGAAGGAGCGTCAACGAAACTGAGGAGTTAGCCATTGAAAAAATATAGTGTGTACGCCCTCGAGTACTGACGAATCTTGACTTGGAAAAGGTAGGATTAGAGATAAATGGAGTATATTTGAGCCACCTAAAGGGGCCATGAAGACAAAATGCAAGTTTGGTTCATTCGAAAGATTGCTTCTTTAGAATCATGCTGACACCTTTTTAACGTAAACTTCGCTCAAATAAGCTGTATAATTGGGGAAAAAAAGGAATGGTCATGCGACGCACTAGCTCATTTACCGAAACAGTGCCTATGACGTCATACCAGCCAGCTTTGCGATTGGCGGAGGCCGGAAAAAGCAAACTCAAATTAAGCATAACTTATAAACTTGCCGAATGATCATTCTTTTTATATCAGTAACAATAGTGGGACAAACAGTGGAAGTTACGAAAGCGCACGTAAACATAGAAGTACCGATGTGTACTGCTGTTGATACTGCACGCACTATGCTTCGCACTATGCTTCAAAGCCCCGCACAGCACTGTGGCCCGTGGGACTTTGGGTTGTGTCAGACGGCACTGGCCGATTGACGCAAGCGACGGTGTCTGACGTGACTATATTTGTCGAGCGACCACCATGGTTTATGAAGCGATTATTGTCTCCATGAACAAAAACAAGCCAGGTTTAAATACGGTCACAAACAAACCAAAGTCAGAAAACAGCTTGCCGCAGTGTGGTGGCGCCATCTTGGTTGACTAACAGTAAGCAAGTCTCCGCTCCACACCAAGTTTAGCTGACAGACCTGTTGTTATGATGTCATTGCAAACGTCGTTCGAACACACGTTTTGGTGCGAGAATCAGAATTTTAGCTTAAATTGATTAATTTCGCAGTGATAAAGCATCGTTTGCTTCCGGACAAGCTCTGGGGGCACTATAGAACACGAAATCTTTCGAATAAAACAAACTTGTATTTTCTCTTCATTGCCCCTTTAAGGTCTTCGGTCGACATATTCTTGTTTAGTGAGTCGTGGAAATGTCGGAAAAAAATTTCGTTCCGACGCAACATCCCGAAAGCTGGGCTTATAGTCTATGATAAGTATGAACAAATCAGATTTCGAACTTGTGGAATTGACCGCCCCGAAGCTACACCTGGGCTATCAGGCGGGCTGCAGGGGAGACTCCGGATTAATTTTCAGCACTACGGGATCTTTAACGCGCGCCGAAATCTCGGCAAACGGGAGTACTTGCTTTTCGCCTTCACCAGACAAGCAACCACCGTGGCTGGGACTGAACCCGCGTTCTTGGGCACAGCAGCACAACGCCTTAGCCACTGAGCCATCGCGGCGTGTAAGTATGAATAAATCAATAATAATGCTAGTAGTGCTGGTAGAAAACTTATATCGCAGAGAAGTGGGTGTGGCTCCCTGGTCCAGGGGCCCAAGTGACGATTTCGCCATCTCTGCCCTGGATACCAGTAGTTGCTGGGCGTCCAAGGTCAGCGCTAATTATACACGCAGGAAGCACCCTCTTTAGCCTAGGTAATGAAATGCTAGAACAAGTGGGCGATTATATATGACTTTGGTAGACTTTCCGTGTATATATCAACAACAAGAAATATATCCGGTGCAAAATAAGCAAGGAGAGGGGTGCACTTGCAACCACTCAAATAATGAATGAATGAACTTCTATCACTAAGATGAATCGTTTAGAGCCAATGTTTATTACAGTGATGGCATTTCCCCCCACCGTTGTGTTTTGTGGTTTAAGCCCTAACCACATGGACGCGAAATCACGCGCCGCGCGAGCGTCAGCGTCGTTCGGCGGCAACGCGCACACACGCAGGAGAGGGCGAGTAACCGCATGCGACGGGCGAAGTCACGCGCCAGCCGCTGCGTCGGCATGCGTTGCTGGACACGTTTGTATAAACCATGCCATTCTGTTGAAGTCATTTATGAGCAGTTATTGTCGATTGTTGAACTGCAGTTATGAAGACCCTAGCTTTATCAAAAAAATATCACTTGGCAGTCTTTATTAAAGTATGTTTGCGGGCAAATATTGAAATGCTGCGAAATATATTTCAAGTCATTACCGTCAAATCTTAACAAAATAAGACAGGATGATGAACGAAGACGCACTTTCTTTACTTGCTGCTTGATTTAGCCGTGGTGTTATGTACCGACTGCAACGTCATGAATTCAAAGTGTAAGCAAAAAAATTTCAGCGCTGCCTTGATACTGAGGTTACCGTCGAACGTCATTTGTAGGTTAAAAGGCAAGGTACCCTGGCCCCCTCTGTTTACCCTGTAAAAACAGTTCACCAAACCCTTATTGCAAAAAAAAAAAAAAAGAACACATGGAGGTTTTGCCAAGATTTGAACCATATACTTAAAAAAACACGCCAGAAACCTAGCGCCCAACCGCTCGACCACGCCGGAAGACGAGGCGGGGGACCAAGAATTTCGTACTCTAGCGGAGGCTGCCAACGAATATTGTCGGATGTTTTGTTTTGGTCGATTTTTAGATATTTGAATAGTGGTGACGCTTGTTTCTGGCGCACCGATCTTGGAGCCGAGGGCAGTTATACAAGTACTACAAGCGATGTAACCACACCTCCTTACTTGAGTCAAGAAAAGCTATCGCACATTCTCGGTTTCTCCTACGCAAGCCACGGTAGTCACGAATGGATTGGAATGCACCGCTAGCATTCTGGCGTTGATAACGCTTGGTAGTAACGCACCGATCTTGCATACAAGCCCCATCGTACTAATACTACAAGCGATGTACCCAGAGCTCCCATATTTAACTCACAAAAAGCTGTCGCAAATCCCCGATCTCCACTATGAAATCCAAACAAGCCACAAATGAATGAGCGCTTCGAACAGAAATGGCTTGCAATTTGTCTCAAGACAACCGATCACCGCAAGTTAAAAAGAAATTAATTGTTTTCTGCTGAAAGGAATGACCCTAAACCGCGAGAAGGACAGGAAACCCGGCCGCTGTCGCCCGCTTTCCGATGCTTTCTTGCGACGCGTCGACGCCGATATCTGGCGAGCGTAGACATCGGCGCTGCTCGCGCGTCAGCTCGCATCGCCATGCATTTTTGGCGACGCGCGCTGCCGCGCGTCGACGCGCCGACGCGTGACAACGCGGAAAGTACGCTGCATGTGGTTGGGCCTTTAGTCATCCTCCGTGCCCCATCTCCCCCGGCAGCGCAACTTATGTGGTGCAAAAATAACAAGGAAAATTGCCTGAAGGCAGTAATACGCAAAGGACACTTGGCGGCACGGTCTCCACTTCCTCGAAACGGTGAAATATTCAGTAATAAACTATTCGCCAATGCAGACAAGACACCATATACGCTTCGCAGATGCTTCGCCCTCAACCTCCGGCCACAGTTGCCTATACATTGTATAACCTCTCAACTAGGCCCACTCCGCCATCCCACCTGGACTCCTTCTACTTTCGCCCTTTATCAGAATTTCACCCCCGCCCTCTAACAAATATAGAAATGATTCCCACATAACCCCCGCCCCCCAAAACTGCATCCGGCCACACCCTATAGCACTTGTTCTGTCTGCTTTCTTGTGTACCGTCTTTGGTTTTTTGCGCTAAATATATTTAAGAAACACGCTATAAAATAGCCATTTATTCCCTTAAAGAGGCCTATCAGGATAACTCTGAATGCTGGATCTACACGGTATCCTTCGGTGCGACTTCCAACCAGGGATTATGACTGAAATAAGACCTCTTCGCAGTGCCCTGAAGAACTCTTTCTGAGACATCTCGTCTTCTTTTCCCTGTAATGATATTCACCCCCTGGGCTACAGGGCCTGCTGTTTAGTGCTACTACTATTCCGTAACATTTCCGGATTCGCACTGTGGTGCACAAAGGGACAAATTACTTAGACCCAAGTGCCCTTCATGGCATTCTTGATTGCCGATTTCCGTCTTATGTGCTTTCGTTGAGCCCTTATTGCCAATAACACACTTATAAAGAAGGACGCTCCCCACCCGAAACGTTGAAGAAAAATTGTTGTCTTTTATTGCGCCATGTTTAGTTTTTTTTAACCATCAGTAGCCATACAGTCTGATTTTGTATCTATGTATGCATATATTGTTACGTAGCAGACAACGGCAGTCTATTTGCAAGTTGTGTACTCGAGTAATCTTTTTACAAATTATTTACAAGCAGTGGCTGTAGTAGGGAACTTTCGCTCAGAGGTCTAGGTAGCTTCTGCGCTCCAAACCCGTGTCGGCCCTTCTTCATCTACTTCGATGCTTCGCTGAGATCGTAATGGGGAATCGCCCACTGAGAATCGCCCACTTCAGGGGAATTGTTCTCTTGGTGTTCAGGCCTTTCCTTTGCATGTGCTTTGATGTCCTTTCTAATAAACTGTGCGCCGCGGCAATATATTGTAAGGAACTGTGTCCATCTCTCAAGCTTCCAAGTTTATTCTACCAGCCCGAGCTTCAAGCTTCTTCTTCCTCTTCTAAAAATCAGCGGCCTAATTTTACTTTACTTGCCAGCTCCAAGTGCCGGCAAGTAAGGTACTGTTACCCTTTCACTGAACGTCATCCTGGCCAGTTGCCAGTTAATCCTACGCCTCAGGTGAAGGCGATATATCCAAAGAATGATGCAGGTAGTTTTACACACACACTTACACATACATTAAACAAATCTGTTGGGCAAGTTGGTGCATTATGCTTGAAAAGGTAAAAAGCGCGACTTGGACAACGACAGTAGAGAAGGACGCTTGTCCCGTCGTCCTTCTCTACTGTCGTTGTCCAAGTCGCGCTTTTTACCTTTTCAAACTTACACATACACACGCACGCACGCACGCACGCACGCACGCAGACCCAGACCCAGACACGGACACGGACACAGACACAGACGCGCACGCGCACACGCACGCACACAAGGTGTAGAATTACGGCCACTGGTTGTGGTCATTCAACCACGGCCACAGCTATCTATTCACCATTTGACACTCATCCTAACCTTCTGGCTAGCTCGGGGGGTTTCTCGCATTGACGGTAGCGGTTACATATGAAGACGTCAGTTGCATTTAAGGCGCAATCACACTAGGCGGACAGCGCCTCGCTGCAGGACGCCTTCGGGCACCGGCTGCAGTGCTACACCTGTTCTCGTGAGGATCGCGCGTTTTTCTTTTTTCTTTCCTGGCCGAAGAGTGGATAGATCTGCTCCTCATTCTTCCCGTCAGGCCCACTGTAAGGGCCAATCAGTAACGTGGTATGGAGTGACGTACGCTGCCGCGGCAACGTTTCCTCTCTGCCGCTCTACCCTCGATGCCCGGCTAGGGGCCGTGCGAGAAACGGTTGTGCTTCACGTGGCGGCCGTTGTGGGTAACAGGTAATCAGTGTGGACATCGCGCGCCGGGAAGCACGTCGCCGCGGATGGCGGACGGTGATGAGCCAGTGTTAAAAGCCCGCCGCTAGTGTGTTCGTGCCTGCTGTGTCCAGTATCCAGGAAATTCCTTTGAAGACCGTTGCGAATGCTGAAGAAGTTTATAAGCCTCCGACACGTCAACTAGCAAGCGTGTCACAAGTGGCACTCTTGCAAGCCGTCACGCTCGGGAGGGCGCACTTGCGAAGAGAAAGATCACTCGTAACAACGGCTGTCGCCGTAAAAACAGGCACAGAATTATAGCGACCTGGAACTCAAGCACACCCACCGCTGCAATCGCGTATGAATTGGGGGCAAGCTGACAAGCCAAGTGCTGCTCGTGCAGGTGCGCGCGTGTCAGAAATACCCCCATGTAATGGCAGCTGTCACTGCAGAAACAATAATACGGGAAGAAAAATTTTGCATCAATGTTTAAAGACGATAGCCTCTCTTGGGCTACTTAAACCCGAAAATGTTGGTCTGTCTGTCTGCATGTACATCTGTCTGACCGTCTGTCCCTCAATTCAGCCATCCGGCCAAAAGGTAAAAGAATTTTTGACCGAGAAGTTTCTGTAGCCAAGACCTTTCTGTACAACTAAGTCTGGAAACACACTTCTTACTTGTCAACATTGCCGAGAAAATAGAAAACATTAGGCATATTTGAGGCAAAACTTCAACGAACAACTGGTACTCGCAGTGTTCCTTTAATTGAAAATAAAGAGGCACTTCATATTTACGAGAGAAAAAAAAAGTACGCCGTGAAAACAATATTTTGACCCAGAAATACACAAAGAGCTCGGGCGAGACTGGACCTCGTGGCAGTGTTCCAAGTTCAACAGTAAGGAAAGGTTCCAGTAGATGGTGCGAGCAATGGAACGCGGGAAAATTGAACTGACTTTAGCTAACCTTCTCTGCCTTTCCCCTCCGTATCGCCCGTTGGAAGGGGCGATACTCGAGGGGCAGAGCGTGAAAGGGGGCGGGAAAGGGAAGGCAGACATTTACGCGGCAGAGGCGGCAGAAGACTCTCGTCTTTCGGCGACATTTGCAGCGAAGTGAGCAGATACGCGGCCAATTTTTTTCTTTGCTAAATGAGACTGGAGCGAAATCGTTGTTTTGCTGCGTTTAGTGTGCCCCCGCACGCGTTGTTTCATTTCACTGTGGGGTATCGTAGGGCTAGGCTCACAATGGGCGATTACTTCTCATTGTTCTTTTTTGTGCTCGCCAATATGTGATGCACTCTTTCCGTCAGCGTATACAAGCTCCATTTATGACTTCATCACACCACCGGTGAAGAGCAATATTTTTAAGCCTGCTTACGGGGGTGGTACCACAGAAGAAGGCATTACAGCTCTGTTCCAACCATCGGCTCCATAAGCTCGGCGAGCCTTGATCCTAGGCCGCGGCCGATGCACACTGCGGAGTCGGTGGCAGCGTCTTTTCTCCCCACTGTATTCGTAATTTGCGCTAACGTTAAAAAGCAAGGGTCGGTCTTGCTTTCACTGTACGCGGCCATTTCTTTTTTACTTCAGGCAATCAATGACGAAGACAAGCTGTCGTTTCAAGGAATAAACGATTCTTTTTGGCTATAGGGACGGGGCTCCCGCTGTAGGGCACCACCGTCTCTTTGACAAAAAGCGGCGCCTGTGGCAAAACGCTCGTCAGTGGGATGCGGAGTAGCGTAGCCGGCAGGGGCCGGCGGAACTCTGCCTCTTGTTCTACGGTGAGGCTTGCAAAGCCTAAATAATCGCAAAGGGATTTTCAGATAGGACAATGTTGGGAAAAGGGACAGCCTTTACGAGGCTCATCTCATCTACGATTTGCGCGAGTGCCAAAGTCAGCCTGCGCGAATATTCAGTGAGAACAAACTGCAATGTGGCAGACGACGCACAATGCGCCGTGCCAAGTTGACAGTGCAAATTCGTTCCTCTGTGTAGTCATTTCGATGCGCAAAAAAACATCTTGCATGCCGCTGGATGCAGTTTGGCGCATCGAGGAATATTAGGAAAGCTAAATGCACCTGCAAAGCAGGCATGGACGGCCGATTCAAGCAGGATGCGGCGCTGGCATTCGTCATTGATAAAGCGAGAAAGACGTCGTGCTTACTTGCACTATTATAAGGATGAAATGGCCTAACAAGGCTGCACAGTTCACCTTGAGGTACTCGTAAAAGAATTTTTACGCACTAAGAAGCACATGTTGACGTTCGTTTGCGCACTGCTGTTACATTGTTCAAAGCGCTTGGCAGTGTATACTGGTGCCAGCCTTTTCTTGTGCAAAGTGGGAGAAGGACAGTTGTAGGTCAGGCTGTTGGATTCCTCCGATTACCGACAAAATGCAAGAGACAGATACAAGAGGGCGGGGTCGGCTACGAGGCTCCCGTGCCGTCACTACTGAGAAACAGAAGGCACAAAACTTCCGGTTCCAGGAAAAAATTTTACACTCCCGCAGTGCTTCCCCGACCACCCAGTAATCAAACCCTTGCATACGTCCCTCTACCTTCGAACCGACGGTATCGAGGTGTCGTGTCATTTATGCTTGTGCGGAAACTGTTGTCTTGGAAACCGATAGAGATGAATTGGTTCAGGAGCTCCTGCCGAGTTTCCGTAGGGCGTAGTGCACCCAATAACACAACACGTCTGACTAGGCTTCGTTTACCCGGATGTATTCGTTCAAAACAAGACCGAAACATTAGAGTCAACGAGTCAAACTCGAAAAAGGCCAATGGAAGGCTACGTATTCTGTGTTCTGCCCATTCCAGTAACGGGCGGAGCACCGAAAGGCGGCGCCACCCACCTAGCTGCCCGGTCCCTATAAGGGCTTCTGTAAGGATGCCAGCCTTACAGCGTATTCAGTTAACCAGTAATCCCTCGTTAACACGAAGTCATAAAATCCGCTGAAAATTTCGAGTTAAGCGAAATGTAGAAAAAGTGTGGCCAGATCACTGAAATTGCAGCTAGTGCTGGCAACAAAAGCTCCACTGCACTAGAGAGCTTTTGTAATAAAGGCAAAAAATAATTCGCAGGAAAAACGAATTTTTATTATTGCGGAAGGAAGAAATGCGTGATGCTCGCCTGTCTCACGTTTACACCTGGTCCCAGAAAAGCGTTGTGGAGCTGCTCAATGAATCGCTACCTCCTACCTTTTTGCGAAGCATGCGCGCCATGCTTCTTGTTTCTGCTGTAGTAGAAGCTCCTCGAGGCTCCTCGTCGTTCGAATGATCGGCTGTGTCGTCGACATCTATGTCAACAATGTAAGCGTCAGACACTATTCCGGTAATGGAGACATCGGCCTCGTGCAGCGCGTACATAGCGTAAATTTGTTGTTCACGACGCCTTCGGCGCGTGGTTGGAGCTAAGCGTTCGAACGGAGACCTTATCGGCCGCCTGTAGAGGAATGTGCCTTGTATCCTCTCTATCGACATTTCGAGATATCCGTGGTCAAATACAAGGGGGGGGGGGGGGGGGGGGCAAATACGTAGCGCGCATGTGAGGTAAATTCATGGCGAGAAAAAGTTTCGACAGAACCGATATATCGGGATATCCGAGTTCGAATTAACAAGGGATTACTGTAGTTTCTTACGGTTTGTAGTCATTCGTTTATTTATATCATGCAATCGAAACCACCCCGAGGAAAATATTTTGTTCTCCGACATGGGAATAAATAAAGAATTTTATAACTACTGGATTTGCCAGGGAATGGCGTTGCAATACATCAAGTATGCTAACAAAACAAGCTGTAGGTTCTTACGCAATATTCATAATGTTCTTGAACTTGGTGCGCGGATCGCGGTCAAGTGAACTTACCTCGCTGATCCCTTTAATAAACAAACAAGATAATGAAAAACAAAAATTTATCATCACGAGAAAAAAGAAAACCCACTTCGAAAACGGGAAGGAAAGACAAAAAGTAGAAAGAGAGAGAGAGAGGGAGAGAGAGATAGAGAGAGAGAGTAGACCACTCCAGGTTTGGCCTCACACTTGGCGGGGCATAGAAAGATGCTGTATGCGCAGCAGCGGCTCACGGCCCTTGCTGAAGCGAGCAGACCAGTGCTGTTCCGAGCGAAAAACTGCTTTGTTTCCGTCCTCCTTTCCAACCTATAGGCGCCCCGCTCGCGTCGTGCATTACCCACGCAGCTTTTCGCCTTGGCGCTGCGCGAGCAAGCCCGGCCTCTTCGCCCACCCACGAAAGCACACGCGCGCGCACACAGAGCGCCTCTCACGCACTCCTTGCGAGCCTTATAACTTAATATGCAGCCTAACGCTTTATTAGGCAATAACGCCGGCGCGGCGGACATCCTCGGCGGAGCGGGCGCAACCAGGAGCGCAACTCGGCACCCCGGTGTTAATTACTCCCGCCTGCGAAGGTGAGTTGTTAGCCCGGCGTAGCGCTCCGCGGAACGGGCCTCCCCCTCTGCTCCCATCCCGGTGGTCGCCGGCGAGTCCGCGTTTTGCTGCAAGAAGTTAACTTAATTAAGGCGCCGCGAAAACAAGGCGACGCGTAACGGTCCCCGCGAGAACTCCTCTCGCGTGTTTCCACTGCTCCAGCGACGTGCGCTGGGCCAACTACGCGAAAGAGCCGCCCGTGTTACCTGCAAGGAGGCACTTTGCCGCTCCCGCGCGGACACGAGCTCTTCGAGATTTAAACGGATGGGCCGAACAGCAGCCGCCGGTGGTCGCATTTGCCATCGCTTCCACCTCCCTCACCCCCCCCCCTCCTCCCCTTTATAGCCTTATGGGAATCGCGAAGTATTTATTCAATGCAATAACCGTTATGGGCCAAGACATCAGCAGTGGTTTAGGTACGCATGCCGGCTTGTTTGTTTCTTCCACCGAGTCTAAATCTTTATAACCAACATTCCATGTCTACTCATCTGTCACAGTCTGCGTTAACGTAGCACGAACTACGTAGCACAGTCTACGTTAACGTAGAATAGGGCGTGGAATAGCATGAGTCAGATACGGGTGCAGCAATAAATTGAAACCTATCCTCGTACCCCCAACCAACATCGATGGGAGGCTTGGCAGCAAGGAAAAAATAAAGAAAGAATTAATCAAATAAAAAAAGTCGTAGACATGAAGGGAAGAAATATATGAAGAAAGAAAGCAGATAAAATCTAAAAACGCGAGAGAAAAAGCAGGGGGAAAAGAAGGAACGAAATGAAGAAGAAGATATAAAAACGCAAGAGAGAAAGAAGAAAGGAAAAGTAGCCGGAAAAGCTGGCGGCGCACGTTACGGACACATGTTTAGTCCTGAATTGAAACACTTGTCGTCACACTCGTCGTCGTGCTCCTTGTTACGCCTGTCCAGAAAGCAGGAGGAAGACAAGTGTGGCGGGATAGAAGGTGTGACGCGAAGGACGAACAAGCGGATGAGCCACGGCAGCTCGTAAAAAAACACGTCCTCCATGTAAACCCTTCTCATGACACCTCATGCATTGCCAGTGAATGAAATATTAGTCGGGACAAATTATGTGAGCCCTACCTTACTTTAACTGAAAACGAAGACGTGCCATATCAATTTCTCATCAAAGAACATTTTAGAACGGCCAGTGTCCTGTCACACTTCACATTTTCTCATTTGCACGGAGTCATCGGCACTCCCTTGGGCCACTTCGCCGTTGACGTGCGACCAAAAATACAGCATACCGAGCTATGTCGTCACTAGATACTCCATAATGTGCGTATACCTTTCGTAGTATTTAAGAAATCCGCGCAGCGATACCACTCCTTCCTCACGCACCAATCTTGCATGTGAGCCCCATCTTGCTAATGCTCCATGTAATGTAGCCGGAGAGCCTTTATTGGACCTCATAAAAGCTACCAGCGAAAATTGCCCAATCTCGCCCACACAAGCCAAGGTAGCTACGAATGGGATTAGATGCCCACAGGAATTAGAATTGTGTTTTGTAATGACTTTCGAGAAGAAATTGCTTGATTGATTCGGTCTTCAGGTGGCGGATTACCACTAGGGAAAAGAAAATGTTACCAGGGGTTCGTGGGGACGAAAGAGGCCTCGTGGTCGTCGTCGGACGATCCGATTTCAAATGCTGGCCACTTTATCGTTTGTTTTCTTTCGTCGTATTGTTGCTACATGAACACGATACTGACGACACGTTGTACTATACTGTGCACAACTAGAATGCGCTTTGCATATCAAGAACTATAGGATATAAAAAAGCGGTGAACTTTTTTGCTACCATTTCCATCCACAGCCGTTGGGACCGTGACCGTGTTCGCTTGCGCGACCGGAATCGCGCGGACTTTACTTGTCGTGACCTCATTACCCTTAAGCGAAATCTGACTTACAATTCGTATAGTGAGCTTGAGTTTGCGGGAGCCAAACGTACGTCTTTCAAACTATTTCAGGATTTTTTTTTTTACGGGAGCCTGCCAAAGCGGCCGTCCGCTGGCCTGTTTACGCTTGAACGGCTCCCGCTCAGCTAAAATCTGTTTTACGCCCTGACCGGCCGAAGAAATGGCCTACCCCCGCGCGCATACGCAGTTGGCTCGCATCTACTAACTCCAGCGTAGCGTACGCCACCCGCTGTGCTGAAGCACTCTAACTGAATTCCTACTGGAGGCGTGTGGTTACAGAGACTGGCAGGAACTCGTGTATTACTGGAAATAGCGAGAAACAAACTGTACAACTTTGGTCGTTTCAAAGGACTGGATGCCCATGGATAGGTTTCTCTTAGCCGGTGTCATGGATGACTATTACTCGCAGTTTTATGACAAATAACGAGCTTTGTTATATTTTAATCGCGGCACAAAGCCGCCGCAGAAAAGACAGACCCGTGCTTGCCTGCGCGGATAACACTGTTGTCCTTTGAAATTTCCTAAGTGAATTGACGTTCGATCGGTTTTTACGGTAAAAACAACAACAACAAAAAAGAAAAACAGCGCGCTAAAAAAACGAGAAAGTATACAGAGACTCACGCTGCCTCAACAGATGGCGCGCCTTAATAAAACGCGAGAAACCTCCATTGTGTTTGTCATGTTGGCAGCGAAATTGAAGAAGAAGCGCGTGAGGGGTGGGACGGTGAGAAAGGGGGGGGTCGTTACGTGGCCGGAGTGGCTTAAAAATGTCGTCTTTCGGCGAAATTCACCGCCAAGCAAGCAGGGTGCGGGGCCATGTTTTATGCTTTATTATGGCTGTATTAAGGAAATTGAGCTTAAATGAGTTTCTAGGCCAAAATAAGAATGTACTCCTGAAATCTCAAGTCTCTGGGTCCACAACTTCCGGCTGGGCGTTTAACCATTTTCACTTCGTGAGGGTTGTAATCGAGAAAAAAACCGCTCACACGTTTTTCAGGTTTTTTAAGACAAAGCCCTGAAATAGGTTTTTGGGAAATGAATGAACAACATTTGTAAGCAACAACGAATTGGATATATCAACGGGCCGAATATTTATCGAGAAATGCGCAAAAAAAATACGTAATTTGCCCGAAGCTCGTAGCGTATACGTGCTTTCACCAACGTATGCTAGGAGGCCATGAGCCCCCTGGCCCCGCAACAATTAGCTTGTTGCGACCTAACGTGGTCGCAACAATCGCGCTTTGAGCAATTTGATCTCCAGCACTGGCATCCCCCACCGCATCAGCATAGCCGAAATCCTGTCCGGTCCGGGATAGTTCAGACCGACTAGCGGAACGAGATGGTGAACCGACTGCGGCCTTCATTTGTTTTAGTAGGAAAGGTAGCATGTATGTAAGGTATTAGTATGGAAAGTAGTGTGGAAGGTAGTTGTAAGGTCCACTTATGAGATTAGCGGCCAGGCGCCCGGGCTGCGCGTGAGAACCCACCACTCTGTCTGACGACGCAGCACTGCCAACACTGCAGAGCAGTCGACGTCAATTCGTCACGGCGCGCAAGGGAGACGGATTGTCTGGCCCACCGCATACCACAAGGGTAATCCCCCATTGAGAAAGTAGGCAGCGCCACCGGATTCCGGGAACGCCTGCTAGACGCGCGGAGGTGTAGGGATTACCAGCGTCGGGACGAGCGCCGCACGAGTCTCCATTGTTACCACGTCCCGGTCAGCATGACGCACAGTCGCGTCTTTCGCTCTCATCCCTAGGGGTCGTACGTGCCTGCTAGCCCGTGAGCGGTCCGTTGACCCGGAGATAGCGGCGCCTCATTGAATATTCCGTGACGTGCTGAGTGGCAGCTGTCTACGTGAATTTGGGCACTCCCTTGTGCGTGTACGAACGCTACAGGGGCGTTCCCGAGAGAGGGTGATCTCGAGGTTTAATAAGGCCGAACTTGGCCGTTGGAAATCGTTCTTGTCTGAGCGCTGAGCTGGCAGTTCTCGGAGGGACAAGGAGTCTCGACCGTTAAAGCTAGGTTGGGATTTGTGAGCCCCCTAGTCGAGGTTAAGATCGCGTCGGAGGTTAAGGGTACAGCGCCGTACCGGGCAACTAGACGGATCTTGCGGCGAGACAGGGTCTCGGCCGTGGTTTCTCGAGCGGTTTGTGTACGCTCCGAGAATAGGAGAGTTAGACGAAGTTGAGGAGCTCGAGTGATTTGTGCGCACTGGGAGCTAGCGTCTAGCTGCAGTTTGAAGTTTTTTTTTTCTTTTTATTACTCATGTACCGAGTTATCCTACTGTAAATAGCTGTACATAAACTTCCGTTTCACTTAATCAACTTCAATGCCTCGAGTTCGTCAATTCGACCACCACCTCCAAGAACTTCAACACCATCGCCCTGCCAGCCTCCTGCCAAATCAACCGGAGCCCGGGCGATTGGGTTCCTGATCGACACCGGACTTCGGGGAAACGATCTTTACTGGCGCAGCCGACAGGATTTGGCAGAAGAAATCACCAGGCCACAACCAGGGGCAGCAGGCAGACGCAAGCCCGCCTCCATCGGCGGCAGCCGAGCTCCGCGCTGAGTGGAGCGGCAGAGCCAACCAGCGCACGGGGCCAACGACGCGGCAGCCGACCACCGGAGGTGCGGGTGAGTGGGATTTCTTGCGCTTCGTTGTGGCGGTGTAGGCTGAGTCTGGGGTTGCATGGTAGTCACGCGGAGCATGCAGACTAACATGGCGGAAGGAGACGGAAATGGTCAGACAGACGAGGTGCCACCTCAAGGAGGCTCGGCAGCAGGAGGAACTCCCCAAGTGGAATCCGAGGTGATAATCCTTAAACGAATGGAGTTGGAGTTTCGGGAACGGGAGAGAAAAGCAGCGCTCGAAGCGGAGGAAAGAGCGCGAGAGGCGGCGGAGCGAGAGAGAAAAGAAGCGCGCGAAGCAGCGGAGCGAAAAGAGGAAAGGGCGCGAGAATCGAAGGAGCGCATGCAAAAACTGAAGCTCGAATCTGAAGAGCGGTTGCGAAGGTATGAGTTGGAGCTGGAGCGGAGAAGGCAGACGCTCTTGCGCTCGGACACCCGCGAGCAGAAACAATGGGGCACAGACCCAGCGAGTTTTATAGCGACAGTGAAGCCGAATGGTTCCAGCGAATGTTCGGAAGTTGAACTTTGCGATGACAAAGCAAGCAGCCGTGACTCCCTGTGCGAGGCTAGCATTTCCGCCGATGCCGAACGCGTGGAGATGGACATTGGGAAGAGGAGTAACAAGGAAAGCGCGTCCGGTGATACTGTAGAGCGGTGTAATGAAGTGATGCTCGAACATGACGAGCAGCCTCGCAGGCAAAGTTTGGGGATGGAGCTGCAGCGCATAGGGCAGAACCCGTCGAGCGGGCCCAGTTATGCACTGACAGCAAAGTTGAATGGGGGCAGCCCGTTTTTCAACTCGAAGCCGCGCGAGAACGAGATAAGCGGCCGTGGCTGCGCACGGGAGGCGAGCGGCTCAGCCGGGAACAGCTGCATGGAAAGGGAAGCGAGCGCGAGGAGTGTTCCCGCGAGCGCGTCCGGTATTCGCCGCGAGCTCGACATGTAGGTGGCGACAGCGTCGCGCTGCTAGTGTGGATGCGGCCCGTAAGAATGCACACTGTGGGCGCGCTTCGTGCCTTTTTCTCGCCGTATGTGCGCATGAAAGGTGCAAACAAGAGTGGTATGCTGTAGTTCGGTTCCTCAAAGTTCGATGTATAGTATGGAAGCGGCTGTCAGTTTTCATTATTACGCCAAAAAAAAAAAAAAGCGACGACTCATCGGGAATCTCAGAATGGCCGTAATTGTGACAATGAATTTGTACGCTGTGACTCGTAGCAAGCTCGATCTTTCCAGACTATGGCTTTGAGCCTTCAAAAAAGCATAGATACAAACAAATCAGGAAGCTTCGATCTCTGAAATTCACTTTACAACGGCAATCTCAATCGCTTTCACTGGCAGCATGACGCATTCTTGCATTTGTGGGATGCTCTGAAATGGTAACACTACTAAACTGACCCGAAATTCTTTCTAAGAGCTTACGGTATTTTTTGTGTGTTCAAAAAGCAACATACAATTACTGAATTTTGATCAGCGCAGAGATATAAATGTAACCGCTCTAACGGGTCTTTTAAATGAAATTTTAGCGATTCTGAAGGAAGGTTTGATGAATAACGGTTTCGGATCACTTATTTACGGCTTTCGTCGCAAGTGAACTTGCGAATTGAATTGTCAACGCACGCAGTACAATCAACATCTCATGTTTAGCTAGGTTTTCGCAAAGTGACAAGCAGGTTTACAGTGTTCAAACCAAGCTTCTGGGACCTCACAGTGAGCACAAATTTTCTGTTACGGCGGCTCTGTTGACCATCTGCGTTCCTTTAAAATCTAACAGGTGCCTGCAACTGCGAGATGTGTTTGCATTCTCGCGTATAAGGTCGCTTACGAACCCTAAAGATGGCAATAAATGAAGTTGCGCTGTTGCAGATGTAGTAAAACATTTCCTTTTTATTTCTCGTTGCATATCGCGCAACGGGTTCCCAGTAACTACTTTGGTTTGTAAACTGAATATCGCCTTTGTCTTGGCATTTAATTCTTGAGGATTGGTTAAAAAACGAAATTCTGTGCATTTCGTTTTTTTTTTTTTTCGGGAAAGGGGAGGGGGGTCCTGCCAAAGTTGCAAGAGCAGCGAGAAGAGAACGCATGTAACGCGCGCGAAAAGCCAAACTATGGTTATCAGTATTACCAGAGTCCTTCAAAGCATTGAAGGACTCTGGTATTACTTACAATCGAAACTACACTAGGCGTCGTGTTCTGTAGCGGTGAAAAAGCAGTACACGTATTTTCAAAACTCATTAACACCCCTTTGGTCCGAGATTGCCCAGGAATTAATTGTGGGACGACTTTTTCAAAATTTATTGAAAGCAAGCATTGTGGGAAAAATTGAAAAAAAAAACAAACAAACAAACTAGCGAGGTACGGCACACACCCCACACACATGTGGGCAACAACGCGAATTATATATTACGCGTTTTCTCCACTTTCTCCTTTTACGCGCTTTCTCCTTTAAACTTAAGCCCACCTTAAGAGGTTAAGACGTGACCAAATTAGGCATTTGGTTACGCTGAGTGAGACACGTTTCTGGACGAGGTGATTCATGTCGGATTTGAAAATGATATATATGAAAATGGCACACGAAATGCCACATGACAGACGCAAACTCACAACTGCTTAATATTACCGAAAAATCCCCCTAAATACTCTTGCGCATTTATAGAAACGTATTTTAAATAATACGTAAAATTAGCAACTCGATACAGTTGAATAAATGTTTATATCTCCTCCTGAGTATACTGTCCAAAAATGGTATTTATTTTAGAAAAGGTACGAGAAGGACACGATCACACAGGCGCTTGCGGGTGTAAAATACGTGTCCGGTAATGTATGGGCGATAGCGCACGGGTCGTGTGCAGTGTAAATGTTTTTGTTTGTTTCTTCTTTCTATAAGGACACAGCGCAATTTTTAAAGGGTGTGGAATTTGCACGCGTATGCACAGGTCTTGTCGCTTCTTACCCGTTTCGCGTACTAAACTTTTATCCTTTAAATAATCACCACGTTACCTTCAAAAAGCACTCTTCGACGTTCCCGAAACGGCAGACGACTGCACTCAACAATTCGAAAAGTGCAATGTGTGGAAGCAATGTTTATAACACGTTTCACACTCAAGCGGTGACCAGGGCGAAGATGTTTCGTGGAATTAAACCAGCGCATTAACCCGCAACGTCCACTGATTATTGCGTTTCTAGAGGAAATGCGCAAGCAGGGGTAACTATGTCATTGCTTACTGCCAAACGAGCACACATATTGGTTGTTTTGTCGTGTGAGCACGCGTCTTGCGGCGCACGCAACGTGAAAAAGCAGACGACGCCAGAGCGCCATCCACACTAGGAGCGGTTCGTCCCGCCGCCGCCAGAGGCCGACTGTGTTCGCGCTCGGGGCGAATAGGCCTCGTGCGCTCGTTTGGAGGCGCCACTGAATTGGAACCGGTGGCGCCCCCTCCGGCGCCGCGCCGCATTTTTTGCTTGTCCGCCGTTCCGTGCAACGCAGCTCCGCAAGGCTTTCTCTATGGCTCGGCCGCGTCCGCGCAAGGCCAGCATGACGGCGCCAAGCGGATCGTGCGTGCTGTATTGCGGTTTTAGTAAAATACAGAGCCCTGAGAAGTATTTCAAGGGAAGTTGCTTCAGGCGCGGCATCAAGCTTTACGCGAGCAACCACGTGTACGGCGTAAAAGAAGAAATCCTCAGCGAGACGGCGCCGTCTGAAATCGTGGCCAGGTGCATTCCGCAGATGAAGAGCACTTGCGACTACGACGTGCGGCTGGAGGTGAGTGAATTGTATTTGAGATACCCTTATGTGCTTATTTCACGTACATGGTGATTTGTTTTGTTTATGTAGTTGTCGCCGAACCCAAGGCGCATTGTGCGAGGCCGCTGTTCGTGCAAGGCTGGCTGCCGCGGTTGGTGTAAACACGCGGCGGCGGTGGCCGTTTTCATAAACAGCCACGAGGAGAAATCGTGCACGGAGTTGCCGCGTGCTTGGGGGAAACCCTCTGCGCGACCGACCCTGGACACGAAGAAACAGATAAAGGAACTCTTTGCAAGTAAGCACGAGGAGCGCTTTCTTGAATTGTTCAGATTATTCAACATTGAAGCATGCGTGCTTTTTTGTATTGCATCATACAACTTGATAATTATTTATACAGGTCGCCCCTTGCCTGCCCCAGTACTCAAACCCCTGTGCCCGAAAACGGTACATGCCCAATTCTCGGGCGTGAGGTGTGCGTTCGCGGACATGATCGCGTGCGAGGACAGCCACGACAAAAATGCAGATCCAACCGGTGCTTCCACAGAAGCTGTAGACGAAAGTCTCAATCTCGGCATCGAGGTTGTCAGATCGCTGCTCGGGGAAGCGCGAGAAACGTACTCAACCATGCAGGTGGCGAGCGTGGTACCCCTGACAATAAACAGGTGCAACCTGCTCGCTATGCTGGAGCAGAGAGAGGAAACGTATTACAAAACGTTTGTGAAAAAAAGCGTGGAGCAGATAGCGGAGATCGCGCTTTTAACCCTGGGCCAGGCTGCTGTAGACAGGTTTGTTATATCTGCAGCCTTTATGTGCTTCACAGCGTGTTGTGCATTTTATACAAAATGGCACATTTTGTCGCAGATGGCACCAAGAGCGGAAGCACCGCATCACAAGCACGATGGCCCACCGCATCAAAACGAGGAGGACAGAGTTTGAAGCACTTGCAGCTGCACTCGCTTCACCGCGCCCATTCTGGGCGCAAGCCACAACTTACGGTAAGGATTCACGTATGGGTGCACAACCTTAAACATTTGCTCGCAGTAAATAGAGTCTTAAATGCACGTGAATAAACTAAATTGCATGAAACAGGTCATATTAACAAGAAGAAGAAAGTTTGTTGAACAAACAAACTTTCTCATGTTAGAACTCCTCAGTCCACATTAACACATTTCTTTTCTTTTTTATTTTTGCAGGCAGAAACACCGAAGCCGAAGCCAGGAGGGAGCTGTCAAAAGAGACGCCAAACGCGCTTGTTTACCTTGCACGACGCACAGCCCTAATCCAGCGCAGCCTGCGCTCCTCTTCGTACGGCTTCCACGGAAAGGAATAAAAACTGGTTTTCGGGAGCTTGTCAGCAGTGTTGGCGTAGCTGTTATGGCATCCGTAGACGCAACAGTACACTGATTTGCGTGTTTTCGCCCGCACAGGCGCCATCCCGCAACACTTTGTTACCGGCGGCGGCTGACTTCGCTAAGACCCGGACAAGCAAAAAATGCCGCGGAGGCTGCCAGGTGGCGCTGCGTGTACGGCCGAAGTAGCAGCGCACTAGCCCTATAAGAGCAGAGTCAAAGGGTAGCCCCGTTGTTGCGAGCGTATGGCCGCCAGTTACTGTTGCACCGGACACTGTGATAATGCATGCTGAACTTGCTGGCACAGGCAGTACCCAAATTCTAATCGGTGGACCGGAAGAGACTGGAGTCGCGCATGAAGGTTTTGGGGCCCGCTACGCTCTCAATTGCGCTCGAAAGTTGCACGAGAAAGCGAGCTCCGTGTCGGGCGTTCGGGAGCTCGCCCAGAAGAGAAAGGAGATAGAAGACGAGAAAGCATGTGACGAGACGGAGCGAAAAAGAGACGGAGTTGACGATCAGGCTGAGAAAAAGCAGGAGCTACAGGCGGATAAGGGAGCTGAGAAGGTAGACTGGGTCGAACATGTAGAAAATGGAAGAGAAAGTGAGAGAGAACGCGAGAAGACGAAGGATGAGGAGCTCAGAGCGTTTGAAGACGGTAGGAACGATACGGAGATGTCGCGTGGGTTTGGTAGTCTTGATGATGAGGGTGTAACCGAGGAGGACGATGGAGAACACGAAAACGCGTGCGTGGAGGCGGCGAAACCAATAATGAGAGCTCCCGAGGAGGTTGCGAAGGAGAGGGAAAAACCATGCGAGGAGGCAGCTACAGTTGAAACAGAGGAACGAGACGCAATCGGCGATCTCGCGAAACCGGTGTCGGAGATAGAGCTTCGTAGCTTTAGTGTTGGTTGCAGCCATTACCGAGATTTAGTCGGGAGCCGCGCTGGATGGGTTGACGCACTAAGTTCGGCGACCTGGCAGTGTTGCACAGGCCCTAGTTCTGAGTTGTGCCAGGATGAGTGCGTGATGGGACAGCCGAAAAACTGTCTTCGTCAGGCCGCTGCTCAGAATGCACCTAGCGTGCACGAGCGGTTTTTAGTAATAACAGATGTTTGTGAGGTTATTCATGTGGGGCACTCTATACGTAAGGGAAAGAATGACCCCGTGAAGGTTGTCGCGTTCGCGGGCCGACATTCCGCTCCAGCATCAACCCTTCGCTCACGCCGCCAGCACGCGGCATTGTCGTACGTTGGGGCATTGGAGAGGCATGGCGGCGTGGCCTATGGGGCAGGAAACGGGGTCGCATTTTGTGATACCACTCCGTCTTCCCCGAAGTTGTGTTCGCCTCATGGGGCTAAATTGTCGAGACTTGCGTTGACAGTGCGGCGCTACGTGGTCTGGATCATCTGCAGAGGGGGCTGGAAGGACGCGAATGCACTCCCCTGCTTTCAGATTGTTGCTTGGGGAGGCTAGTATTGTATTGCCTCCGAGCCTTAACACCGCCACGACGGACGTGAACGTTCCCGTTCACCCGTCCTTTTTCGCCGTTGGTGTGTGTGTGTGTGTGTGTGTGTGTGTGTGTGTGTGTGTGTGTGTGTGTGTGTGTGTGTGTGTGTGTGTGTGTGTGTGTGTGTGTGTGTGTGTGTGTGTGTGTGCCGTGGTTGTGCGCGACGAGATGCCTTGAGGGCTCGATCCGTGCACCGAATTGATCGATCCGCGCACCGAAGTGAACTTTCTGTGCACCGCAAGTGAGCGAAAGCACAGCCGAACATTTTGGAAGGAGCGTTATCAGGCTACGCCGTCAAGGAGGGCATTTGCGCGCGTGCGCATAGTAGCAATGCAAACTGTCTTAACGTTTTATTTTTGTTGACTGCAAAATTGCCCGTGTTCTTTGCCAGTCCTTATTCCTTTTGTTCTTGTTGTCGAAGTGCCGGAATGATTGTGCGTGTTTGCAGTTATAGCGCGCATCAGTATTATAGGTTGAGTTGTCTTGTTGTTCGGGCCATTTACGCGCTCCGGAGACACGACCCAATTTCTTTTTAGTCGCACTTAGTGTTGTTAGCATTTTTTTTTATGTGTGTTCCCGGTTTGCTAGAGTATTCCGTCCCTGTTGACGGCTAGTGAATAGGTTGTGTTTGTAGTTTAGGCGAGAGGGAGTTCTGATGAGCTGCAGAAATAGATGGGGGCTCATTTGTGGTTATACCTAGCTCCTTCCACGTGTTTTTTTTCGTTTGTTTGTTTGTTCCGCTGTTATTGCGGAAGGAGAGATGAAACGAGTGGCCCTTTTAAATTCGTTTCGGATTGACTGAACCAAGAGGTCCAGTAACCCTCTTAAAGGGGGGAGTTGTAAGGTCCACTTATGAGATTAGCGGCCAGGCGCCCGGGCTGCGCGTGAGAACCCACCACTCTGTCTGACGACGTAGCACTTCCAACACTGCAGAGCAGTCGACGCCAATTCGTCACGGCGCGCAATGGAGACGGATTGTCTGGCCCACCGCATACCACAAGGGTAATCCCCCATTGAGAAAGCAGACCGCGCCACCGGATTCCGGGAACGCCTGCTAGACGCGCGGAGGTGGAGGGATTACCGGCGTCGGGACGAGCGCCGCACGAGTCTCCATTGTTACCACGTCCCGGTCAGCATGACGCACAGTCGCGTCTTTCGCTCTCATCCCTAGGGGTCGTACGCGCCTGCTGGCCTGTGAGCGGTCCGTTGACCCGGAGATAGCGGCGCCTCATTGAATATTCCGTGGCGTGCTGAGTGGCAGCTATCTACGTGAATTTGGGCACTCCCTTGCGCGTGTACGAACGCTACAGGGGCGTTCCCGAGAGAGGGTGATCTCGAGGTTTAATAAGGCCGAACTTGGCCGTTGGAAATCGTTCTTGTCTGAGCGCTGAGCTGGCAGTTCCCGGCGGGACAAGGAGTCTCGACCGTTAAAGCTAGGTTGGGATTTGTGAGCCCCCTAGTCGAGGTTAAGACCGCGTCGGAGGTTTAGGGTGCAGCGCCGTACCGGGCAACTAGACGGATCTTGCGGCGAGACAGGGTCTCGGCCGTGGTTTCTCGAGCGGTTTGTGTACGCTCCGAGAATAGGAGAGTTAGACGAAGTTGAGGAGCTCGAGTGATTTGTGCGCACTGGGAGCTAGCGTCTAGCTGCAGTTTGAAGTTTTTTTTTTTTCTTTTTATTACTCATGTACCCAGTTATCCTACTGTAAATAGCTGTACATAAACTTCCGTTTCACTTAATCAACTTCAACGCCTCGAGTTCGTCAATTCGACCGCCACCTCCAAGAACTTCAACACCATCGCCCTGCCAGCCTTCTGCCAAATCAACCTGACCCCGGGCGATTGGGTTCCTGATCGACACCGGACTTCGGGGAAACGATCTTTACTGTAGTATAGAAGGTATTAAAGGTATTATTTGGTATGAAAGGGAGTATGGAAGGTTTAGTATGGAAGGTAGCATCCTAATACCTTCTGCTTTCGTCATTTTATTTTTACCAGTGCCTCTAGAACAAAAAAAAATGGCGTTCAAGTGCTCGGTAAGAAACTTTGCAGCGCTGCTAGACACATCTTCCAATGCTTCAATTTCGCGACTTGTTGTTCGAACGCTGCAAAGCAATGAAAATAAAGTTCCTGGGAACTAACCTTCAAGCGACTGCGGAAAGACGTCAGCACCACCATACGGCAACTACCTTCTAACGCGATTCTGTGGTCCGGCGACACCACATTGCCCTTCGTTGACGAATCCATGCAGTCAACTATTCAATTTCGGGGCATGATGATGTCGAGGATACGATTTACCTCAACAGTACAGTCTGGGCTGAGGCACAACGCGATGCAAGCATTACATTCTGCCTTGTGCAGTGCCACATCACAGACGAATATTTCTGAGTCAAATTATATGCATGTTGCAGTCATTAACTCAATTTACTGTGTCGGTGACATGGACTGGACTCTCGAGTGCATTGTGCTGACGCTGAACCACAGCATAGTGTACGATGCGGTGGCCAGAAGAGAGACCCCGCCTGAACCTAGAATCGGGAGCAGCTATAACTGGAGTGTGAAACTGGAGGCGTACCTGTGGCATCACCGGCAATGATACTTCGCTGAAGGAAAGGACACGTGACTTGAGCAAGTGCCGCGCCTGTGGAGGGAAGCCCGTTCTCACCCCGTGGGTGGTCGCATTATGCTCGGCAAACACGGTCGCCAGCCATGCCCACAACTCACGCCCTCACACCAAAGGTCCTCTCCCACCGGAATTGATCATCCTTGCGCCAACATGGCGTCCCCTAACTAATAAAGGGCTAAATTTTCTTCTCTTCAAAGCCAGTGCAAGGCTTAGATTATTAACAAAAACATACTAAAATGGGTCGTAATTAGAAATTATATGCCATAATATAGCATAGGCTAAACGGCCGCGTCAACGCCTCAAGCTCTGCCTGCAAAACTATGGATGACCCCACTCGGCCAAGCGTCGCCCCACAAGACGTTCACAGCATATAGACTCCAAAAAACCGAAATGGTCGCATTTTCACGCACAGTCAGCAATACACGCAGCCGCACAATATCGCGCCCACATCTTAAAGGGACACTGAAGTAAATTTGTCAAGCTTCTGTTTTTGCTTGCATTGCGTAAACTGTCTCAAATAAACTCATTTTTCAACCTTTATGCGTTCGATAAGGAGGTGTTTATTTTATAAAGCCTGAAAGAAGAAAAACTACCATGGTTGGTCTGCGGCGGCCGCACCAACTAAAGCAGTGAGGCCCATACAAGATGCGATGTAATTGGACGATGACCAAGATTAAAATTCAAAACAGTTTCGGTTTCGGTTCTGTGAAACAACATGCTGGGCATCCGACGTTATCGTTGGATGAGCATTCTCGATATATCAGTAATCTACACACCGCGCTTCTGCCGTGTTGCCGGCTGCAAAATGCGTCAGATAAGCCTGCCAGCACAACTTGGAATCGTAACAATCCCTAGCCGAGGCGTACGTAGTGGATGAACGTCATCCGCGTCACCGGACACCTCAAATGCGATGCGCTTTTCCCCCATCTTTGTAGCTTGCCTAGCTCGTGCCGGTATTGTAACAGGCGTTTTTGCACCACGCCCAGGGTCGGACGATTCGGGAGTGTGCTCACAAGCAGTCGGTGCTTAAGGCAACACCACGCCAACGAGATCTCGCCAGCGCGTCAGTGTCTTTCTGCACGCTTTCTGTGAACTCGCTCGTGGAGCAATGAATGGTATAGCGCAAAAATTCTGAATCAGTATTAAAAACATTGCCCGGAAACAAATAAATCAACTTCAGAAAAAAAAAAATTACGCCCATCTTCCCGCGAGGGAACCCTAATGTGATGCGACGCATCAGAGGGGATCGTTTGGACTGACGCTGGTATTGGATTGCGTCAGTCCACTCGCTGAAGGGACTCTTGCTTCCATCCCGTCTTCATCGGAAGAATCAAGCCAAGCACGAAGTCATCAATCGAAGTCACGCGGAGTCGAACGAGAGCGAGCGCTGACTGAACCGCCGCAGCGCGCTACCCGCTTTATATTCACTGCGCCTGAAGGAGAGGAGACAGCGGAGGAGAGTCGCGCATGCGCGCACTTGCACGACGGGAGCGGAGCGAAGCGAGTGAAGCGCGCGCACGCAGCTGTTGTTTATGATAATGAGACGGAGTGAGAGTGTTGCGCACAGCTCTCGGAGAGAAGAGCGGAGGAGAGTCGCGCATGCGCAGGTGGCGTGCGGACGCCGCCGACGCCGACGCAGGAGGGACATGCCTCAGAGCAAGAGATGCGTCGCATCTAAAAAAACCATGCGCTGTCGGGGATTTCAACGGGCGATTTGCAAAACAACTACCCTAAAGCTCCAAACCACTCGGCGATCAGCCAGTGCTGTCATGAATAGAAATATAAAGTATGTATTCTATAGCCTGTTTACATTGTTATGTAGTTTTAGCCTTTGAAACAACTTAGATGACTATTTTTTGAATAACACTCGTGCAGTTAGCGTCCCCCGAATTTTCACAAATATCTCATTTCTAGCGACTGCACAACTCAGGCATAAAAGCTTTCACAGATGTATGGTCGTGCTGCTGACCGATGGGCTAGTTCACCCAGCGCGAAAAGTGATTCCGGCACCCTGGTTTTTCTCTGTACGATAAAAGTTTCGGTTGATTTTAATTGCTTGGTACCTGTATTAACTTCGTTGACTCTTCTCCCGCCTTCAATTGGCCTTAGATTTTTTTCTACTGGCGTATACCGTCAGCAAAGCGTCGCATGTGCGCTTGTGTGGAGCTACTTAAACTTAGAGCTTGTTACTGATTGCAAACTAACAAACTAAAGGCACATTATTCCAGGCACAAACGGGTGGTGGGTTAGTTCCAAGTGAGCGAACGAATTGCGACGACCCACCGGCAGGCGGCCGACTAAACGCTGGGCCGACTGATTCTGTCGGAGGGTCGGCGAGCCGTGCTGCGGCGCAGTCAAGCCAAGCCATCTTGTTTTGAAGCCATACGAAACGTCACAGGAAATCGGCAAAGAGGATGCAGAGAGGAGGACAGCATTTTCGAATTTATTTTTGAACTGAAGAAAGTCGCGTAAACGCAGCAAGAGTTGTCGAAACATGGCCTAGAGATACTCCAGGCTACAATATGCGCTAGTAACCCCGCAACATTTACAAGTCACTTCAGTGTCACTTTAAGTAACATAAGCATAGATGTCCCGTGCTGTTTTATGCAATTTGCCAGCATGCCTACAGAAAATCCTGGCAAAACGATATTCCTAGAACACCATGGAGCCACGGGACATGCAGACCGTAGCTGTGTACAGTCGAAGCCCACTAAATCCAAAAAGAGTTGGCGTTTGGCGATATATTTGAACCCGGCCTTGTTCGGCCGTTTAAAATTCCGCGGTGTTTTCTTAAAGCAACCGTTCAAAAGAATGGGTCAACCAACGTGGATCTGCGTCGATTACCGCAAACTAAGGGCTGGTGCTTATTTTTTTCGAATATTCCGGAAATAACGTACGCAATGCTCCGCGCATAGTGCTTCACTACAATTGATTTTGGGTGCGATTATTTTCTAGTTGACACGCGCCCAACCGATGTATAAGAAACGGCGTTCACTTGTAACACGGGGCTGTTTGAATTTCTAGGTACCCCGTTTGGCTTCAGCAACATCCCAAGTGCGTATAAAAGAACGATAGACATAGTTCCATGGGCAACGCGAAGCACACACTTTCCCTTTCGTATTTGGATGACGTCACCGAGTTCTCATGTTCGTTACAAGAACAGGTCAAACAGGTTGAGCATTTGCAGATTGTAGTGGAGAGCATGAGCGCAACCAGGCTCACGCTTCACTCGGGACAAATTCCGTTAGCTAATGATGAGATCAACCTGCTAGAATTTATGGTTTACAAGAAAACTCTTCCACCTAATCCGGACAACCTGCAGACGATACTGCAGTACCCCCCGGCTCGCGCGGTGAGAGGTTTGAAACGCCTTCTTTGCACGCTGACACGTTCTCGACAGTTTATGCAGCAGTGCGCCAATATCTTCCGCGTTCTCCCCCAGCTACTGCGTAGGAGAGGAGGAGGAGAAAAGCGAACGGAAAGGCCGAGAGGCTCGCCAGGCGTAGAGCCCGGTTTGCTACTCGGCACTGGGGAAGCGGTGGTCAGGCGATCAAAGAGAGGGCATGCCGAAAAGAAGGAGATGGGAGCGCACACGCACACGCACTCTAGTCCCTTTTTGGGCACTATAGTCGTTCGTCAAGGTATCATGTAATTCGGTTGAACAGAAACAGAGGTCTTTCACGACGTCGCTGCAAACGATAGCGGGGAGTGGTTCGGTGCAAGCCGACTACGGGGGTGCTCGGTGGTCCCATCACCCCGTAACGCTATTTAAAACATGGTCCAAGCGGTTTGGATTTGGAGAAGGGTAGAGACCCCCCGGTGAAGCTGCCTTCTGCGCCCCCCCCCCAACTCCACAAAGTTCCATTACCACCGACGAAACCGCTGACTCTTCTGTGTATAAATTCAACGTTTTCAGTGGTCGATGTTAGACCGCTTCGGGCTCTCGTAAGGGGTGCTGCTGTGTTCGAGTCATACTGGTACCTTGATGTGCCCGCCGCCGCTTTGCAGCGACGAGCTGTAATGCGGAGACCACCCGCGGTGAGAAAGAATCCGGCTTGAGGAGGACCCACGATACCGGTCTGCCCAACCAGATGGCATGTACCGGTCATCTGGGACGGGTAAGGCGGGAGCAGAAGACTCTCGGGAAAATAAAAAGATACGCTCACCTGAATGGAAATGGGTGAAAACCTCGGCCAACGTCATTGTTGGTTGTTTGGGTTGCGGGGGTCAAAATCACGGAGGTGGGGGCTGCCCGAAGCGCCAGCACTACCCACCGGAGTCCCACCTGCCGAATCGCCGGGACAGGGCGAACCCGTCGTCTCCTACTCGGGACACTTAAGATGGAACGCGCTCCCGGTACGGCTGCGAAAAGGGCGACTAGCAGTTGAGGACTGGCCTCCAGCAGAGTTCCCATGTGCGCGCGCAGTACCCGAGTAGCCTGACGCGTCCACGGGGGCGTAGTGTGCAATACAGATAAACACCCATCCGTAGTGTTCAGGGCCGGGAAACCACTCTCGAACTCTGTCATATCAGACGAGCAACCTCCGGCCGATTGCTCACCGGGGTCCGGATGGGGTAGAGGTCAGCTCTGACACAGTTTGTGAATGAGCCGCTAGGTTGGTAGGTCGAGTCCGTGGCCACCCCGGCTAGGCCGAAGTGGTTGACAAATCCGGGATTCCCCGCACCCCGGTTGTGTGGTGGTTGGACGCCGGGCTGAGTTGGCCCGGCGCTCCTGAAACTCTGAAAACCCTTTGTTCCACCACACGGCCGCTTAGGCCTGTTGCCGCGCACCCCTTTAGCCGTCGGGCTCGTGAGCCGGACGTTGCCCGTGGGACACCACATGGAGGCGGGTGCGGGCAGGGGGGAGTGTACGCCCACTCCTACAACTCCCCCCGGAGCAGATGGTCAATGCTCCTGGTCCCTGGTATGTTCGCCCGGAAGGGTGCCGTTCCTTTATCGTCGCTGTTCATCTTTCGCCATGCAGTAAACCATTAATGTTTGGCCTTCGGCTTTTTGTCACCACCAAGGTAGCTTATTTTCTCGCCGCTCGTTCACCACGCTACCACTACATGACGGAGGCGACGGAGCTCGGTACGAACACGCCTTGGGCAATGCAACACCGGGTAAAACTATGCTTCATAATGGAGTTCTTTAATCGTCCACTGATGCATTTCGGTCGATATTCGTTCATTTGTGGGTGCACGGGAAGGGGTCCAGAGGACTTGATCTGATAAAGGGCATCCATCGACAAATTGAGGGATGAAAACACTGTTTTCATTAGGTCAGTTCAATTAGTAGTGTTCACCCCGAAACTGCAACACCACCCCAATAACCAGCTGGCTGAGGCTTTTTTTACGTCAATAAGTTTAATAAGACCAATAACTGCTTTACAACAGGGTAGCTTGCCCATCCGCCCGCATTTCCAAAGCCGATGCTCCACTTAGCTAATTGCGTATCTCGGTAATAAATCACGACTCCATTCGAGTTGACTTTATAATTTTCGTAGTGCCAAAGGCTGATAGAAACATATTCGATCGTAATGGGTGTTCTTTCGCCCAAGGAAGCTTTCCTGTCTTCGAAAAAAAAAAAAAACATGAAATGGCGATAACAGCTGATAACATATATAAATGGGTTGTTGTTTCTATGCGGAAATAAATTTTCCACGTAAAATCAACTAAGGAAACAACTAATAACTAAATTCTGTAAATGTTTCTCAGTTTGCGCGTTTTAAAGATAGTATATCAGCATTCAAATTACGAGGGCAATGTAGTAGTTCGAAGTCGTAGCTAAGTGTTGGACACTGAGGCCAGTGTTTTCTTAGATTGTGCAGGGTCACATTTATCGTGATAAAAAATTTCCCGGGGCACTTCACTCTGCTTACGTGCTTTCAATGAGGAATATTGACGATAATTATTTAAAAACAACGCATTTGAATCGCTTTCTTCTCTTTCTTCTCTTTCATTTTTTGTCTTTTAGCGCGAATTACTTCAACCGCCTTCTTTTCTGCTACAGCGTGCACGCATCTCTCTTTCTTCGTTTTCTTTTCCTCGTATTGCGGCGGGAATTACGTAGCAAGCCGACTGGAACATGCCACAGCGTCCTTAGAATCGGGGATCTGCGTGGCTGGTGTGCACCGGTTCTACCCAAGCGCAATCACATTCAGGTATAACGCAGCACGCATTATTCTACATATTTTACGTTTAAAATTCACAGTTTTGTGTATTTTGCGAAGTGGGTATATTTCCCCTCAATGCTCCCATTTCTTGTCAATCCCCCAAATGCGTACGTACCGCGAAGAAGGGAACAACAACGAGAACAACCTTTTTTTTGTGTGTGTGGGCTGGCAACACGCGAAGATAACACAATTGGTAGAGTACTGGGCTGCTAGTGTGCAGGCCCGTGTTCATATCCCATGGGATCACGCAGGTGTTTGTTACTCTTTACTGCGGCGGACATTCTCTTTACCGGACAACAACAACAACGGCGCTTTTTCGCAGAATGGGACACTCAATGCTTTCGCTTTAAAATTGCTATTGCAGCACACATGACAACCCTGACGCTTTCAGTAGCGAAACAATTTGCAGTGATCAGGAATTTGACGAGAAACACTGGTGGTACACGTCCACCGGTCTTCCGTTCTGTCGGTTTATGCCGTCTTGGAGGAAATCCCGTAGCAAAGAAACAAAAAAGGTATAGGTAGCTATGTTGGCTGCAGGGATGCGTTGATGAGACTACGCCTCGCTATAGCGGAAGGGAACCGAGTTGTACTCACCAGCGATAGGGTAATTTATGAAAGCCTCAATTCTGGAATAAACAAACACGATCCGGTGAGATACGCTGACGCAAATGATTTTTGCCTTCTTTGGATCATAGAGGCATACCTGTTCACTCCGTCGTTGAGGTTCCGAAATACTTTCGCATGAATACACCCTCTAATTTATATTGCTCATCTGCAAAAAAAGGTACGCTTGGAGTTTACTCGTGCGCGCGGGCAGGATTGCCACGACATTGTCAAGGCACCAAACTGAATTTGATCACGCTATATAAAAAATATATTTTGTTCTTTTAGATGCGTCCGATAGCCATTGTTAGGTAATAATATGCTTGATTGCGTGTATCTCTGTCATTTCATATTCGGCTGTACTGTCAGTGTGTGCGGGCTTTTCCGAATTTATGGCGGGCATCCAACAGGCAACTCCGCAATAGTGCCCCCTTTGTGACATGCGCAAAGACTTAAACCACCTTATATGTAACTGTACGCGGCATTGAGTTCTCAGAACGTCCCTCATAGTGTTCTTGGGCTAGCCGCTCTCTCTAAGGTTACAACTGAGTGACGTGTTGGGCCCCTGATCGAGCCCTATGCCCATATCCTGAGCGACAAAAGCTCTGCTGACTTTACTGCAAAGAACCGTACTGGAGGGGTGTCTCTTCATAACCTTACGGGAGCATACGCGTCATTAGTAGTATTGATCATCATCTTCACCATACTCATCTAATTCGCAGCCTTTTTTTCTCGCATCCACCTGCGTAGCAAGATAGGCGACTTGTCAGGCTATCCTCGTCAGTTTCGTTAAAGACGGTTCCACCGCTCCCTCTGTTCAACAGTTCTCTAGTCCACGTCCGCGCCACATTAGGCAGCATTAAATCCCAACTAGGGCACATTAAAAAGAAAACTAAACAAGATTAGTTTATCCGCCGCAATACGTGTATGGCTTGTGCCATGCTTTAGTGTTCAAGCATTTCAAAACTCCTCAACTTTTTTGCCCGCGCCAAGCCCTCAGAGTTAATAAAGTTTGGACGTATATTCAACGACTATGGGACATAGGAATATGCTTAAAGTTGCACGTACACGAAGTTGGTAGCACTAACATCCTTCCCAAGATTGCATATTCTGTGTTGGGCTTGCATAAACTCCCCAGGGCGTAAGCTAACATCACCTAGAAGAACCCCGTTCTTAACGTGGCACGTTCCCCAGTTAAGGAAAGGCAAAAAGAGAGAGAGAGGAAGGAGTGACACTTCCCCTCTCCTGTTTTTGGCCTCTGAAATACCTCTGGGTGCGAGCGAACTTTATCAACAATATCGCGCGGCGCCGGAGGCCGCCGCCAGCAGGAGGCCGTCGCATTGAAGACAGCGCCTCGGGGGCCCCACGGTTGAGCAGAAGCTGGTGCAGCTGGCATCCCCGGGCGCCGGTTTTGTCTCCATTGATTCCGAAGGCGCAGCCGTGCGTGCTTTTTCTCGCCGAGGAGCGCGCACCGCGGGGAAGTCGGCGGCGGCTGCAGATCTGTTTGAGGTTGTATTCAGGCGCCCTTGTGCTTTTGAAGCCTGTCGCGCAGCGCCCGGAGGAGGCCCGGCTGCCTGTCACGCTGGATATTGAAAAACTCTGTTTCAGGATGGCCTGATAGAGGAGCGCATTGAAAGCGAACGCGCCGGCGACCCCGGCGAGGGCAACGTGCGGAAGGAATTGATCCCGGACGCGTTGCTCAGGGCGCGTCCAAGGAACGCGTCGAACCGTGCAAACAGGTTGAGCCCCGCTGTCTGCCTTGTTGTCTCTCTTGCTGCCTCCACTCGCTGGCTCAGTGGGCTGAATGTATCGAAGCTGCTGCCGGATTTTCCTTCTTCGCCGTTTCAAATTGCGCCGCTGTCTCCATTCCGCCGGCCGGCTTCAGCCACTGGCCCCGCCGCCGCCGCCGCCCAGCGACAGCGCCGTCAGCCTTTCTTTGGCCCGCGCCGAGAAACAAGCCCGCCGCTCTTCGATTCCTTCTCTTTCCAGCTTCCCGCTGTTTTCGTTTAGCCTTTCCTGCAACATTCACTGAACCAATGTCCTTATTATCGAAGTAGACAAAAAACATTCACAATACAGAAGGGATGGCCAGAATCCTGTTTTGAAAAGAAAGTAGCCTGGAAAGTTGAGCACGTATACGAACAACGAAAGTAAAACGACAGAAGCAGCAAGCATGGACGCTGCCTGATCCCCTGTGCGCCTCCTTCGCCCTAGAATTCTCGAAAAAAATCAGGTATGCTTGTTGCTGCCGTGGGCATATAGCAAAATTATTGCGTGCAGTTAGTTTCGCTCTAATTACGAGAGAAAAACGGTACTCAAATTTGTCATATTGCATTTGTGCGAGCGTACTGGAAACAACGATAGCTATATTACGGTTCGGTTGCTGCCATCACTAACGTTTTGGGTTGGCCTTTTGTTGTCGCGCGGCTGGGTCAGGCCTTCGTCGGCGGGGAGCTCAGCATGCCCTATACAACCACCCCTTTGACGGGGATCGCACATAGTTCGGACGACCAGTTTGCACGGCCAGGAAAGAACGAAAACAGCTCTACTCCACACCGCAAAGCGAGACCGGACACCCCGATACGTTCAACCACAGCCGAAGTTATTTCCTAGTTGGAAGCGACATGACCTCTCCCAGGCGTTGCATTAGCAGTTGAACTGCTTCGCCATCATTGAAAGAGAGAGAGGGAGAGGTGGGGAAGTAACTACGTGTAACGGAAGCCTCCCTGAGATATCCCACACGCCGTGTGTGGAGCTGAGGGTCACCTTAGCCCCTTCCTCTAGCTGTCGGTGGACTTGCTCGCTGGAGACTGCAAGCCAGTCCTTCCGTTGTGACGAGGTAGGTGTCGTGAGGCATGTTGAAGAATGCCGGTTTGTAGGCGTCATCACAGACTGCATAATAAGTGTCCGGGTAATATCCCCGGTGTGGACATTCCGGGGCACCATTAATTTTTCCAGGTTCGTCTCGTATGCGGGACGCGGTCGGGTCTGAATTTGTCTGAAAATAGCACAGTGGCTTCATGACAGTGGTCAAGCGCGTGTCCTTCTAAACGTGCTTGCCACGTATTGACTAATCCAAAACAGAACATAAGGCATCGCTCCAGAAAGCAACATTTTTTTATTCACAATGGAGGACCGTTCATAAAAGAGAGTAATGGTTTTTCTATCATCTGTAAAAGTACCTCTTTAATATCAGCAATTATCCTTAAAATATATATATATATTTTAGTATTTTCTTTGCGCCGAAACTGCACCTCAGATATCCGGCACGGCGTAATGGAGGGCTGCAGAAAAACTTAGACCACCTGGGAATCTGCAACGACCTTCGAAATCTCGACACACGGGCGTGTAAGTTTTCCGCCTCCATTATAAAAACGGCCGCGGCAGCTAGGATCGAACCCCCATCCTTGAGCTCAGCAGCATGACAATTTAGCCACTGAGCCACCCCAGCGGTACCCCGTAAGAATATCGTTGCAACTGAGAGTAACCGACGACACTTATGACGACGAGAGGTTTGCTCCCGCATGCCGCCTTGCTGAAGGCGCTTTCATCAGTCAGATCACCCAAGTTATGCTTGTATTTAATTACTGTCCCCTATTAACGGCTTCAGCGTAGATCTATGAGCACGCGCACCGAGTCACAAATATTTGCCCTTGGTGCAGCGGTGTCTTTTTCCTTCATTTTTAGCACTCAATGCCATTTTTAGCAACAGACGTGATTTCTCCCTGGCGTTGGTCATTGCAGCTCGGTCCTCATAAAGGGGGTGAATGTTTAACTTCGTTTCCTTAAAAAAAAAACAAAAAAAACGAAAACCCCGTACTGGCATGCGGTAGTAAAAGCACCCGTAATAAAACTCGTGGGAATATCATGCAGCCATTCCACAGTGTATGCAAGCGTCTTCACCTTGACAATCGAGGTATACAACACAGTAAATTCAGGGCAGTTCATCCCAGTAGCGGGACAGCAAATAAATAAATAAATAAATAAATAAATAAATAAATAAATAAATAAATAAATAAATAAATAAATAAATAAATAAATAAATAAATAAATAAATAAATAAATAAATAAATAAATAAATAAATAAATAAATAAATAAATAAATAAATAAATAAATAAATAAATAAATAATCATCTTTATTTTCTCAAGGCACTGGATACATGTGCGGGCCAGCCTAAGCCAAAAAAGACTTGATACTTGATACTTCATTGTACGAGTGAAAGTGTGTGACGCAAAAAAAGAACAATAACAAGGACGTCTCCTTAAGAATGAGCCAGCGAGGCTCGCCTTCATCAGAGAGGATATTCTGCGATTTACAACGTAACTACTTTGGCTGAGTACGGCAACAATATGTGTTTCGCTCGTGCGCCGCTGGGAGCCTCCATCTAGCTTTTATTTCTGTTGAGTTTTCAACTCTACTCGCACCTTTCTTAACACGAGCACTCTGAACGTTGTGAGCTGTTGCATCGGATTGATGAATATTCAGTTTCGGCTCCATGCGTGTCATGCTTACCGCGGCGCGGAGGCCATATATACAGCCCTAAATCTGGCCGACCGATAAATTATGCGCTCATCAAATGGGCCGTCCAGGCATGCGTTCTCCCAATGGGCGAGCACCGTAAGTGCTGGCCGTGTATTCCGAGCAAAGCATTCGAAACACGCGCAGGCTGAGTTTGTACCCTCGCTGCAATACGAACCGACGTCACTGTGTGGAGTTCTGCAAACTTTCCCCAGTCGTTCATGGTTTCCTGCTGCTACTAAATGTTTTCATCCCCGCCGCCCGAGAATGAGTTAGCTCACACGACTTCTGCAGGTAGCCAGGTGAAAGCTGTGTGGGCGTTTGTTTCCGCGCGGTCCTAATGGAGTCGTGTTCTAATTCGGAACCGATGCCGCCTCACGTACGCCACTAAATGAGCACTGCAGGGTAGCTGGTTGGCACATACGGCGTTCACTCCTTTTCTAGCTTTAGTTTAACTGCTGATTTGCATGCGTGGTACATTTGCGTAATACGAGAAAAAAATCTGGATTTATAAATGGGACGCGTAAATTATCACCTGCTCGTTTTGCCTTTTCGGGTGACTGTTATATTTTCCGCGTAGTATGTTGTAACAATCCCATTAGCATTCTGCTGGGCAAGCTCAATATTGTGTCTACCTGGCACAAAATGGCAAGTACGCAATGGAGAGTAGCCAGAGCCAGTGACGTGCCTTTCTCTTATTCCTAATCAATGTTCCATTAAAAATTGTTTTCTTAGAACCATCCAGCTCTTCATTTAACATATATTATGAGGTGGGCACTCCGCATCGAGCTGATTATTAAGAGCTCCAATCGAGTGCTTGGCTACTTACGCTGCCATTGCACCCACGCACGGCCGACAATACATCCGAAAAACATTGAGCGCTCCAAACTCAAATATAATGCTCGTCCGGAACCCGAATTTTAAGAAACCGGGTAAATCACTGGAGCTCGCCGAAAACAAAAACAAAACAACAACAAAAAAACAACGCTGTCAGTTATATTGCCTGCAATATAGGAAAATTCCTAATATAATTGTCATGAAATCTCATCCTTGCCTCCCGTCATGGCGTCTGCTGAATAAATAATTTCGCTTAGCGGTTTTTCAAAAGTTCTTCGTAAACGACGTCAGCGTTCCATTGTGTGGAGTGAAGGGATTACTCGGGCACTGTGTATTTATATCGCCTAGCATTGATCCCTGTAAAGAATTAGTGCATGATGTGACCCCAAACTATTTTTAGTTTGAGTTCCTCACACCTGTCGCGAATGGAACTGAATTCCTCTGGATTTTGCTGCCATAAATGATAACTGGGAATGTGTAGTCCCTCGAGCGAATATTGTATATCTAGAGAATGTTTTGAGCTGTAGTGTAACGTACAGCCTTTAACTGTTGTGAACAAGGCAGGCATATAGCTCCGCAAAACGACATTTTTTGTTTGTTTTTACTTGGTCGGTGACCAGAGTTTTATTGTTTATATCAACGTTTTATTTTATGCTCATTATAATTTTGCCCCCTCTCCACGTTGATCCCTTTGACACATGAGTACAACAAATAAATAAATAAATAAATAAATAAATAAATAAATAAATAAATAAATAAATAAGGCGAAGTGGTACAACAGCATATTCCGGGAATGTTATACGCAAACGACATTGTTCTTTTAGCTGATAACCAAACCGATATGCAGCGGCTAATAAATATTAGCGGCCAGGAAGCCACCGACCTCGGGTTAAATTTCAGTGCAGAACTACTTAAGAACTCACGAGGAGCAACTTAAGGTTAAGGGAAAGCGAAACGCAGCTATAATGAAGCATAGAGCTCTGTGGGACTATAACAAATATGAAGTAGTAAGAGGAATGTGGAAAGGATTAATTGTTCCGGGTCTCACGTTTGCGAATGCTGTACTCTGCTAAAATCAGACGTTCTATCAGGCCTTGAAGTAAACCAGAGAGCGGTAGGACGTTTGGCCTTAGGGCGCGCATGGAAAAACAACTAACGAAGCAGTTCAGGGAGATATGGGCTGGGCGTCGTTTGAAGTTAGAGAAGCACAGAGTAAAGTATGCTTTGAGATGAGGTTGAGGGCAATGGATTAACGAAGGTGGGCAGCTAAGGTTTTTAGGTACCTATACTTGAAAAGCGTGGACACGCAGTGGTTAAGAAAGACTAGAAGGCTAACGATGAAATACGGAAAGAACAGGGGAGAATCCAAAACAGCCAAGGTAACCAAAAAAGAGGCAAGGCAGATTGAAACGAATAAATGGAGGGAAAAAAGGGAAGCTAAAAGGTCGTTAGAGATGTACAGGGCTGAGAAATTGAACATCAGAAAGGAAAATTTCTACGATAATTCCCAGGGCAGTGCTTTGCTTTTTGAGGCTAGAGCAGGTTGCCTGCGAACTAAGAGTTTTGTGGGGAAGTATTCACAAAATGATGGGGTATGCGTGGTCTGCGGAAAAGAAACAGAAACTATGCGGCACATAGTGTTAGAATGTGAGGGTATCCATCCAAATTTACATGAAGGGAATATTGGGCTTCCAGAAGCCCTAGGATTTAAGGGTATCACAGAGGAAGTTCACTTCAAGGCTGTCGAGGGGACGAAAAGAAGATTAGAATGCTTGTGGACGAAAAGCAGAGAGGGGAATATTGCCTAGGACAGTTACCACCTGTAACAGAAAAAAAAAAAAAGGTATTTTGTGCCTAATAAGCTTTTGTGCCTGCCCTAAGCAGCGCTAGTATTAAACCAAGAGTGTAAAACATGGGTATATTAGTCCTTTTTGGTAAGATGACATGTCATCACCCCGCTACAAATGGGAAACCAATAGCAATCATCATCATCATCATCAAATAAATAAATGCACCCATGCACTCCTTACACATGGTTAACCAGCGAAGCTGCAACGTGCGGCCAGTGTTAATCCGTGTGCGACTCCTTATGGTAAATAAAGTCTTTTAACACGATAGTGCTTCATTGCGGATACACAGAATTCGCTGACGTCATATCCAGTACAACGAAGCAAGCGGCCTTAAAGGGTTCACTTCTGCTCACATGGTCTTATTCGCGGGGAAGCAACCTTTAGCACTAAAGAGTACGTTATACTTAGGGTTGTTGGTTTTCGGGTTTTATATTTTAACACGAAAGTGTTTTATGCCGGGATACACCAAGATTTCACTGACGTCATATCCACCACGTAAATGACACCAGAGCACCTTTGCCGAAGCGACCCGCCAGCAGGACGTCGCTCGCCAAGCGCACCCACAAGAAAGCCGCTGACCCGCAAATCATGCTCGGCTGCAGATTTCGCTGCACATTCCACTTTCGTGTTTTACCGATTCCTATGACAGAGGAATCAACATAATTTTTTTTCGTTATTCTTTGCGCGTTTGTGGTATTTTATTTCGTACCCGTTCCTGCTCGCAGTGTCACTGATCGTAAGTTGCCCTCTCCTGATTGATTGATTGTGGGGTTTAACGCACCGACGCAACGCAGGCGATGAGGCGCGCCGTAGTGGAGGGCTCCGGATTAATTTTGACCACCTGGGGATCTTTAACGTGCGCCGAAATCTCGTACACACGGGCGTTTCTGCTTTTCGCCTCCATCAGAAAAGCGGCCTCCGAGGCTGGGAATCGAACCCGCGTCCTTCGGCTCATCAGGACAACGCCTTAGCCACTGAGCCACCGCGGCGGGTAATTTGCCTTCTCCTCGTAATGGTGTATGGCGCGTGGCCTACACATTTCCAAGTCATGTGCGCGGCCGGTATTTTTTAGTGCCACGTTGGCGCTGTCCCGCCCGAACCACCTTTCACCCCTGCCCGCCGTTATGGCTTGATCTGTGCTTCACGCAATAGCTCGCGGCGCGCGCGCTCTGCAACGACAGAGATAAACCCAGGCACGCTGTCTCCCCTTCTAACTCCTCTCGAACCCGTTTCCTTCATGCATGCTTATCGGGTTGCGCCGGAGGAGCTTTGTGCGTACACGGGACGACCGGATTATCTTTTCGCCTAGCCGTATTTACCCTAGCTTCAATAAATATTAAAGCGAAAGCTTTCTGAGTGAAACCAATGTCGTCCTGTCAAAAAACTAACGAATTTGCCCATAGACCGGTTGGCCGACCGAAAATCTCTGATAAGATCTCTGGACACTTCACGGCGCGCGCGTGAAACTGGGCTACCATTGTGTCAAAACGGTTAGTTGAAAATTCACGAAAAAGGAACGGTTCTAGATAAGACAATAGACCCCTCGATAAAGAACAAGGAATACAATAGTACACATTTCTCTCACTAACCAGGCATCCGCATACATTTAGATATTCCGTAGATAAAAAAAAATCGTCGCATGGGTTCATTCTTCGTTTGCGATTTGTGTCTTGGAAGGTTTGATGATCGATTGGGCGCACTTTCAGCGATGGTTGGACGCACTTTTAGCGAAGGTTCAGACGCACTTTTGACGCAGTTTTGATGTCAGAACGCTTTCGCGCTCATCTCAACTTTCCTAAGAAAGGGACGGTAAATTTTTTTGAAAGATGTTTGGCTGCTTTAATGCAGTATACTGAAGAATGTATCAAGAAATTTTCTCGAAAGAAATTTCCAGTCATTGGTATTTACGTCAGCGTTCTACTTGTCTGCCATCTACGTTATGTGTCAGTTTCGTGCAAATCACGTAATTCCATAAGTATCAATAGGCACATTTCACCGGACAGCGGCCGCTGTGAGCGCATCACTTTTCCTGCTTAAGTTGTCTGCGCGCACGCTGGGCATCGATAAAGGAGCTGCGATTCCTCGATCCGTTATCCCCCACTGCCTGCAGCATGCCGTGCCAACGACCTATGGGGTTGACACTGAGACACGGTGTAAAGAAAGACGGCTGTGATGAATGCATCGGTTCCTCCCTGCCATGTGTATTATCTGCAATCTGACTGGTCAACAAAATCAACAACTAACGTATATTCGTCTGCGCCACTTAAACTGTTCGTCCTTCTCGGCCTTGTTATCATGACGTCACCTTAGATGTCTTCTTTGTGTGGGCGCCTGTGCTTGACTAGTGATAATCCCTGCTGTTGGTGTCTCGGACAGGGCGCCGACACTAACATAATATGAATGCTAAGAACTGGGCCCCTGATATGCGTGGCATCTTTCCTACAAGAAATGACCCCCCGAACCACCAGGATATAGAAAACGGCGCTGCTGCTTGCGAGACAAGCAGCAGCGCAACGTGCCTATAGGCCATTCGAAGGACACAACTACGTGCTACGAAAAATGCGGCCATGCTAGCGTTTAACATTTTCTATCTTATGTGCATATGTAAAGTTCTTCATCCTGCAAGCCAAGTATATTTTAGGAGGAAAATCTCAATTTTTAAAATCAACTTTGCCTTCCACGCTTACGTTCACGTATGTCTTGACTGAAAAAAATTGGTCGCCATCTCGCCCCGCGAAAGTGGATGTCCAGCAAAGCTGTTGTAAACCCCTACAAATGGTGATGGAAAAGGTTTCTCGTCGTCTCGGCGGGCTTGTCGCTTGCGCTCGGCTAGTGTCACTAGGTAAGGTACAGAGTATCGGAACTCTTTTCTTCTATTGTTTCGTGCCGCCGCCATGATCATTGGTCAGTTGGCATTACGTGACGTTTGTTTACACTGCGATGGTTTATGGGCGCCGCCATTTCGTTGTTATAAATTTATGCGCTTTAGCCGGTCAACTCTTGTTGGCTTAGCTTGTCTCCTTTACTCTGCGGCTGCGCCCGACTGGCGTCGTTCCAAATGCGAATCAAAGATAACGCGTGTAACTGCATTTCAACAGCAGAAGTGGCTCGGCTTATCTGGCTGGCGGCAAATGCTGGGCCCTGCCTAGCCTGGCGCATGCGCTCGGCGTCTTGGGAAATAACGGCTCTATTTAGTGGCACTAGTCCTGCCTAGCCTTCAAAGATAATGGGCAAACTTAATCTTTACCAAGAAGACATGGTGGGGGCTCCCATTGTTCACAGGCGCCTTATCATCCATAATGCGTTTCCCATGCTTGTTTTGTGGTTTCCTTAAACGAATTCTGAGCTCTATGCTGTATGCCTGATAAGCCTATCGCATGCGCTCGGCGCGTGGGTGTCTTCGCCCCTGGAAATCACTTTTGCCCACGGTGACAAAATCGTTGGGGGGTATACAGCTTTGTTGTAAAATCGAAAGCAAGACCTTGTTTTAAGTGCGAATGCACTTTAAAAGCGACCCCAAACCTTCCACCGCCGGCGGCGCCGTCCGTCCGCAGTCCTCCTCTCCCTAGCAACGGCGCGAAGCGGAGGGAAAGCGTCCGTAGCAACGGCGCGGAGACGTCACTTCACCACGTGACCGCGCTCGCTCCGCCTCCTCGCCGTGGCTGCGCGGGTGCGCGCCGCTCCCCGCACCGCTCCTCGCGCTGTGACGTCATGGTATGACGTCACAGCGCGCCTCCTCTCCCCAGCAGCTGCCGCGCGCCTCTCTCTCCACCGTGACGTCACACTCTCTCCTCTCCCCCTCGCTCGGCTGCAGCTGCCGTGCGCCGCTGTCCCTCTCCCCTTGCGCTCGCCTCCTCTCTCAGCCACCTGGCTCGGCGCGCTGGGCGCGGCGTACCCCCCTACATATGCAGCGATAAACTGCCAGACCTCCGTGGGTCGGCTAGCGCGCGCTCACGGGCGAATGCCAACGGATTTTAACTTTACTACCCCTCATAGCATCACCCCGTGCATTCGCACTTAACCATGTTCACCCTCGGGGAAATGCTTGGGAGTTTTTTATTTGTATACGTCCGAGCGAAATACGGAGTTAAACCTAACGTTTGGGAGGCGGCTTTCATGCAAAAGAGTTTGAGGGTAATCGAGACTGCCGCATTAGCTACGAGAGAGCGCGCTGTTTAGCTGTTCGGGCTCTTAAAAAGCGGCAGTAACAATTGAAGTTACTTTCTTTGTGGTTGACTCCTCGGCCATTAGATGTGACGTTTCTAAAGTAGTAAATACCACCGTTACTCGCTAAGAATTACTCCTACTAGTTTGATACCAACACATGACGTCCAACGACAAGCAGGCACACTGAAGCCGTCGTCGGCCAATGCGCCCTGCAGGTAATCCAACTTTCTCTGACGATGATGATGAATGATCGCGGGTAAATTAAGTGAAAGAAAACAACGCTTCCCGTGGCCGGAGTCGAACCTCGGTCCCTGGAGTTAGGAAGCCAGTGTCCATCCGATTGATCCATTTCTACATGATCGACGGGAACGCCAAGAAGCAGGTACCGATTCGCGTCGTACACCCCAAACCCAGACGTTAGGCCTACGGAGGGCACACCCGTGGGTTTTTGCAGGTATTTAGATAAGTTCTGCGCACCTCCAGAGTAGTACACCCTCGTAGTGTGGGGTCGGCCAAACAAAGAATCCATCCCGAGAAAGCTTCGCGTTCCACCATCGTCGTCGTCAGACGGAGGGGTTTCGGATTGGATTGGAAAACATTTATTGAGCATAAAAGTGGGTGGCTTTCTCAGTTCAGATAGCCGCGAGCTAGCGCGGCTGCTTGGGCGCGAGTGATGCGTGATTTTTTTCGTGCATATACACGTTTGGCTAACAAAACGGGAAATAGCAAATACAGCCTTTAGTTGCCTGTTGCAGTAAGCGACAAGCACGCGTATATTAGTATACGAACAGCGGTGATGAAAGGTGGCGCCATTTGTGTGAACTAGTTTTGTTGTGAAAGGGCGGATAGAAACGTCGAGTCAAGGGTTGGGAGTGTGACAAAAGGCGACTATACGGGGTGTGACGAGGATAATTGGAACACTTTAAATTTTTTTCCTGAGGGGTTCGCGTTCAAACTTCACACGAAGGTCACATTTTGTGGTCTATTTTGTTTGACAGCGGGAAAAAACAACGGTACTTGCCTGCTTATTCTGAAAATAAATAAAAACGATTTTCGCCTATGGGAAAATGGCGGCCGATTTGGACGTGCGAGCCAGTGCAAGCCGACCTTGGAACGACGGCGCCACCTGGGATATAAGCGATTTCTTCAGAACTATGAATAGAAAATAATCCCAGGGGGCTAGCTCAGGACCGCGCGGCAGATGATCGAGCTGCTAGAGCCAATACTTTCCAGTGAGCCTGTGATTGACATCACATGCGAACCGGGGCATTTTCGTGAAGGAGGAGCACACCTGCTGCAAGCATTCTTCCTCTATTTTCTGTGTTTTACTCACGCCGAGCGATTATAGCGTTGGCCTTGCTATCCCCAGTTACGGATGCTTGCTTGTCACGAACTCAAGAAGCAGACCTGAGCCCTCAATGTCCCAGAAGACATTCTATATGAATTTACATCCAGATATGAAAGCGAAACCTTAAGGGCCCTATTCTGCGAAAAGCCGTCGTTGTCGTCGTTGTCGTTGTCGTTGTCGTTGTCGTTGTTATTGTTGTTGTAGTTGCCCGGTCAAGAAAATGGCTGCGGCTTTAAATCGTAAACGTTTGATCCGATGGTATTTGAGCCAGGTCTCCATGTAGCAACGCAATGATCTACCACTGCGCTACCTCCGCGCGCTGCCAGCGGTGGAACAAAAATTGTTGTTGTTTTTTTCTTCGCGACACATGCCCCCTGGGGGGGTGTGCAGGCATCCGGAGGTTTGAGGGGCTAATGTCCCCGCTGTGCAAATAGACACAGACTTTGAGTTGCAAACTTAAAAGTTCTACAATAGCGCGCGCCGAGTGATCAACACCTGAACGTGATGGCACGTGAGTAGAACAGAGCCACGAGACTTGTGACCAGGAAAGAAGGTATTAAGCAAATGAAATACTATACCCATTTTTTTCTATTCGTTTAAATGCAACGCTGACGATGCTCTGCTCTCCTCCAAGAATGACCTCTAGGTTTTTCTCTTTTCATTCGCCGCATTTTTTGTTTCACCCGTTGCTTCGTCGCTGGCTTTGTTTTCTGCTCTGCCGTCTTCTCGACGTGAGGAAGATTTTCACCTAGGGATCCCCGGCCGCTCATTTCTCTTCCTTGCTTTTTCCCTTATTTTTTGCTCCCTCTTTCCTCTATCTCTCTGACCGTCTCAGCACATATGCCTGCCTTTTTTCCTGCGGAGAGGCTCCGTCAACGCCGCTTTATCGCTACGTCAGCGCGATGGATATGGAGCGAGGGTTGGTGCGCGGGCTTCTGGTCGTCGGGCCGTGTTTCGTGTGATGGATGGTGATTCAGAATTACTTGGGCTAGCCTCAGTCCTTTATTTGTCCTTGGCTTCCTATAGGAACGGGTGCAGCGTGTAGAATAATGTAATTTAGTTTGTCAACTGAAACAAAATAAAATGAAAATCATTCCGTCACCCTAAAGGGTACGGTAACGTGCAGTTCCTCATTCCATGCCGTTTCTGCCTAAAATGTTATTTCGTTGGGTAGAACGTTAGAATACCGCCAGTCAGCCTCAAACCACATGCGGATTACTACAGGATTGTGCACTCTAAAAAACTTACACGCTTTCCTATCTAGAATACAGATGGTCCGATTACTTCCTCGCAACCACAGGTCGAGAAAGCGGGCAATACTGGAAAGAAATACACTCGAAACACGCGCTGCATTTCCTCCGTAACCGCAAGTTATTTGGGCTGTAATTTGAACTGGAAGTTCAGGCTATGCGTGATACCTTGACAAAAGTGAGGCACTGCGAGTGCAACCTAGCGTGCCATATCCTACTTTTCCTTGTTTCCTTTCCTTTTATTTTTGTCTCCAGCAGTCCAGGAAAGGCGATGTGAAGTCCACTTCTGTGACGCATGGGTCAGGAACACGCAAGTTCGCCATCAGCGTGCATCCTGCCGGAGGCGACATCAAAGGCAGCAAGATCGAAAACGTTCAAACGTTCTCCAACTCGAAACGAAAATTTTCAAGTAGTTTTTCTTTCGCCTACCTTAACGCGTCGTTTTCGTCTTTTTTAACCCCTTTTCTTAAACGCCGTGCGAAAAGTTTGGCATCCTTCACACGTGTTACTTTAGCTGTCCAAACGAACGAAGAAAAATACGAGGAATATGGCGAGGACGATGACGCCCGCAACAAGTTGTGTACGCAGTCTTGTTTGTATTTTTTTTTCTCGTTTGTGGCAGGACAACTAAGTGTAAGCTGGAGTTACGCTTAAATGTAGGAGTACCTTAAGATTCATAGGTCTTGCTTGGAGCGAGCGGAATACGGCGATGATATCAATATTTTAAGGCTTGTCAATTGCCGCTAGCCAAATAGTTGATGAGGGGTTGCAGATACCTTTTTGTATCGGCAGCCATAACACCCACACCATTTAGAATATTGTGGGCATTCGCGAAAATAGAATCCCACCGCTACTGTGGGTTTTAGAGTGATGGCGTTATTTATGTAATTCTATTCGCTGTATTTGCTCCTTCTTACAGCGAGGGAACCACGTTCCGTGATCAAAGGCCCGAGTGTCACCGCTATGAGCCGCCTCGAGGCGTGTACGCAATCTTGGATGATTTTTTAGCGAGCGTAAGGTGAACGAAGGAATGCTTGGTCATCTGCAACACGGGCATTGCACGAAGTATTCACCTTCGGGCTTGAACAAATAGCGCAGCCCAAGTGGGGGACGCGCTTCAATCCGTGGATTACTTTTGGATAACTAAGTATGCTGACACGACGCCAGAGCCCCTCCAAACTAGCTCAAAAGTAACACCAGTGTGCGAATCCTGTTCGGCAGGTTGCGTCGATATTTCGAAGGACTCTCAAGCTGTCACGGCTTTGCATTTTAAAGGGACACTGAAGACGAAACCGAAGTTGGTATAAATATATAGATTAGCACCTGGAGAAAACGAATATACCAGCCTCTGGCGCAGTACCTTGAAAATAATCGCGTAAATAATCAAAAAATGAAGCTATCAGTCTTCCAGCAGAGGTGACGTAAGCGGCGACTGTATGGATGTGAGAAGAGTAATGTGATGCACAACAGAACGAGAATCGCCCACACAAGCTCCCAAAGAAACACGTAAAATCTTTTTTTGCACGTTAACTTTCATAAGCCGTAAACTAGTATAAATGTGCAGGTAAAATTCAAGCCGTGCTGATATTCACAAGCTGCCAAGCCGCGGCGCCGGGGGCAGTTGCGATGGTTATTGCAGGTTCGGCGTAGTCACGTGTCTATAAACAGACATGTGACATACAGAGGATAATTATCTCCTCGTTTACATCATGGCGGCAAGTAGCGTTTCGTCCTTCCACAATTCCGCTCTCCTGTGGAGAGTAATCTAACCCTGATAGAACAAGCGTTTGCTTCCTCACGTAGCGCTGTCTGCCCAATATTTTGCATCCATAAAATACACCAGTTGATTCGGAACAGCTCGCTGTCTTCTCAAGACCTCCTGAGGTCTATCCAACTCCACCTTTTTGGAGACCCAGCCTCTTATCCGACCTACCCGGAAACACATTACACCGGCCGGGCAAATGATGAGTTGGACGCACCTTTTATCCTCGCCGAGCTCCATGCTGTACTTGCTCGCTTGAAACGCAATACTGCACCAGGCAAAGATCAGATAACATATCGCATTCTCCGAAACCTGGACGAAGACACCCTGAAGGCGCTCCTGGACCTGTACAACCACCACTGGGTTGAAGGCACCTTACCTGAACAATGGAAATATTCGGACATCACTCTAATCCCAAAGCCAAACAAGCCAGTCTCCCCCACGACCCTTCGGCCCATCTCCCTGACGTCCTGCCTCGGGAAACTTTTCGAACACCTGGTCCATCAACGTTTATCTACGTACGTGGAAGATCACAATCTGTATCCATTAACAATGTTCGGGTTTCGACAGCATCTCTCTACGCAAGACGTACTAATTCAGCTCAAGGAACAGGTCCTAGATCATCTGAGCAGAGCCACTCCTAGGGCCATCTTAACACTTGACGTCAAGGGAACGTTCGATAACGTTACACATCAAGCCATTTTGGAAAACCTCAACACGACCAATTGCGGCATCAAGACTTTCCACTTCGTAAAAGCTTTTCTCCGAAACCGGACCGCAACACTGCGACTTGGGCCCCTTCGATCCCCCATCTTCCACACTCCGCCCAAGGGCACCCCACAAGGCTCCGTTATTTCGCCATTTTTATTTAATATTGCCCTCCTTCACCTTCCGAGTCGCCTACAAGCTATCCCCGGTCTCCAGCACGCTCTTTACGCGGACGATTTGACCATTTGGACAACGCAGGGCTCCAGCGGCGCACAACAAGACGCTCTCCAACAAGCGATCGACACAACTATCGACTATCTCTCGCCCAGAGGTTTGACATGCGAACCTAACAAATCGGCTCTCCTAGTCCTTCGCGTCCGCACGCGAGGTCGGCCTGCTGCGGCTACTCCCGATCCGCAAGTTACCATCCAGGGCTCACCTATTCCCCAAGTCCCCACTCTCCGTATATTGGGTGTGCCTATCCACTACGATGGTTCCGGCGCCACCCTCCTGCCGCAGCTACAGAAAACGGTCACACAGCTCACTTACCTAATACGACGAATAAGAGGATCCACTCACGGCCTCAAAGAACAAGACACCTGCCGCTTGGTCCAAGCACTGCTGGTCAGCCGTATAACCTACGGAACTCCTTTTGTCAACCTAAAACCACAGGAAATCAACAAGCTGGATGCTCTAATACGGAAAACGTACAAAGCTGCCCTTGGACTCCCAACTTATACTTCCAATGCGCGTCTGCTTCACCTCGGCCTGCACAACACGCTCAGCGAACTACTAGAAGCACCGCGGACGTCCCACCTCCATCGCCTCGCCCTCACTCCCTCAGGTAGACGCGTTCTCCAAAACATTGGCCGGCCCTCCCCTTCCCCTCAACACGAACTCCAACGCATCCCCCTGTCCATTCGTCAACGCCTGAAGGTTAGCCCGGTACCCAAACACATGCACTCATCTTTCAATCGAGGACGTCGCGAAGCCAGAGTGAAGATTCTTGATAAACGGTACGGCGCCGACTCTCAAACCCGATATACGGATATTGCTACAACTCCCGACCGCACGCGCACCACCCTAGTTACTGTGGACTCGAACGGACATCTGGCCACAGCCGTCACCTATCGAAATCTGCCGGTCACCTCAGCCGAAGCGCTTGCCATCGCCCATGCAACTACCACACACCAGCATCAACCATACTTGACCATCATTACGGACTCCCAACAAGCCTGTCGGCTGTATCAAGCTGGCCTTGCACCACCCCAGGCCCTCCCTGTGCTCCAACACCTTCCCGAGGACATTGAAATTTCTATCGTCTGGACCCCAGGCCATGCTGGCCTTGCCGGGAATGAGGCGGCTCATGCCGCAGCCCGCGATCTCCTTACCCGGGCACTCCCAACCGCAAGGACCGACACCGCCGGGCGCCTCATCTCTGACCATGAAATCCTAACTCCGCTGGACTCTACCTACAGCTCCCTCCTCGCGCACTACACACACATCAGAAGAACATACCCTCCTCCACACCGCAGTCTCTCCAACCACCAAGCTCACATATATCGGCGTCTACAAACAGAAACCTTCTACAACCACACTATCCTCTCCCACATATCTCCGTCCATTTTCCCCCACAACTGCCCACAATGTGACATCCCTCTCACAACCTACCACCTTGTTTATTCATGTCCCCACCACCCCCACCCCATTCACTCCCCCTCCCTTGAGCAGTGGGAGTCTGCGCTGACCAGCTCGGCGCCGGAGCATCAAATCGCCCTGGGGCAACGAGCCCTGGATTCGGCGCAGGCTCGCGGCCTCCTGGACGTAGGAGGCTGACCACGTCCCTTTCCAGCTCCCTTGGCTGCTCAATAAAAAAATGTTTTTTACCACCACCACCACCAGGCCGGCGGCCGAAGCTGCACGTGTGTTGTGGTCGCGTTCGCTTCGCGATGCGCTTCGACGGCGCGCTCCTGCCCCTACTATGCTGAAATTATCAGTAGCGACAATTCAACCCCGCACCGGGTATGTAGAGCGTGCGCGATAGAGCGTGCGCGTGCGCAAGAAGCGAGTGCTACCCTTAAGGCGAACAGGATGCAATCGATCGTCTGTTAATTTCGCGCTTCGGCCTCAAAGCGAATGCCGTGACGGTGTGTTGATCGAAACCATTTCTTGATTGTCTTGAAGTGGAATAAAATGTGTGCGTCAAATCGGGTCTTTTGATTCAGGTCGTTGTGTGCTGCTATGCCTCCACTACGGTGCGTACTTAGGTAAAATAATATTTGTACCACGTCATGCGCGTGCTTCATTCTATACTAGCAACAAGGCGTTCGTTAGTGGTGGTTTGGGCACTCGTTAAAGGTCTAGGCACAATTTTGGTAGATGGGCGAATAGGCACGGCCTCCGCGATCACCCCGCGCGCGTTTTTCTCCGGCCGTCCCGATCGGCCGGAGAGAGCGTAAGTTGAAAAGGGGGCGTGGCCGCGTCTTCCGCTGCACCGCGGCGCTCGCCACCTATGCATCAACTATTCCGCTGCAGCTTGGCGCAAGCGAGGAAACGTTCGTTTTCGCAGCTTGAAGTCAAATTGAGTCAAGCAGCCAGCTCTTTAAAATGACAGGTACGAGACAATAACCAACGAATTTATTATGGTTAACTAATGATATGAGGAGACAAGTACAAAGTTTAAGCAGCACTCATACGAGCGAAGCGCAGTAGATTCTGGCCCTCTCTGCTGCGGTTTGGCGTCCCTATATTGATTTTTTAAGATTTGTAGATGTGTATTTACAAGCGGTGCCCTTGAAAAACCCCTCACGTCCCCACCCAACATTATTTTCAAGAGTGGCGACTTCCATAGGCGTCTATCGCATAAATGCAATATTAAGATTGTTTCAGATTAGTAAGCATGTCACGATAGATTTGTTGCCGCGGATTTTTAAGGCAGGCTTAGAAAATCGTAAGCATGCAAGTCCGACACAAACCAACGGTGATTAATGCCGACACCACCTTCCATTGCAATTCAGTGCAGTGAGTATTTGCGGGGTTTTAGTAAACGCTTTGTGAACTAATATAGCGAATTTGCGCGGGCCAGCGCGGCAGTTAAGAGAAGCTAATCATAGCCTGTAAAAACTACAGGATACATCGTGGCATATAAAGCTTCACAATTATCACGGGATGTGCGACTTAATATGTGCCTGTGTTTACAATTGAGAATGCTTTTTGCTTGTATACCTGTGCGCGCAGATGGCTCAGCTAGATTGGTGGTTCCATACAAATTCAACAATTAAATGTGCTAACTCCGCTATTTTTTTTTCTTTTGTAAGATCACTTTGAAATTTTTGTATTTTTTATTTTTGTTGTCTTTTCAATTTTCAAGTTCCATTCAATTAATTACTCCATTTACACTATTTTTAATATATTAAACATCTTATCATGGGAATTATGCACTTCTATGCAAAGGCAGGGGTTTACACGGTTGGTCGTTCTCACGATATTTTTGTACGTGTTTCCGTAGGTCCTTTCAGTGCTTTTTTTTATTTTTGTCTTCCTTTTTTGTAGGAGGTGTAGGAATGCGCATTTTTTTCATTTTGTAAGCAAAGCTTTTACAATTAATTATTTTCTGCTTTTGGTTTTTTTAAGATTCCGTACGACCAGTAGCCTCCGTTAAAGATTAATTACACATGGTAACTCCGCCAATTATACATTTTTTGCGCAAAGGCAGGGCGTACTTTGGTCAGTTTTCATGATTTTTTGTATTCTTGCTTCCATGGTTAATTTTTGCCTGCGCTTTTTATTGTTTTCTGCGCTTTGCGCGGGAGATGTATAGAACTCATATTTTTGAATTCGTAAGTTCACTTTCATAATTTCGTTCTGGGTTTTGTATTTTTATTTTTTTGTTGTTTTTAAAATTTGGTTTGATCAATTATCTCTATTCGCGCTATTATGCATTTCTGTGCAAATGCAGGGGGTTACAAGGTTATGAATATTCTGTTCGCGAGATTTTTTTATTCACGTTTTATCATTATTTTCGCTGCTCCTTTAATTTTGTTTGTTTTGTGGAGGAGCTGTATAAGATTTATATTTTTGAATTTGTTAATATCACTTCTATATTATTTATTTTTGTCCTTTCTGCATTTTTGTTTTTTCTACATTACTTTCGACTAATTATCTTTGTCCACGCTTTTTAGCGATCAAATATATTAACTCCACCAATTTACATTTATGTGGAAATGCAGGGTTGCACATTTGGTGCCGAACGTGGGGTACTCGACGGTTGTGTATACGTTCGCTCTGGAATCATCCAACAACGATAGGCTGCTTTTTTCTAAATGCGATTGTATGCCTCATGGCATAAAACGTAAATCACAGTTCTATGTTGGCTTTCGCTCCGCGGAAGAGCGCGAGGGAGCAGTGGTGGGGTCCCTTTATGAATCAATGAAGATCGGGGGGCTCGACCTGCAAGGGCGAAGGCCTGTGCCTCGAAGGTGTCGAGTTCTCGCCTGTTTCAATGAAGGACACATTCATTACAGGTGTTCTGTGTAAGAATCTTCGGCAGGAGCTTAGCAGAAATGCGGCCAATAAACTCGCAAATACACTCGTGCCAAGACCAGAAAAATTGCAGCGTTGACATGCCGCGAAACGCCGCATAAACAGCGGCCCAACGGGCTGAACGATGCATTCAATGCATAGGTGCACACTGCCGCCTGGCGGTGCGTGGGGCAACGAGCGCACTTACAAAATTTGGCTGGGGCGTGCGGCGATTGGGACGGCCGGAGCAAAACGCGCGCGGGGTAATCTCAGAGGTCATGTAATAGGCAACTCGCTTCGCAAAACATTCACCAGATGGCGCAATAAGCGTTACCATATCGCTAAGGAAAGAATTTAGCGTTGCACACTGTTACAAGTTCAACTAACAGATGGCGCCGCGTTGTTAAGCCAAGTAAGGTCCCTTAGGGACCTTAAAGGGGCACTGACACAAAATTTTGAAGGCGAGATAACTTCGGAGATAGATTGGTGGGAACACATATACATCATCTGCAAAATATCAGCGGCGAATACAGCCTAGAACATATTTAAAATCAATTTTAAAGTGTGCGAAACGCAACCGACCTGCCAGCAGAGGACCACGCGCAATCGACATCCCGAGGATATCGTGTAAATAAACAACCTCCAACACGTCACGAGTTTGTGTTTGCCGCTTCCGCAGTGCCGGCATTTTTCGCCGGCTCGCCGCTCCAATCGGAGGGCCGGAGGGCGGAGCTTCTGCTCTCGAGAACGAACGACCCGATCGTTGGCGGCGGAGGCGCCGTGATTTCGTCAGCTCATGGGGCAGCTGGCCGCGACCAAAGTTCTACAGCGATTCCAGGCACTGTGTTTCTATTACTGTTTATTACCATTGGATGCGAAAACGCGCCGGAGGCACGAAAGGCCGACTGAGCTAGCCGCACGGTCGCTGTGACGGCGGCGCCCACGGCCGCGAAGTGGCCCAGGCCGGCGCAGGTAGCTCGAGTGATAGCTTGTTACCGCTGCACGAAATTGCCCCCAAGTCCCGACCATGGTGGCTTACATGAGAAAGGAGTTAATGATGCGATGGCGGGTTGCATTAAAAATTGTCATCTGCACCGCTTACGAGAGCGGCACTCGAATATCCGCTGCAGTGCTAAGCCGAACACATCTGTAGGCGGACCTGTAGGCAGACCGGCCGGCTGCTCCCAGCGCGCGTCTTGCCACCCACCGTCTCGAGCGTCGCGCGTCCTTCTTTAGCCGCGGTAGCATTTGCACTCGCAGCGCCTGCGTCACATCCACGGTCGCTTTTTAATTAAGCGCCTCACGAGATCAGTACGTGGGGGCATTCGCAGAAACTGCCGTCGATGCGGATTCGACGGTGCTACGGTGGCTCTGCTCTGTGATATCCCTCCGACGGTTACGTGGTCAGCTTTGTGCACACAAAATCCACAAAATCCATCGTTTCGCGGCACTCGCTGAAACCGAAACTGCGACTGGCCGCATTTAAAATGCCTCTAATTAAACAACCGTCGCACGCTGAAGCAAATGAGGTTTATACAGGTTATAAGTAGGTCACTAGCTACTTATCGCAACAAAAAAAAACAAGATGCAAAATTTTTGTGTCAGTGCCCCTTTAAAGCCAAGTGCATCGAAGCGACTAAAACCAATCTATCCATAACGATAATGTAAATCAAAACAGCGCCGCTGTCGTCGTTCTTGTGGCCGTTGCGCTGTCCCCTAGACGTTTTGCAGTTAAAGTAAAAGGCCGCGCGGGCAATTCACATTGCTTAACCCTCATCTCACGCCCCGTACGGCACCAAGATTGACGCAGAGAGAGTTGCAGGTAACGGTCGTGTATGGCGGGCGAGTTGTTTTTTCGTTTGCGCCGAGTGCGCAGTGAGTCAGTCAGTAAACTTTATTGTTGGGATACGGGATAAGGGAAGGGGAAGTGGGGCTAGAGGAGTGAGTGGAGCCCTCTTTCCAGGGCCCCAGTTTCAGCTGCCCCGATCTTCGCTCTCCGGATCAGCTCTCGCTGAGTCCCGAGGGCGGAGTTGGCCAGGGCTGCCTCCCATGTCTCTAGTGTGTTGGGTTCGTGGGCGTTCTCCGGGGGCCATATAACAGGGCATCCCCAGGATGCGTGGAAGAGATTTGCCACCTCTCCACATTTTTTGCAGTGTTCGTTTGTGGTGTTCGGGAACATTAGAGCAAGTCTAGACTTGTGGATGAAGGTGTTCGTTTGGATTTTCCTTAGTGTTTGGCTTTCGTAGGTGTTAAGGCCTTTGTGTGGAGGGGGAAACTTCTGCCTGCTGAGGCGAAGTCTGGCGACCAGTGGCTCCCGCGGCCGCGATGATTCACTCGGTAGGTTTTAGTTTTCCTGCTAGACCCCACCACTGTCGCACTCGCTACCGGCAATCGTTTACGTCACGCATGCGTCACGCGAAACGTCGTGACGTGGCGCGAGTAATGAAATGCATTTTTCAATTGGTAATATCTCGGCAATTAAAGCATCTTTCGCCACCGAATAAACGCTGAGAGGGCTTCAGGGCAGTTGCCATTTCGTCTGAGCCCAACTTGCTATTTGACTTCAGTATTCCTTTAAGTTTCACATGTTTCTCAGTTTCGTCACATGCGGGTGAATTATTTTGGGGCAGTATTTCATGGCGTAGTTAGCGCAGAATGGCGGTTTAGAGGCGCACCAATCTACATGTGCAGGTGACATCAGGGCAACTTCGAATGTCAGATGTTGCTCTTGGCGATGTGAATTTACCCGCAACGGTAGCTCAGTGGCTAAGGCGTTGTACTGCTCAATGACGTGGGTTCGATTCCATTTTTTCAAATGGACGCGAAAGCTACCGTTGCCGAGATCCTTCTGCGCAAATTTAAAAAATCTCCAGGTGGTCTTAATTGATCCGTAGTCCTCCACCCGGCACGGTGTAAGAATATTTAGGTGTTGACCCTGCGCGCGGCGGCGCGGCCAGATCCTGTCCGCTCTAGACGCTTCTCCGGAACGCCGCCAGAGTGCGCCCCGCCACGAGGGCCTGTCTGCTCGCCCAGCTACGGCAGCCGTAATGCAGGTGCTGGGGGATCGTTCGGTGGAGCGGCGTGTACGTGAAGTTTTTTAATTGCAGATAGGCATAGACAGATTGAAAATGCCGTCGACAGCAAATAATTTTGGGCAACTTTCATTTTTACTCACAGAAACTGCAGCAGTCCGCGGAACAGCAGCGAGAACGCGGTCGTGCGACCCTTCCGAGATCGTTGTCGAAACGCTTCTATTGCGAATAATTTTTTTTCGCTCATCCGCACGACTCACGAGAGTGTAGTTACTTTGCCGCCTTTTAAAATAAAAAGTTGTCTCAAACGCACACGCTCGCCCTTTTGGGCCGAAGAGCCTACGCGTAGCATAAAATGTTGCTTGAGCAGTGTAAAACATCCAAGGTGTGAGGTGGTAATGCCCGCCGTGTAGAGAATATGGTAAAATTCGTCCAACTGTGGTTATTTAACGTGTCCAGAGACGTCAGTGATGCTTTCGTATTTCGCCTGTGTCAGAAATGTTACCTCCATAGCTAGGCACACAACCCGCGCTCTTTTGCTGTGTAGCGGGACGCCTGCGCAGTCGTACGCGCGAGGGCCCGGAACGAAGCTAAACCAAGACAATACATACACGACATTTTAATGGCTAAGGCACTGCAGTGCTGTGCTGCCTACTCGACGCGAAAATGGTCAGTGAAAATTTCCCAAGCGTTTCTCTATCAAGCTCAGCTTTCACGACAATACCGACGGTGCTGAGCGGTCGTCTATACGGAAACACAGGCGTGCACGCCCAGACATAAAATACTGACGCGACTCTAAACTGGGATTGGCGGATGTCAGTTTGGAATAATTGCAGTCGGCGTGGTAAGGCGACTTCGTGGACCACAAAATTCTCCACCGAACTTAGTAGGGTCAGGGAAAATTATACAGATTTATAGACGTATTATGTTAAACCAAAATGTGCAGCGGGTAAAAACTGGGCCTGCGATGGCTGTATAAACTTAACCACATCGCTGCCATGGCATACAGCGTGTGGTGTGCCTGTGTAAATGCTTCTTTGAAAACACATGGAAGATACCGGCATCGGTAGCCTCAATTATTTCTAATAAATTTGGAACTTAGGCTAACTGGTTCTTTCGCCCATTTTGACAAAAAAACTGCCCTTACACAGGGCGAATAAAGGAAAACATAAGAGCCAGTGTTTGTGTTTTCTTTCTTTGTCCTTATCTGTGCACGGTTTTTTTTTGTCAAAATTTGCGGAAGCCTCAAATATTTCGTCCGTGGACCTTGTGACCTCCAGACTTTTGATATTGTGAGATTTTACTGATCAGGGAGCTCAATCTCACAATATCAAAAGTCTGGAGTGTAACACTGACTGCGGCATCAGCGAAAGAATGCAACTGGTGCCCGTGTTCTGTACGATTTGAATAATCCCATTTGGTCATAATTTGAAGCCTTGCATTGCGGTGTCTATTATTTCCCACAGTGGCGTATCCAGAAATTATTTTCGGGGGTTGCTATACGCCACAGGTTAAAAAATAAAAAGAAATAGATCCTGCGGCGAAGCAATTTTCGTTTTTCTGCCTTAGTAATGTCTGTGTTATTTGTTTCGTCGACGTAATATCTGCACAAAAATACGGGTACGTACAGGGCTCTGAAGGTACCATACTTCTGAACAAACCAACATTCTTGTTATCCTTGTTTTTACATTTTAATATAACGATTCGGTGTGTTAATAGCATTGCTCTGTCTAGGCCCCTGATTACCTATGTATACATTCAGCATAAAGATAAAAAAATATTTTTGTTCCACGAAAGCCAAAATAGCCGTTATGTGTAACACACATTTTTAAATACAAGTCGCCTTTCTTGCTGGAGAAAACACAATGCATTACAAGTGCCGTTCGCAGGGATTTGCCATCGAAAAAGCACATGGGCCGCGATATCCACGCACTGCGTCGCCTTGCTGTACCGCGTGAGTTCCACAACGCTCACTGCGGCACCAGCCGCAGTGATCAGTGATGAACACAACGTGGAAGCTGAATCATAATGTCTACTCCTCATTCTGGCAGCAGAAAACACCAAAACGCAGCGTAAATGTCACGGAAAGTCAAGCACGCCGCGCATCCACAGCAGCTGCGCCCGCTACTCCGCAAGCGATAGCCGGCCCCTCATTCGCAGCGCCCCCGCGCCGCTGCGGTCTGCGCATGTACTAAGGGCGAACACAATCTGGCCGCGTTCTCCGCCGCGGCGGCCGGCGAGTGTCAACACCTAAATATTCTTACACCGTGCCACCCGGTTTTACTTCGGCGTGTTATACCTCAACTTGAAAAATGCAAGGCCATTACGCCCAGCGAAGCTGGATGACCGGCCGAGTTATGTAGCGACGGGGGAGGGGGACGTGTCCGTTCGCCACACAGAGCAGCTGCACAGCACCGGACAGTAAGCAACCCTTGCACATCTCGCACACTTGAAACGTTGCCACGTCAGCCTTTTCAGGAAAGGTATTCAGCAGCACGTCCATTGCGCGTTCACACTTTGTGACATCTCGGATGTTGTCTTGCCAATAACTATCAGATCTATACAAAAACGCAGTCTTTCGCATACCGCATAACTGAAACCGAAATGCCTGTTCAGTAAGTCCCTCCGGAATTTCGGATACGCACATTTGTGCTCGTTTAATTTGCTGGCGTGCTACCTGCGTCGCGTTGCCGCATTCTCCGCTTCGCGGTACTCGCCTTTCTCTCAGCCCGTCTCTTACAGGAAGCCTTTCGGGCCCAATTTTCGCTGATGTTGCCCGCCCGCCACTGTCGATAGCACACGCATCTACGTTCGCAGTGTTTGGCTTCGTAAGAGACCTGCTCTTGCTCCGAAGCAGCCGAATGCATGTTCGCACAGACTGCGGAACGCTATGGAGTGCGTGGTTTCGAAGCTTTCCTGTTGCCTCGCCAGGTGTTAGCACGTGGCTTACTGGTTTGCTTCGCCTCCTCGTGTAGTATACGTCTCCAGCGCTGCCTGTAGGGGCACCAGTGAAATCCTCCTAGCGGCCCGTTTCGAAAGCAGCCACGGGAGGCTACAGCCCGCTCCTCACTGTCACCGATGCCTTTTCTGCAAGTTCCCGACTGATATTTACCGTTTGTATGCGTTTGAAATACATATTTATGTAGAACAGTCAGTCTGTTCGCAATTGTTGTGTATTTACAAGAGTGTAAATGTTTCTAAAGCGATCTTAGTGTGCTAGATTCGGTTTGTACAAACGACAGGTGTGTGTGACAGGCCGGCGTCACGAAACCGGCATATGCATGGACCTGATTGTCATTCCAGCGCTCCGAAATTTGCCAACAATGTGTCCGTAAGCAGCGTTTCCACAGATGGTCATGCTACGACTATACACTAAGATGTAAATCGGTTTTGTGTGCTTACATAATCTAGCCGAGCACTCATACCTGACAGCAAGCCAGTTAAGCTTGCAAATATCATACTTCAGATATTGATCTCTAGCCTGGACAAACCAATCTGGCACAAATTTCACGAACATTCTACGAAATAAGTACAATGGATAAGGCAAATTTATGCTCAGGAATCAGAACACGACAAAATAATGCAACTCTGGGTCGCCTTGTCACGAGGAGAGCGCTCGCACACGTTAATATATCCTCTCCGAGTAGCACAGAGATGGGCTTATACAGTAATCCGCGTCCGCGGCAACACTTCTTCGAAACATCATCATATGACACAGGGAGCCATTTTCATCTAATCACCATCACCTCATAATCCCATATATATGCCCTGTGGCAAAATAAACGTTCTTAAAAAAAACGAAATCAGAATGCCTGATCAGATAGCACACTCTTTCAACGACACCTGTTATCGCTTGTGAACTGCCTACAGTGTAGACTTACAAGAATGCGCCTGCCGAGTGATCAGGTGGTCGTTGAACTCGAAAAACAGAAGGAAAGTGAACGCGCAGCTTGTGTTTGATTACTAAAACATTCATTGAGTGATTTCGCTTAGCATTTGTACAGAACAATAATTAAGCGTCCCCCCTCCCCCGCTATGTCTTCCGAAATAGAAGTGCATTCCGCATCTAGTCGGTTTGGTGAGCCCTACGAGACGAACGTCTTTAGCATTCCCGAAAATGCACTGTTTTTTTTTTTTTTTTTAATCCCGTACGAGCTATTCTGTTTTTTCTGGACTTGCCGAACATTTATTTCTCCGTGGTTTGATTAACCTTCCTCGGTTCTTGCCATAAGGCATGAGTGGGCACATATTAATGTAACGACGCGATGCGTTGGAACATACTTAACATTTTCGTGTAGCTTGTATCCGTATAAAGGCACAAGCTGTAAGGTATTGGGAAATTACATCCCCGAATCATATTTTTCTACGACGTATACATTCGAAACAAAGCCACATTCGTCGTCTGCGCTGCAAAATGAAACACACCTCTCCCTGCGCCAGTATCAGGTCGCAACGGAGCGACAATAGTATTCACTTGTGCTGACGTACTCGGAGGAAACAGTGGTGATATGCTGCTGCCGTCGCCGACGCCCGTAAGAGTAGTCAGGAAGCGCGCAGAAGCACGTCCCCGGATAGCTCCTGGCGTTCGAGCGCTCTACCAAGGCGCAGCAGCGGTTTTACTGCGAAGCAGTATATCTAACCACTCCCCCCCCCCCCCCCCCCCCCCCCCCCCGTATTTATTCCAATGAAGCCGCTTTACGCGGCGCCGCTCCGGGCCTCCTCCTCGCCCTCACCGACCGTTCACAACTGTTATTCCCCTCGCCACCACGGATGACTCTTTCACAAGTTTCACAATCCGCTTACCACAGCCGTAGCACTGTATCAGATGATTGGAGAGAATACATAGAAGCGCGAACGGGCGTAAAAATGACATAAACCGCCGCCGCCGTTGCCGCCCCAAATCCCGCTTCGAACAGTAGGTGCGAATCCCTCCCGGTCGAAGAGCCGCTTGCCCGGTTGGAACGACCGCGAGAGCCCATAATTTTTGTTCAATTTGGAAGGCTTCCGAGGGACATTTTTGCCTGTGTATCTCACGCCTAAGTATGAACCCATCACTGGTTGCCGGTTTATGCGTGGAAAAGTTGGAGATGGAAGAGTGGGGCGTGAACGCACAGCTGGACTTTGTGGCGCTACCGATGACATGACCGTTTCGGGGGTGGGAGATTGAAAAACGGAAGTCTCATGGCTCAGTGCTCCCTGTCAGCTGTCCTCCGTGATCGACCGGTTCGAGTCTGGGTTGGCGTGTTACACAGACAATAAGATGCCTACTACGGGGGTGGGAAACGGACCGCCATATCTTTGTCCGTTAGAATAAAGCTCGAGGCCGTCCAGGTTTAGCTCATTATTGGACAGATGCATTTAGTTCGCTTGGAGGAATAGGGGGATTTGAAGAAGCGTTGGCCCGAACATAAGCTCGAATAGGCGTGAAAACCACGGAAAGCCGCTGCCTCCGCCGTTTTTGCCTCAGCTCGTCGAGCAGCTGCGAATTCTTCCCGAATTAACGGAAATTGTCCGCTTGGAACACCGACAGGGGCCAGTATTACTGTTTAGCTTAACGGACTTTCAGCGTGACATTTTCGACGGTTTCTTTCACTCCTAAGCACGCGCACATAACCAGTTTCCGGCGTGCACGAGATGCGGGGGGGGGGGGGGGGGGGGGTCCACACGAATTTGCAGGTTTCATACGCTCACTGATGACATGCT
>NW_027526203.1:282414269-282482059 GCF_048455015.1 Haemaphysalis longicornis | reverse complement strand
TGTTCGTTGTGCTGAAGGAAGGTTTAAACGTGGACGGCAAACGGCCCAATGTGACCTGTTCGGTGTCGTCTCAGTGGTCGAGCGGATTGGGTTGGTGTGTTACACAAACAGTGAGATGCATACGACGCGCAAGTGAAACAGACTGCTACATGTTGCCCGCGAGGCTAAAGCTCGGATCCTTCTGCGCAAGGCCTCTGTGCAGTGGCTGCACGACCACAGTCCCGCGAATGCAAGAACGGAATTACCCTAGCAGAGCAGTTCGAAATGTTCACGTTCGATCCTTTCGCGTTCACGAACAGCTTGAGTTGTTACATGCCTGCCGCACACGTACACAAACACCGCGCTGTGCGTATGCGTGAGCGGCATCAACCCCACACAAATATCCCCTGGTAGACAAAAATTTAAAACAAAACAGCCTTACTTAGCGCGTGTTGGTAAAACAGGACTCCAGAAATCCTAAAAATGCCACCAAACAGCGATTGGACGCAAAAACCAGAGCAAACTGCAAGAAAAACTCCATCGAGTGGCCCGTAGCGTTGCGAGGACTTCTGCTCTGAAACGGCCAACAAAAATGGCGGCGCCGCGGTTCAAGGGCGCACGGCGCAACGGGCGAAGGGAAAGAAAAAAAATTCCCCGCATTTCCCCGAGGGGAAGAATGTGAAAGTGCGAATGCACGAGTTGAATTTGCGCGGTTCGGTAATGTTCGCGAAAGAGAGATCACACACACACAGACAACTACAAAGAAAGAAAGATGCATTTATTCACAGACACCTATTTGTGTTGTCGTTGTACTTGATTGCTAGAGCGGATCTCAGCTTTGAAATTTCGTGTCAGTACTCCTTTAAGCGGGTGCATTACCCCTTCTCACGCCCGATTCTTGGCCAATCCCCCACGTGGGTATGTGCCATGTCAGCGGCCAGGCAGCGCGCGCCCATCTCCCCCCGTTGCCAAGGAAGACGAGGAGATTCCTGGCCAATCCCCCACGTGGGTATGTGCCATGTCAGCGGCCAGGCTGCGCGCGCCCATCTCCACGTGCGCGGACATCGCCGGTGGACGCAGGTTCAGGATCGCTTAAGAGGTGCATTGCACCTAAAAGAGGAGAGCTGCGGAGGACGAAGCAGTTGGCGTTACCTTAGCAATTTTAGGGGCCTTCACCCAGCGTTCCCCTCGCGGAAAAGCCTGCTCGCCGGTGGCGTCGGCGGCGTCGACGGTACGGCTTTGTCGTCTGCTTTAGCGGCGGTTGTTTTCGGCCTGTTTTGGTGCAGCTTCGCGTCCATTGAGTGGTGCCTTCCCATAGCTTGATTAACTTGTTCGACAGCACCTCCAGGGTAACCCGCCCCCGATGGAATTAAGTGGTCGTACGGCTAACATACGCTAAGGATTCGTTTGCAGGGTGGAAAAACAAAACAAACCACATACAGACCTCTCGCCGCTAGAGAAACGCTACATTTTGCGCGCTGCTTGCCACGAATGGGACTCCGTTTCCTAAATTGGTAATTAGGAATTCGGTTGTGTTTTAAGAGGTATTACAAAAGGCGAAATTAGAAACTGGTTCTGGTAAATAGCGATTATAAAAGTTCCGTCACCTTTCTCGCAATTCTGAAACTTACCAAACTAACTAGTTTAAATCGGTATAAATGGGAATCATTAAGCTCACATGACGCATTGTTTCTGTGTCTGCGCTTGTTTCGCGCGGTGGTGCAGCCCCGAGCTAGCACATCAGGATGGCTAGTTTCCGCTGTCTCTCCCTTCGAAAGACGGTCCTCGCCGTTTTTTTTTTTTCGCCGACGCACGGCCGGGCTACAGCGGCGGCGTCCGCCGCTCAAGCCCTCCGTGGCTGAAGCTACGGCGTCCGTGACGCCGCCCCCGCGAATTCCAAGTAACGTCTGGCAGAACCTCTGGTTTCACTCAGTGTAGATCCACGTGTGTGAATTCAAGTGACGTCGCATGGGCAATTGTTGTGGGTGTCGTTTAAAGCTTTGCTTTCCAACCACCTTCACTGCGTGGATTCGAGCCATTTTTTAGATGCGACGCATCTCTTGCTCTGAGGCATGCCCCTCCTGCGTCGGCGGCTGCGGCGTCAGCGGCGTCCGCACGCCACCTGCGCATGCGCGCCTCTCCTCCGCTCTTCTCTCCGACAGCTGTGCGCAACACTCTCTCTCCGTCTCATTATCATAAACAACAGCTGCGTGCGCGCGCTTCGCTCGCTTTGCGCGCATGCGCGACTCTCCTCCGCTGTCTCCTCTCCTTCAGGCGCTGTGAAAATTACCCCCATCGTCCCGCGTATGAGAACACCCGCATGTGATAGAAAGGCATCCTACGCGTTCACAACACTTTTCACCCGATTTAGAGAATCAACCCAATGGAAACGCCAATTGAACCCCCAGATGCGTCGCATCACACCAGGGTTCCCTCGCGGGGAGATGGGGGTAATTTTTCTTTGTATTTTTTCTGGTAACGCTATACGGCGGAACTAAAAGCTTAAATAGCTCTGCTGTCGAAACGTCTGTGTGTGGGGGATTTCCGCGCGAGTTAAATGTCCCATGTTGTTCAAATGATTTTTTTCTGTCCCTGGAACGGTCCGTGGAAACTTGAATTTGGACACAAAAAAAAAAAAAAAAAAATCAAACACGTTCCCCTGAAAGGAATGTTCCCCTCATTCCTCACGTACAATCACACAGGCCGGCCATTCGCACGACCTCCCATTTTTTCTTTCAACCTAGCAGTCCTTCTGCCAAGGTCAACTGGAAGTATAAGCGTAGTTTCCAAACATTTGGTTCTTGGGAAAGTAGATATATGGTTCGCTATGTAAAAGAAATTCTGGAAATAATAAGCTAGTTCTTTTTGTAAAATCTTCGTGATAAGTTGTAGAATATATTTTTAAATTATCCTGCCCACAAAGTAGCTAATGAAATTTTATATTGCGTAAAAAAATGAATTCGTGGAATTGGATTGCACAAATGACCTCACCATTATGTGCGTTCTAATATAGCGCTTTTCTGATTAAGTCCTTTCCCTATGTGCCACTATGAGTTTCATGTATACTTAAAACGATCGAGATTCCAGAACAGGGAAGTTTTTAGGTGCGGAGCACCTTAGGATCTCACAATGTCCGTCCGCGTCCGTGCGCATAGCATTTACAATCGCAAGAAAATCACACAGGCACCGGCAGGATTCGAGCCTATGTCTGGAAGACCAGACAGAGTTAGTGTCAGTCATCTTACCCATTGGGTTACGACCGTGAGTTAGTACCCGAGAGTCAAACGGCTTACTCCCTCACCTGTAACGTTGCGGAGTACCTTAGAACCTCCCAATGTCCGTCCGCGTACATCCGTGCGCACACCACCATCAAGCGAAATTCGATTTGAGCCGTGAGTTGCAGTTTCATTTAAGGAATAATCAAGGTGCAACTCATGGTTTAAATCAAAGGACGGTCGGGGCGCAACTTGGATGTCATTTCGAGTCCCTGTACTCCGCACCCTCGCCGTCATCCACGGAGTGGAGAGGCTGCCAATTTGTTTCATCAACGCATGGTAATTTGATTCGTGGTGCTGGCATGCAACTTTACACGGTAATATGTCAATTGATAGGGCGTACGGATGAAGAAATTTTCATATAGTCGAGGTGAACAATTTTTAATGGCAAGGCACAGTTATACCTCACAAGCCCTTGAGACCAAGCTTTTCGGACAGATTGTATGAAAATAAGACGTTTACTACGCTACAGGAAAATCCTTAGGAAAACAATGGGCGGAGGTAAATAATGCAGTGCTTCAAAGTGCAGCGAAGGAACGCGATAGGTGAATGAAGGGCGATTAAGCTCGGGAAACTGCTTAGGTTGAGCGATCGTATACGGGCGTCGCGGACCATGGTTCATAAAGCCTTCTCAAGCACGTGATTGGCCAATAAGGGGCTCAAGTCCCATGATGGTATGGTTGCTTTTAACGCGCAAGGAGATGAGACCTTAAGATAATATGTATGACAGATATAGCATTAACCGTTGCTTTTGTTTTCGTAAAAGCGGGGGAGGTCTCCTCGTCAATTTTTCGCAGGCAGGAGCTCACAAACTAACTTTTATTTCATATTTACCTCCTTCAATGAAATAAATTGCAACGGCACGTGGAAAGATTAAGCGAGAAGTTTCAGTGGCAAGAGGTAAGTTCAAATTGGTCTTTTTCACTATTAAGTTGATTGACGAGGCATTTTGTATAATTGGACAGGTGGGGTTATTTTCGTTTGCTTTGTGCTCTCGCTGTTATTTATTTTGAGCCTAATTGTTACATATCTGTCTGCAGTTTGAACATAGCGGGCCGTCATCCCAACAGAGTAATTTTGGAGCATAGCTTGGTTTTATACAATAAGTGTTCCGCACTCCAAACTTTGCGTTTCCGTAAATCGGGCGATGCATGCCGTCATGAATGTGATAAACATTTTTATAACATAATATTTTACTCAAGGAAACCACTTACCCTGTCCACTAACTTAACGAGAAAACTTTGCAAGGTAAATTAAACACTTTTAACTGTGCCATTAGAAGTCAAAAGTTTATGCAAATTAAGTTATGCCTGATGGCTTCGATCTGTCCGCAACTTGGTCGGGAACTCACCCATGACACTGATAATAAAAACAAAGCAATGTTTTACCTCCATGCTATTTGTTACAAATAACTCTGCAAAATACTCAGTATCTTTAGATTACTTAATGATGAAAGTAGTAATATCATCATCATCATCATCATCATCATCATCATCATCATATCTAATAATATTGTAACCACAAAATCCGGGAAGGGACGTAGGTGGCAAGTAATGGTATTATTAAGGATGTTCGAAAGGCTGGACATGCTTGCAGAGCATCGAAATAGTTTCGATTTTGTGGTCAGTTTTCAATGGCAAGCCTCCTTGCTCATGGCTCGATGGCTTTTGCCTGACACACAATTGATAATTTTACGACGGTGGCTAGTGTCCCACATTCCTTACCCCCGGTCTCCTCTCAACAGTCTGGCACAAATGCAGTAAATTAGAAGCGAAAACACAGCAAGGTAAACAGTCGTGTTGCTCAAAATTCCTTAATAAAAAAGTCGTGTGGCGAGCTTACACCGATAAAATGAGCGATCTCCGCTAAATATATCGGAATAGCCTAACGCATACCGGATATTTGCGGTCACTGTTTTCTTTTGTCGGCAAAAATTTATAGCCACAATTGCCATAAATGGTACTCCCGCATCTACTTTTTTTTTTACTGGGGATAACAAAAACATACATGCTCACACAATTAAAAGAAAAGCCCCAACCCGCATCCCCTGTCTTGGGGAACTTATTCACGCATTTGTCTCGAGTGAGCAGCGCACGGCTGCACTGGGGGCCCGTTTTCGCGGTTGTTTGCTTGGCCGATGGTTTCCCACTGCGCTGCCCACATGGCGTTCACAGATCCCCGATCGTGGCAGCCAGCGCTCCCCTAAATCTCGCAGCGGGCAGTGCCCTGGCTCTAGACCTGGATGGACGCTAAGCCCTTCCATTTCCCGCGACCTTCAGCCCTTAATACGGATCAGCACGCGTCTGCTGCCGATGGCGAGCAGGCATCAGCGGGAGAAGATCAGGGTGCATTAGGACTGCTGCTCTGAATTGATTCTCCACTTCCGCACGTCAGCCACCTCCTTGGGTGCCGAGCCATTTATTTGGGCATTTCTTCCAATACACGCGAACTCCATCACGTCTCCTCCTCCCCTCTGTGTCGCTCTCTTTCCCTGTCTGTATCTCTCTCCTTCATCCACTCTGCTTGTGCAGTGGGATCGTCGCCTGTGTTGTGGAGGTCGCCAACAATTTCTCTTTTTTGCTGCAGCGGCTTCCTGTCCTTCCAATGAGAGTTCTTGGTCGGGTCACGGTTTGGTGGTGTGTCCCTACAGCTTTCTCCGCTTTTTACTTGTGCCAGTGTCCTTCCTCTCATTCATAATGAGCGATTAGGCCGTCATACGACCCCAGAGCCCACCGTCTGGCTTTGGCAGCTGGGAGGCCAGGATATGAAAGAATACTCTGCTCCTTGCTCCCGGTAATGAGATCGCCGTGGTCGTGTTAAAACCACGCCTCCATTTATGTCGCGGTAATTTCTATGCGCGCCCACTGCGCGTCCTTGTAAAGCGGCTAGCAGGGGCAGCTGTCTTACTAACAGGAAGCTGTGAAGCATGCGTCAGTCCATGACATTGTCCCTAACGATTTTCATCTCTGACCTGCCCAACATTCCGAAGTTTGCGGGAAGGGGCGGCACTGCGAATAAACAGGATTACACTTCAGACAAATCTGTTTGTGGGAGAAGGAGTATTTTCAAGTACTTGTATTTTGGAAAGACTAAAGCAGCGTGTTGTTTTTAGTGTATCCTGAATGAATTACCTTTTATAATAACTTGCTTTAGAACGTTGTATTGATGCACTTGTGCAACCCTGTATTCTTGCTTCGAATACCAATTCAACGTTATGCGATCGTTCGATGCGTGACAAAGCCTGTGAGACTTGTAACGTAGTAGGGGTCCCTACGGCTACGATACATACTGCGTACTGTAGCTATTTGGGAGGGTTGATATTTTTAACAAAACAAAAAAGACAGCCCAGAAAGAACGAGGACTGAAGAGGTAGTGTGTGTTCTGCTGTCCTCGTTCCACTGCGATGTTTTATGCATGTATTACTACTGCCTAGTAATACGTGCATATGTTAATCTCTCTGCCGCTACGCATGATGTCACTCGCTCGCGATCGGGCTGCAGCGAATTTCAATGCAGGTATGCATTTTGTTTCACTCCTGTTACATCTGGGATCTCGGCATATTGCGGTGTTCGGCATAGCGCGCGCGCTGTGCTATCTCTTGATAAGATCTCGAGCGCCTGTCTGCGCGGCAGTGACGTGCTAACGTGATACATTGAAATACGAACAACGGAGCGCGTGGCTTTCAGTACATGCCGCGCATCCTGGCGACGAGCCTCGTATACGCCGCGCGAACAAGTTACGAGAGTTCGTGTCCGACCTTGGTATCGAAAGGCGATCGTTCAACGTGTGAGCGTCCAGGGCGGTATTCTCGTAACTGTCCCTTTTGAAAACGTCCCTTTTGCGTCCCTTTCATCGTGACGTACTTCCGGTTAAGCAGTGGGCATTTGATTTAAATACCGTAACTGTTCTTGCAAACGCATTTTAAGGAACTGAAACCGTATCAGAGTATCTTTTATGTGTTTATTGTTCCGCGAGCGAACCAACAATAAGGCGAAGAAAAATCGTCTGCTCCAAATCGTCTGCTCCGAGTAGCCACGGCTCATAGACCCGCCGTGCTTGCATGGCGTCACATCCGGGTGTTCCCTTTTAGCCAATCAGTGCTCGCTCAAAAGGGACACTTTTGAAAGGGACACAAAAGGGACAAAACACGGGAATACCGCCCCTGGTTTGTCTTCCCGCCGCGTTCGGCGACCGCTCACGCTAGCGTTATCTAATTTCGTCGCTGCGCTGAGTGAAAACGGCGCACGCAGCTATATTCATATATTTTTTTTATTTCGTCCCGAGCGCTCAACAGACGATGGCCCTTCCACACGAACTCTCGTAACTTGTTGGTTGGGCACGAACTCTCGTAACTTGTTCGTGCAGCGCATACGAGGCTCGTCGCCAGGATGCGCTGCATGTACTGAAAGCCATGCGCTCCGTTGTTCGTATTTCACTGTACCACGATAGTGCTTGTGCGCTGTCTCTATAAGCCGGCAGCCGCATCTGTGTGTGCTTCTTCTTTACTTGCGCCTTGTACTCACTCCAGTCCCTGCGTCGAATAAAGCAGTAAGCCACTGCTGCCGAGTCGTCTTGCTCCCGTCATTTCCAAACTAAACAATGGCTACGAGGATGGGATGGATTCAATGTAACGAGCAATGACAACGGGACAACCAATTACCATAGCGAATAGCAGCGAGGTTTTCGCCCACCTAGCAAAATTTTCGTCGGGGGAAGGTGACTTCGGTGTCTACGTTCAACGCTTCAAAGCATTCTGAACTGCTAACAACATATAGAAGGCAACGAAGCAGTAGGCGTTCTTGGCACTCATTGGAGAGGCCACCTTAATCACGCTTCAAAACCTGGTGTTTCCGAAGACACCTGCAGAAGCCAGCTTCGAAGTAATATTGAAAACCCACCCGCCGCGGTGGCTCAGTGGCTAAGGCGTTGCGCTACTGAGCACTAGGTCGCGGGCTCGATACCCGGCCGCGGCGGCCGCTTTTCTGATGGAGGCGAAAAGCAAAAAAACGCCCGTGTGTACGAGATTTCGGCGCACGTTAAAGATCCACAGGTGGTCTAAATTAATCCGGAGCCCTCCACTACGGCGCGCCTCATCACCTGCGTTGCGTCGGCGCGTTAAACCCTACAATCAACAACAATATTGAAAACCCTGCGAAAGCACTACACACCGAAGCGCTGTGTGGTATTGGAGAGGTACAAGTTCCACCATCGAGACCAACTCCCAGGTTAAGGCATCAGTGACTTCGTCGTGGAGCTCAAGAAGATGGCAGCCCCGTGAAGCTTCGGCATGTTTCTGGAAGAGGCGATTCGAGACCGCTTAATCGTGGGACTACACAACGTCGCCACCCGCTGCAAGCTTCTCGCGTCGGAAGACCACGACCTCACCTTCGAAAAGGCTTGCAGCTCCGCGTTGGGAATGGAAGCAGCGCAAGCAAAAAAGCACGGAAGTGCGCAGTAACGACGCAGCAGGCAGCGCCGGTGCGGTGGAAGACGTCTTCTGGCGACTAAAGTCTGCAGCAGCAGGTAAAAGGAACTTTCCGTCTCCAAGGGCTCATCTTGCGTGTACTAGGTGTGGTAGCGCATAAGGTGGAATTCTATAGCAAGTGCTATAAATGCTCGAAAACAGGGGACTTAGAGAGAATGTGCAGAACTAACATTAGGTATGTAACAAGCGTACACACTGCCACTGACGAGGCTGTTTTGATTAAAGTGGAAACAACGCCCAATGTGGGGGCGTACTTTGTAAGCGTAGTGATTGACGGCAAACAGGTCGAGATGCAAGTTGATATGGGAGCGGCAGTCTCGATAATGAGCGAAAGCGAGTTTTGGAAATGGGAAGCAGTGTCAAAAGACAAACGTGAGGCTCGATTCCAATAAGAGGCTCGATTCCTACAACGGAAGCTCGATTCCAATAAAAGGGTGAGTCCAGGTTCGTGTAACCTGCGAATGGAAGGACCACACTTTGCCGTTAATCATTGCGCGAGACTTCAAAGGTCTTGCCATGCCAAACTTGCTTGGCCGGAATTGGTTGTCACGCATACGGTTAAACTGGAGACAAGTAATGTCCGTAAACACGGTGACACCTGAAATGTCGTTAAAATGAAAGTACAGTGGAGTATTTAAAAAATGGTTTGGCGTCATCAAAGAGTTCAAAGGAAGCTTGGTTTTAAAGGATGCTACCCAGCCAATTTTTTTGCAAAGTGCGGCCAGTGCCTTACACACTTCACGGAAGCGTAGATATGGAGTTAAAAAGCTTGGAACAAGCCGACGTTATCTACAGAAAGCGTGAGGCTTCGCGGTGACTATCGTGTGACGGTAAATCCGCATTTGAAGATAGCTCATTATCCCCTTCTGCTGCCTGAAGATATTTTTGCAACTGTAGCAGGGCTACAGTTTTCACTGTTCAAGACTTGTCAAAAGCGTATCTGCAACTAGAGCTCGACCAGCACTGACAGGATATTCGTACGGTGTGCAAACACCGCGGGTTGTTTCGGTTCAGATGACTTCCCTACGGCGGGGGAGGCGCCCGGCGTTGCTCCGTCAGGCATAGACCAAATTCTAAAGGGAATTCCGGGAACCATTCGCTACCTAGACGGCGTCCTCACTTCAGGCTAAGCTCAAAAGGAATGTGCAGACAACACTGAGCGCGTTCTGGAGCAGCTTAAGAAGCATGGCATCCACGCAAACCTCGCAAACTGTTTTTTTTTTCAAAGTAGCGTTCGATATCTCTGGCACGAGATAAGCGGCAAAGGGCTCAATCCGAACAAAGAAAACGTTGAGGCGGTACTGAATGCACCGCAGCCACAAAACGAGATTGAGCTACGGGCTTACTTGGATCTTAGGAACTTTTACGCAAAGTTCTTGCCAGCTCTTGCCGAAATGCTAGTACCTTTCCACAAATTGCTAAGAAAAGAAAATGAATGGAACTGGTCCCAAGAATGCCAAGAAAGCTTCGAGTGTTGCAAAGAGTTTCTATGTAGCGATGCAGTACTTCAAATGTACGACGCAGCAAATCCACTGAGGCTAACTTGTGGCGCATCTGCGCACGGCGTGCCCGCCGTTATCTTTCATGATGTAAACTGGGAAGACACACCGGTTGCAGACGCTTCTCGAACGTTGACTCCAGCAGAAACTATGCGCACATTGAAAGAGAAGTGCTTGCAGTCGGGTTCGGCATACAGAAATTTCATAAATATCTGTATGGAGGACCGTTTGCTATCTTGACGGACTATCAACCGTTGGCCTACATTTTCGACCGAAAGAAACATGCGAATTCTTTTGCAGCAGCAAGACTGCACCGCTGGTCAAATTTGCTGGCTAGTCATAAGATCGAGTACCTAAAGCTTGATTGAAAATGCAGATGCGTTGTCACGGTTACCGTTGCCTCTGAGGTCGACTGACGAAACTGAGCTATTTTCCCCCCATGCCAGACATGCCACTTATGGCTAAAGAAGTAGACAAAGAAACTGACAAAGACGACGAACTCAGAATGATTCGCGAAATGACGTGGCAGGGTTGGCCTAAAGCAGTCGATAAAAAATCTAGAGCCATATAATATCAGAAGGTATCAGTTCTCGTCAGAAATGAACTGTCTTCTTTGGAACAGTCCCGTAGTCATTCTCAGTTTATTGTGGAAACAGGTCTTAGACCTACGACATGAAAAGCACGCTGGGATTAACAAAATTATGTTGGCTCGAGGAATGGTTTGGTGGCCTAACATAGATAAAGATCTTGCGGAGTGTCAAGGAATCTGAAAAATCTATGACAGCGTTCGAGCTTCTATTCCGGCAGCACCATTGCAGCAATGGATGTGGTGTTCTAACTGGGAGCGCGTGCAAACGGTCTTCGCGAAAAAAGAGGACAGATCCTTCTTGGTCATAACTGACTCGAACTCAAAGTGGGTGGAAGTTAAACTGGGGCGGTATTCTCGTAACTGTCCCTTTTGAAAACGTCCCTTTGGCGTCCCTGTCATCGTGACGTACTTCCGGTTAAGAAGTGGACGTTGGCAGCATGGAGCAAGATTGGCGTAGGTTTGCCGCGCTTGCGTTACGTCACTTCCGGTTGTTTGCTTTTAGCCAATCAGGACTCGCCAAAAGGGACACTTTTGAAAGGGACGCAAAAGGGACAAAACTCGAGAATACCGTCCCTGATGACCAGCACAACCACGGAGAAAACAGTGGAAGTTGTCCGCTCTGTGTTCGCGTGCTATGGACTGCCAGCTGAAGTGGTGACGGACAATGGTCCCCAATTGGCTCGTGTGTGTCAAGTACTCTTCCCTGTGTCCGTGTGTAAACCGCGCTGTCTTCTCCTAATCATGTTAAACCAACACGCCCAGATAGCCACGTCAGAGCATTCCAATTGGCTAGTACCGAATTTGAAGAATTCCTTCGAAAAACTGGGGTAAAGTACACTCTGACCCCGCCTTACCATCCAGTCAAACGGTGCCACGGAACGCGCAGTTCAGGCCATAAAAAAGGCTCTTTTGATATCCCTACTTGTTGATCAAAAGACTGAGTGCGGCAGTAGCGTGGAGCACAAGGCAGACAACTTTCGTTTTTCGTACACAATGAATCTCCAATCTTTCACTGGCAAGACACCCAGTGAAGTGTTTCTCGGTAGGAAACTTGCGAACGCGCCTCTACCTGGTGAGACCATACGCAACTCAAGCAATGACAGATGAAATGAAGGATTGAAGGCTGAAGGATTGAGAGCCCTGCCGACAAACGTCGCGGTGCTGCTAGAACTTTTTTTTTTGTGGGGGATGCGGTCATGGTAATATCGGTCAGAGGGAAAAACATCAAATTTTTCGTGGCAAAAGGATCACGGTTGTGTCTGTCACATTTTTGGTTTGTGTGCAAAAGCGCATAAGGTTTGTGCATCCAGATCATTTGAGGGCAGCAACCTTTGTGCCTCATTGTACCAGAGAACATGTGCTGCCTGATTGGGTAGCTTTCCCTAAGAACCTTCACGCAAGTAACTCGTGCGGAGAAACTGTCAGTAGCCGTGCAGCCTCGCCAGCCGCACTTCGGCGCAGCACCCGGAATCGACGGTCGCCTGACCGGCTGATGTGAGTGTTGTTGTCGCAATGAGTGATTGCATATTTTGTTGTGCGCATGCTGTACCTGTGCTGAAAAAAAAAGCTGATGGGGGCTTCTGGCTTAACAAGGGAGAGATGTTACATCCGGCAGCTCGGCATATTGCGGCGCTCGCCATAGCGCGATGCGGTGGTATCTCTTGATAAGATCTGAGCGCCTGCCTGCGCGGCGGTGACGTACTTGTGTGCTAGCTTTATAAGCAGGGAGCCGTATCTGTGTGGTTCTTCTTCTTTACTTGTACCAGAGTCCTTCACAGCATTGAAGTACTCTGCTTGTACCTTGTACTGACGCCAGTTTCCCCGTCGAATAAAGCAGTAAGCCACTGCTGCCGAGTCATTCGGTTTCCGTGATTTCCACACCCAACAACTCCCACACTCAAGGACATGCGCAGTTCCTCGCAAAGTCATCAGGAATACATGTAGCATCAAGAATTGCGCGCTACTAACTCCTTCATGGACATCAAGTTTGTAATAGCTAAAATCAGTTGTGCTAGACATTGGTTCGTCACAGACATCCAAGACAGACAAGTTCCAGGACATCACAAGACAAGCGTTTCACGTCATTTTTGATAAGTATTCTAAACAAAATCGCGCGCACAAAAAAAAAAACGCTTAGATGACACCATTTCAAGCAAAAAACTGCCCACAACATGTCTTTGTTCATCATTCGTAGCTACAACAAAATTTGAGAAAGCAGAACATTATCCAATTAGCATGCAGCAGAGGAAAATATGCCAAGTTGAACCCCCCCCCCCCCCAAAAAAAAAAATAACAAATTGACCTGTGCCAGTCTTCTGCTCTGCAAATTCTATCGAAATACCATAGTCTTCTGCCCCCTCTGGCACGCACCACTCTCTCCTCCCTCACCCTCTACCCTTGACGCTCGGCTCTCGCTCATCACATGATGAAAGCCCTGGACGGTGTCTGAATTCAATTTAATTTTCCCGCGTTCAAACAGCCTGCGTGCCATGTGGTGTCACCGTTTGAATTATGCTTAAAGCTCTAGGCTACATTTTTTTTATTTTATTGTTTGGTTTTATCTCGCCTCTCTTCAACACTGGTTTGAACGCGTTGTTTTTAATTTAATTTACTGTCGTAACAAGCAATGCAACGCGTGTTCTTAATTAAAGGAGCGCTGGCAGTTTCGGTTATGTACTTATACTTTGCCTCAAATACACCCTAGGTGTCCTATAAGTGACCTGTCGGAGCTATGTCATTAGTTTTAGTAGTTGGGAACTGTGTTGAATAAACGAACTTCATGTTGAAACTTTTTGCCACCTGTTCTTTTTTTTTTTTGCTGGTTGGTTGGATCGAGTGATAGGCAAACAGGCAGACACACACGCAGACAGACAAACATACCAACATTTTAGCGTTTAGGTAAGCCACGAGGGACTGTCGCCGTTAAAGAAGGCGACACCAAAAGTTAGTTTCGGCAACGCTAACCCACGACCTTTTAACTTGCCAAACAAGTTACTGCGCATTGTGGGTTGAAAACAACATTGCTGCACAAACAGTGCAAAAAGCTGGGAAAACTTCTGTAAGCACGTGTACAGAAAAGGGCCTGCATCCCAAACCATATTTTGGAGAACGCAAACATGTTGCATATCGTAGCTCTTGCAAAGATGGATGCATGCACAGGGCCCACGCCTCCCCCTGCGCATGCAGATCCCGCTCTCGACCTCACCAGTAAAGAGTGCTTCCACGAATTCAGTCGAGAGGTGCTCCCGGATATTTGGTGGGCGTGGTTTCCCACTAAACCCTTTTGAGAACGCTGGGCGTGCGTTGAAATTCCCCGTGCCTCGTCCCAATACATTTAAGTTGAAAGTGCTGAAACATTTTCTTGCGATGAATAAGGCTTCGCTAACGTTCGCTGGATCAGTAAAGGAATTTAAAGGAAAGGCCATGTCGTCCTCATGCAAAAAAAAAAAAAGTACTTTTCCTCTGAGTACCCCCCAAATGAACCCATGACTTCGGTTACTCTGAATAATGTCTGCACGCAAGGGCTCGAATACGTCTCAGGTGTCCTTTTTTGAATATATCAAGCTTGTAAAGCTCGAATAACCGAGGTGAAATTGGTCTCCCTGCCAGACAGATGATTTACGTGTTTTTTAGATAACTCTTTGTTAACAAGTTTGTCGTGCAGTGCTTATAAGTTATCCTCATTTAACCTAACCACGCTCCAGAACAGAAAAAAAGTGTTATTAATGAACTCCCTCAAACGCTTACCAAACAGGGATGCGAACGGGAGACCGGTGCAGTCTTGTTCTGTACCAGATGGTTGTTGTTAAGAGGCGGATAGGCAACGCAGGGGTGCGGCAAGGATGTTTTGGCTCTGATGAGTAAATTAAGAGTAATCCAAGTCCACAGATATTAACTACCTACTAAAATCAGGACCGCGTTGTTCTTGAAGAAGCAAAGGATTGTGTTAGATTTTGTATATACTGAAATAATTTTATTCCTTTTTAATATTTTTATATTTACGCTTTTTTCTATATTTTTTTCTGTAGTTTTTTTTACCAAGTTCTTACTTGCAGATTTTTTTATGGTTAAGTAAAACTTCGTATTGTATGTCAAAGAACATATAATTAGCTGCATTTTGGTATATGCAAAGGCAGGATGGTGCCTTTGCTTTATGTAATAAAAAATTTGTACCGAGACCTCCCTTTCTCATCACTTTTTTCCGGCGGTCGCGAAAGAGTTAATGTCAAGATAAAATATTGTAGTTGTAATTGCTGAGATATTCGAAGCCAAGGCAAGAAGGAAAAACAAACGCGCCTTTAGTGGCTCAATTGGTAGCGCTCCCGTTTTTAACGCATAATGCCAGGGTGGAACACCCTCTGGCAAGGCTTTTGTAATTTCTTTCATTTTCAGGCTTATTTCTTGGTTGCTTCGCAAAAACGGCTAGAAACACTGTCAAACCTCAAACCGTGGTTCAGTCGGGAAGACTGTGTCGCAAGAAAAAATAGGGAAGTCTATACTCGCTGTTGATGTTGTTTGAGAGACGGAAAGTTGTGAAGCTTTCAAACATGAAGCATATATAGTTCGAAGCATTGCAGTTACAAATTCCATGCACAGGTAGAACAACTGCTATCGAGATACTGTTAGCGTGTATCGCAATTTGATGCGCACGTGAGTGAACAGAGAGAGAGAGAGAGAGAGAGAGAGAGAGAGAGAGAGAAATCTTTAATGAAAGCTGATGAGGTCAGCCCTCCTAACGGTGGGGCTTGCTACTCCAGAACATGAGCAGTCTACACATGTAGAAACCCAGCTTATTTGATGCGGGCGACGACTTTGTTGTGCCAAGTGTGTTGCGTAAGCCGCAGAAGGTCACATACGCTGCCTTCCAAACCCCCTTCGTACGGCATCGTTGCCGTCTTAGCGAACCACCCACCATGTTACGCCCGTTTCAATTCGAGTGAAGCCCGCAGAGAAGACTACTTCGCGCGGACGGCATCCGAGTCAAGAACGATGCAGGCTATCTTCCTGTGTAAGCTAAAAAGCGAGCGTCACTTTTTTGTATATTATTGCGGTAAAAAGGTACTTTGTTTTTTAATTGAAATGTATAGTATAATTTATCAGTTGTGAAGATGCTTTTGTAGCCTCTTCATTTTGCTGAATGTTTAGCAATGTATTTGCCTTTCACAAAACTCCGGATATTGTTTGTTAGCATGTCTGCAACATTGTTTTATCTGCGGTGGTGGCCGCTTCACTTTTCCACTTCTTGTTGCTTTAGACATTTTGCAACCTCTTTTTAGGCCGTATGGTGGAATTGAGTGAGGGGCAGACCAACAGACAGAGCAAACTTTCGTCGTTTTTGTTTTAAAGACGATAGCATTTCTTGCACTACCTGAATCCGGCAAGTTTCCCAATGCATATATAGGTAGTGCAAGAAATACTACCGTCTTTAAAACAAACAAGCAAACAAAAAAGTTCGAAGGCGCGCAAGCACTCCTGATGGGTTGGGAATGCGAAAGTAGGAATTACCAGTTACTGCCTGAGGCGCCTTGCTGCCGCCTCGCGTTGTCTAAGGGCTTGGCATTCTTGCCGCTTGGCGCACTCTGCTTTGCGATCCACATTAACGCGTGTGTATGGCCTCGATCTGTCTCCTACGTGTTGAGCCTCTGCTTGCTCCTGAAGCCCTGTACTGGGAGTGTTGACGACAATGGTGAACTTATCTGCGTGCCGTTTCGCTCCTTAGGCTGCGTTATTGCGCTCCCTTCATCTGCGGTGTGCTGGCGTGGACGTCCAACTCTCTTTACTGCTAAGTTTAAGATCGCGGTGTGGAACGCCTCGTGGTATGGAGCGCTTCTGAAGGAGTCGTTGCTGTTACGGACGCCGGCTTTGATCCGAGACAGTCAAATTGATCGATTGATTGTAGGGTTTAACGTGGCGACGCAACGCTGGCGATGAGGCGCGCCGTAGTGGAGGGCTCCGGATTAATTTTGGCCACCTGGGGATCTTTTACGGGCGCCCAAATATCGTACGCACGTGCGTTTTTGCTTTTTGCCTCCATCAGAAAAGCGGCCGCCGCGGCCGGGAATCGAACCCGTGTCCTCGTGCTCAGCAGCACAACGCTTCAGCCACTGAGCCACTGCGGCGGGGCAATGAAATTGATCAGAGAGAGAACCGTTCGCGGCAGGTCTGCTTAAAAGCTTACTTTTTCGCATGGCGGGTGTGTGTACAGAGACGCCGCCTTCTGTGAGGTGCTAAGTACAAAATAAACGAATAACTGATTGATAGATGTCATAAATGGATATAATATAATTGCATTATTGGTGATGGTAAGAAAATCTCGGATGTCGCCGTTGCCACGTCAATCTCGTAACAAATAAAAAAAATTCGAGGGTACCTATGTCCTTCTTATGTGTTGTGAATGCGATAGAATTTGTCGGAAGATCTTACTGTATAAGTACATTCTTCGACATAGCAAATTGCTGGACAGGTTGATGCATACCTTCTATAAATTGTAGCTCAAAAAAACACGCCGAAAGACCAAAACAGCAGCACGACAGCAGCACTGGATGCAGCTGGATTTATCAGAGCTATTATCTTGAATAAATGTAATTTTTTTAGCAGGAGGGCATGCGCAGTTAAAAAAAAACACCGGAAATGGCGAAACGCACATGTTCAAAGCGAAGTGTCTAAATAGTTAATTTTGTTGGTTACGCAGGGACACAGACGTATCGCTAATACACTGTGCGTCCTTTTCCTTAATATAAAGCGCTCTTAAAAGCTCCCGGGACAAAGTGCTCCAGCTACGGTCATTTTTTTTTTAATTTGAGCTAGGAAATGCTCGAATTCTCATTGTTAGCAATGGGACTGTAAATGCGTGCACAATTTATTTTTCTAAGGATGGAATACGCTGTCGCGTCCCTGGAACATACCATGAGAATGTTATTAAAGCAGTTACCAATAGTCTAAAATTTCTGAAGGTGAATACCCAAAACAGAAAAGTCAAAACCGCGGAATCATGCCTGGAGCTTCAACTGCCCCCCCGAACTACTAGCAAAGCTAATAAATAGCCTCAGTGCGTCTTTCACGGCCGAGGCGGTCAAGGATACGATGCCACTTCAGACAATTGTCAGTGAAAGGGGAACTTGGAAGACAAATATAAGCCAGCATTTGCCGAATCAACTTTGTAGCCTTCGCATCGATTATCTCGTGTCCACAAACAGTTCACTCGATGTTATTGACTTCCTGTTAAATTGGAAGTATATGTGACATCCTTTTTATTCTGTAGATGTAAAATAATTGTTTCATTCAGTAGCACACTAAAGATGTTTGCTTCCGTCAAGCATTGGATTGAGGAGAATGGCCTGCTCCATTCCCAGAGATCATGTGGTACTTCGGTAAATAGCTGTATGCACTTACTGGAGTTATACTTGGCGCCATGATTGTACCTTTCGAAGGGTCCGTGTACGTCCAGAAGCAAGGCATGTGTAGCGGCTCCCTGATCTCAATGGACGCACGGCGACGCACAGATGGTGATGGGTACGTGGTAACAGAGATATGCAGGGAAAGCGCCCTGATAATAAACTATTCCCACTTGCCGCTGTAAAATGGTAATTCTGCGGGTCACAGAGTGAGAGCATACTACCTCAATCCTTCACTCTTAAAAATCGCCGCAGGTGGGCGTCACCACAATGCTCTAGAACGACCAATCATCGTGACAAATTGTGCAAATTTGGCGAATGACGAGGTCAAGCATGCGGTTAAAGTAAAATATAGTATCTGCGCTGTGACAACAGCGCAGATGCACGCCTTGCGCAGGTGTCACAGCGCATATTTTATTTTTGGCTCTAACCGCAAGCTTGACCTCGTCATTCACCGAATTTACACAATTGTTCACGATGATTGGTCGTTCTGGAGCATTGTGGTGACGCCCACCTGCGGCGTAAGAGTGTTGTTGCTTACTTTGATCTCAGAACCTGCGAGTTTGAGTAGACACTGCAGACACTTCATATCGCGGCCTGTGCCTACAAGTTTTCCAAACGGAGAGATTTGTACGTAAAAATGTGGTCCTTATAAAGGCAGAAAAACTCGCTCACTCTACAGTGGCTCATAGTCATTGCATTAGCCGGGTAATCGAGAAATCCGCGGTATGTAACAAAGCTTACTTCATGGCTTTCACAAATTAGGAAAAAGCGTTCAACTCAGCTCAAAGAGCCGCAATAGTGTAATCATTGCGAGACCCGTGAAATCTGGGTATTTACTGGCGTTTTGTATTTTCGCATATCTCCAGAAGCATCACGTGGAGCTAGAGGCTCGCGATATGCCGTGACACTCGTTTTATTCGACATTTGAAAACAGCGTCTCTCTATTGATAAACGCCGTTTTCAAGCGTAAGATCCGTTTTTGAGATCCAGGTTAAGTCTGCTCGGCCCTAACTGCTGTGTTGGTTTCAAAGTATCTCAGGCAGCGCCGCGTATGCACAACCACATAACAGATTTGAAATGAAACTGCGTTGAATCCTTTGGCGTGTTTCTTATTGACTCTAAACTGAAAACTAAGCCATGTGCGATAGATTCGTTGAACGTGCCGCCATAAATGCCAGAAAAAGTTATTAAGTGACGCTCATACAGCAGCGTACTATAATTATCTAGAACAAAGGCATAAATATTTTCCTGTGGGCTCTAAGCTGCGGCGTACACGCCCTGGTGTATCTCGAGGCATACGCCTACTCATTGGTACCGCACGGAAGATTTCTTGCGCAGAGAACGCGTGTGCTATTCGCACAGAAAACAGCTTGCGACGTATTTAATGCACTGTTCTACGCAAAGTACTAGCACACAATTACCTGTTAGAGATAGTGTAAGGCTAAAGGTGCACGTAAGCGGAAACTCATTGTTATCGCTGTGTTTATTTTTAGGGCGCAGCCCTTTGGCGGCCGTCTCTGGGCTGAGCCGCGTCGCCGTCGTAACCGATGAACGATGGCAAGGCCGAATAATGAAAAAAAAGAAAGGAGGAGAGTGTCGCGAAATTGTGAGGGGAGGGCGGTTCGCCGTGGCGGTGCGGGCCAGCGCTCTCCGAAAGGGAGGGGAGGGGCAGTTTGCTGTGCCCGCACGAGACGCTCGTCTGCGCGACGCTGGCGAAACGTGAGGGGGGCGTGCGCGTGACGATGGTGCGCGTTCCCTGCCTAAGACGCGGGTTGCGGTCCCTTCCTGAGACTCACTACGCGCCGCCCACGCACAGGCTCATCATCGCTGCCGTCGAGAGAACCCACGAGTGAGTGCTACCTCAGCAAACTGCTGCTGCGCCCAAATATCGCATTAGGGAGTATCGTAATCGCCAGCCACTTTTTTTAGTAACTGACACCAAAAATAACGCACACATAGGACAAAGAAGCACAGGAAAACCGTGAGATGTCTTTGAATTGATTATTTATTCCGGGACAGGTATAACGTAAACGACCGGTCAAAGAGAGAGGAAACATTTGTAGAAACTCTCAAGTGAGAATGGACGGATATGTGCGTTAACCGCTCTGTTATACCCCGAACCACTTTAAATTGCGCTTTACTAATATGCACGAAAGACTAGCTGGTAAGATACTTTTTCGGGAGCAATATAAGCAGTATGATGTCAAAGGTGGAGTACCCCATGGGGTCTTTTATTGAATGTCTCCAGACTCGATGCATTCTTACGGAACGCTATAGACCAAGCAACTTTATAGCCGGCTTCACTGCTATAAGCAAGCACAAATGCAGGCATTGTTAGTGGCAATAGAAGCAGTCGGATACCAAAATATCAATGCCCTAGCGCCTTTTAATACGCACGTCTATGAGATATCCCTATCAAGAGCAGTACGTAGAGCTCCCTAAATTCAGCTTTACCAGTTCCCCACGAATACATTGTTGGGAATACATGTTTTGTAGAGAAACATAGCCGGCCCTATTTCTAGACATGAAAACCGCTGGGCGCACCAAGCGTTTCAAACGGACAGGCGGGCTTCCGTGTTGAGAGCACATAAAAATTCTTACGCATTAAAAAATGATTCAGGTAAAAGCAATGAATGAGCTGACGGGAAAACGACTATCAATATTATGAGTAATGAATGCTCTATTCTTTAATGTGGTAGGGACGGAAGGCTTGCACACTGGCCTACCATTTTACGTACGCTGTATAGGACTCGTAAATCTCTCGTGCTCGTTGTTCGCAATAATAACGTTCCAGGACAGCTGCGTCACAGAAAGCGCGGGAACAGCCACACCTGGCGTACGGCGGGTTACTTCCTGGACTCGCTTCCAAAGAATTCGTGCGCTTCTCGGGCTGATCGTTCGACCCATCCGCCTTACGAGGGAACTACCACAGGAAAACTTGATCTCTTAAATCACGCAGGCCATGCACTTGGTGAAGCGGTTGGCGTGTGCTTTGTTCCATACAGCGCCAACATTGCCAGTTGCATTCTGGCGAATAGGGAGATTGGTTACTTATAATCATGTTTGCCTCGCCTAAACCCAAGTCATGGCTTTAATCTCACTGTTTTGCATTGTTGTCTGACCCGTGTATTTATTCCACGTAGTTCAGATTAAACAATCAGTTGACTGTCAGCGCAGTTTTTATTTTGTCCAGTTTGTGCTTTCTTTTTTTGCTGTCGCGATGTGCACGATTAGCCTGTTTACACAGTTTATTATGCTTGAAATTCAGTTTAATTCGGCAGTATTTGTATTCCTTGCTCACAGCGGGTTTTTCGGATATGGACATCGGTGTGAGCGTATTCTTTGCTGGGGCTAATTTTATTTTCGGGTGCTTCGTAAATTTTCTCCGGGGCATCACTTGTTCAACTTATGTATCCTCTGCTTAGACGCTTCATCGGTATACCGTTCTGGGTGTTCCATACACATCTCACGAACGTCCGCATTTTGTACTGAACTACTTTACAACTTCAAGTTTAGATTAATGCCACAAAGCGTTGTAATGCCTTTCGCGATCCAGAAAGAGAAAAGTGACATCAAGTTTTTCACTTTTGGTAACGGTTCGATTCCCGGCCGCGGCGACCGCTTTTCTGATGGAGGCGAAAAGCAAAAACGCCCGTGTGTTCGAGATTTCGGCGCACGTTAAAGATCCCCAGGTGGTCAAAATTAATCCGGAGTCCTCCACTACGGCGCGCCTCATCGCCTGCGTTGCGTCGGCGCGTTAAACCCCACAATCAATCAATCAATCACTTTTGGTAACACGTACCTCAGCCGAGCTTTAGGGAATTCTGTAGGAAAAAAACAAGCAAACGCGCGTGCTGCAAGAAAGAGTGATACTCTAAAGGAAAATAAAGAAAACAACGCCTGGCTTTTGCGTCAGACAGCAGTATTTTTAAATTTCGTGAGTACACTTTGAACAGAAAAAAAAAAGCTTTGCACACAAGAATCAACAATAATGGAAGAAAATATATTTTACCGTTAGCACGCGTGTATACATTCGTCGTTCGAATGTCGTGCCGAATAGCACATCATTCGATATGATTCGACTAAGTAAGGATCTAGCATTCGAAAATTTTGTGGTATTCGGTTCTAATAAATAGTGATGGTTAGGGTGCCTTTTCCCAGAGAAAAATGGAGCGTGTTTGAGACACGTTCCCTGCGAGCGTTTTTCCCCCTCTTGATATCCGTATTGAGTCTTTCCGTCATCTCCCCCTGTATGCGTAAAGGGAAGGAAGCTTCAAATTTCATGCTTTAAACTTCTTTCACACGCTGGGTCTCGGCCTATAAACGTAATCTCGGCCTCGTAGCCACGCGCGCTTCGCCAGCATACAGTCCTGATTAGAGAGCGGCTACAATAACAGCAGCCACTGTTCGGTATGAGCCAGAATTTAATGTCTTGCGGTGAGGTCTTAGCACGTCAATCGGTACGCGCGCCTCATGCTCAGTCTGAGCGTTAGGTGATCTTCAAATTGAGCCGTACCGCAAACAAAGGAGTGTAATTTGTTACAAATTTTTGTACGTCGAGCTGCGGGTACCGAATGATGGCGTTAGATCTCAAAACGTGACGTTAGGCCTGACGTCGGGCCGTCGCATACCCGCGCGGTCCTCTCTCTCTGTTTTGCATCAACCGTTGCGCAAGTGAGTTATAAACCGAACAATACAGGAGGCTCCACCCAGTGAACGATTTCCTACGTCCGGGAAATCGGCCGACGTAGTAGAATGCGCTTTCACGACAAAAGAACTGATCAGAACACAACTGAGAGAGGAAGCGTGAATATCTATAGTTTCAGCTTCAGTGTGTGAGACAGAGCCTGTGTGCGTGTGCGTGTGTGTCAAAAATGTAAAAATAACCTGCATTTTGGTTGGCGTATTTCAAAGCTAAATGAGCACCAAATGAACCGTTCTCCTTCTCGTGCTACGCGTGGGGCCATCTCTTTTAGTGGCGGCCGCTCTTGATGAGAACAGCAATGGTGTTGTGCGTAAGCGGAGCCAAGTTCAGAGCTACTGATAAAAATACTGCTGGGAGTACTGCTGTTGGGGTCAAGTACAAAGCAATTTTGTAGACTCCAACTGAAGTCTTGAGAATCGCTTTGCATTCGTCGCAGTTCATTGACTGTTCGATTTGTTGTATAATAACGAAATACCAGTCGAGTTTGCTATGCTGTGTTCCTGGCTGCTGGTAACTTTTTATTGCAGCTACTCGAATTATGTGTTCCGAAATTATCTGAAGAAAATCATTATTAGCTTCGTGTCCACTTTGATGGCCAAAGTCGCCAGTCGAATGCGGCACAGACATAGCTTCATAGTGGCCTCCAGAGATTAAATTTATTTCTCGTCTCTATAAGGGTAAATAAAGAGGTATCACTCATAAGACAATATTATCGCATGTTTTTGTGGGTCACATTGCATATTGTTTTATTTTTCTGAGACGATAAATGTGCATCATGCCCAAGGTGTTTTGGAAGGAAAGACACCGCTCAAAATTCTTTGGATTGGAAAATCTGCACGTCTACCGCCTGCAATACAAGCATAACATGAGATAGTTTTACCTACTGGCTCACTCAATGGTAGAAAAATATGCTGCCTGGCTCGAAAATACTTGCTCTGATGCGTCCATTTCAGGCTTTTCCCAAGGCGGCCTTTCTGGTAGTATTCGAGTCGCAGAATTTTCTTAGCGTCAGTGCCATGGCTGGCACAAGGAGAATAACCCTGTAATCTGTCATTATTCTACGTCAGCGACCTCACGCGCTCTGTCTTCACAGAATGCCTTTCATGGGAGAGTAACTCGGAGTTAATTACGGCGAGCACTATATACATGTGTTTTAATGCGTGATTATTACTAGCCCATTACATAAGCTCACTTAGCGAAAAAAGCGCCGCCTCTGTAGACCTCTGAAACCTGGCCCTTTCAGCAAAATACCCATTTGCTGCGACAGAGTCGCAACACAGCCAGTAAGGTAGATCGACCTTTTGACAATGACAGCAGCCGTCAGAAGATCACTGGTGAACCAAATACCCATGTGTCACGAAGGAGGAGTCACGGTAGGGGCAGGCCGGTGGCTAACGTCACCCCACGTCTTCGTCTCCCTTCTTATTCTTTCGTGCCCTCTTTTCCGTTGTCTACAGCAAGCGTTGGTGGAATAGCTGGCAAGACCTTCTGGCTGTCAGCTTCAATGTTGGCCTGATATTTATTACTTGTTGCCAAGTCCGGTGGGCCCACTCATGTAGATTAACCGATGGCGATGACAGCAGCCGTCAGAAGTTCTCGTCCGTCCAAATACGTTACCCCATATTAGCAGAGCACCAGGCAAAAGTGTCCATGCCCTCACCCCACCCTCAGCAAAAATCATGAAATAACACTCCAACAATTAAAAACAGCAGCAATGAAACACAGCCTGAATGCATTTATCTTTACGAACACAGTACACTGCTCTACGCAAAGTTTGCCCAAAACTAGGTACCCTCCAACATATATAGTTTGGGAGTGCGTTCAATCCCCTCTATCAATCCCTTCTATTCAATCCCCTCTATAATCCCCCCCCTGAGGGTATTACTAATAAATGAAAAAGCTAACCCTACCCCCCCCCCCCCCCCCCCTCGGTACCTTTTCCTTTCCTGAGCTGTGGGAGACGCTGTTGACCAGCTGTCGACTGGAGGACTAGACCCCCCTCGTGGCCCGGGCGAAGACGGCTAGGGCAACACGTGGATTCCCTGAGTGTGTTCCACTCCCACTGTAACTCTCAATAAAATGTTTTCGTTCTCTCTCTTTCTGTCTCTCTATTTCTATCTCTATCTCTCGGATTCCCTATAGTATTTAATACGGCTGCAGGGTCAATATACGCACCACCGATTAACACGTATCTATTTAGGAAGATGGGCCAATGGCGAAGTCAGCTGCTTGAAAAGCTCACTGCCGATTTAGAAGTTAAAATTTGGCCACGAAATCAATATTGGCGGTGAGATGTTTCAGTGGCGCACTCTGGCTCTGACGTCGGCTTAGGGACTCGCGCCGCTGTCGTCTGCTACGCTCCGCTTGTGAGGGGCAGTAGTGCCCAGCAGTGCCTGCGCTAGAAATCGCCCGCTTTGATGCTTTAGTGCATTAAAAAGCCTATTTTTAGTAATTCAGTTATTTGTGCCAGCTTCTGACACATCTGAATAATTTCAAGCTGTATCCCCCACAAGTTTGCAACCCATGAGGAGAGAGAACAAAGAGCATCGGTCAGAAGATCGTGTGTAACTCGTTCTTTCTAGCTTATTAACGATTGTTCAGCGCCCAGAGCTCATCGGTAAGCATTCAAAATGCGTAGGCTTCCCTACAGTATTTTTGAGATGCTCTTATGAAGACTCAAGTCGAATGCTACGTACCAAGTAGCGGGCCCCTACACTCGCATCGCACAGCAGGAAATAAAGCGCTGTCTTCTATTTCTTTCGTTGTTGTCGACTTGTATCAGATGAATGTTTTTTTACTGTGCACAACGCATTAATTTTTCTGCACCTTCACAAACATCTTATTAATAGGGTAGGGGATGTTTGGGAGCCTCACAAAGGTAGTGTCGATATTTTCTTCAGGCTATGTGGCATACGTTCCTTTCTTCACAAATTGGCTTTCGTTATGGCTGCGTGCAAGAAGATACATATACGCAGCGTGCGTTGTTTATTCACATGCAAATACCAGGGGAAGGTTTGTGCTACGCCACCGCGATCTCGCCCCAGGCAATGTTGTCCAGAGTACTCGAAGGCGGCTTTCGTGCTCCGAATTTCTATTGTAATTAACCACCGTTATCATAACGAACTGACTCTCAACCCGAACAATTATGACATGATTACGCTGATGAAGGCTTTATACACTTGCTAACGCACGTAATAAAAAGTATACGCGCATATTTTACAAGAATAAAAACCGATTAATATTTCCAAGCAGCTCTTAATTGTTTTCCAACCCTTCCAGGCGTAAAGAACAAGTCCAGGTCTACTTGGGATGGCGTTTTATGAATTGAAGAAAATTACCTTTACTCCCTTGTCCTGGAGTGAGGACCCGGCCCACTAATCAGCTCGACTGTAATTTTCAATCAAGTTTTCTCCTGCTCCTCCTCCTCTTAAGTGCAGTTTTCTTATAACGCATATCCGGCTATTGGGGTGATATGGCTGTGAGAAATGAAACCGAAATATCATCCCAGGTCTGAACAAACATAGTGTTACTGTATCTTTAACATAGACGTGACTCGTTTTGCTCAATAAACCTCCATACTGGTTAGAAGCCTGTTATAAAACGAGCACGCGCCTATGCACACATATTTGGAACTCAACCTACATTTTTTGCGCGCTATAGTGCATGTCGGCATAATTTCATGCCATGACAACTTAAAGTGATGTGATAGAATACTTTAGAGCGTTAGGAAAGGTTGTAAAAACTGTTTCACCTTACAAATCATTACTGGGAATCGTAATGCCTTTTGCCAAAACCGACAGCCCCGAAGACCTGAAATTTGTTTTGGTCTTGCATTTTCGCTGTTGTCGGTTACTAGCAGCTGGGTGTTACCTTTGTTCGCAAGATTGCTTACAACAGAAGCTGACGCCCAGCTCCGACTCTTCACGCTCCGCACAGGACGGGCTCCGCAAGGAATGGGGTGACGCAGGCAATGTTTCTTCCGTAGCGGTATCCAAAACTATACTTCAACTCACGCCTTGAGCTAGTGTATGCGATTTTAAGTCTATTATTATGATAAAATTTACGCACACGCAAAATAAGGTGCGGAGAAGCATCAGACGTGAACCGAGTGCAAAGAAACAGCAGGGAGAGCGAGCCCGACTGAAGCAGACGACAAATGCGAGAATCCCTAAGCTGACGTCACGGATGCGCGCTTCGCAGCGCCGCCCGTGGTCGCGCTCACCGCCAATACCAACCTCAGTTTCCACATACTCAGGTGGTCAGTTATAATCGGGTGCATGCTCGTATACTGCGCAGTGACGGGGTGAATTTTTCTACTTTTGTTAGTGTGTTATACTTGTCTCATCTTGATGATGAAATTCAGTCGGAAGTGGCGCCCGTCTTTGTCTGTTACATCCTTCGTATGGATCGAGTACCAAATAGTTCGTACTCATACGTTACTACCTTAAACGCTGTCGGGTTTTCTCTTCAGCAAATGATTTAGTTTTAACAATAACTTTGATTTGGCAGGGAGAAGGTTGCAACATTGTGTGGAGGGTACTTGATTTATTGATTGTAGGGTTTAACGCGCCGACGCAACGCAGGCGATGAGGCACGCCGTAGTGAAAGGCTCCGGATTAATTTTGACCACCTGGGAATCTTTAACGTGCGCCGAAATCTGGTACACACGGGGCATTTTTGCTTTCCGCCTCCATCAGAAAAGCGGCCGCCGCAGCCAGGAATCCAACCCGCGACCTGAGCACAGGGTACAATGAAGCGCCAAAAGGTAACCGGAGCGCTGCAAATAATGATTAGTGTGCGGATCGCCTAAACAGCTGCGCGCAAAGATTCTTGCCGACATGTAAAGGTATGTACATTTATGCATGTGCGGGGCATTCTCCGGTCCTGTATTTTTCCTCTGTGTCTCAACAACGACCCCAAAATCCTCGAGAACGCTCTTTAGTTGAACTATGCAGAACTCTCCGCCTACACGTTACAGAGCGATTTTTTACAAAAGCACTAGTGCGGTCACCTTAGCGTAGGCCTAAACAGGCTGTTCGGAACTTTTTGGTAGGTAAATGAACAGTGTAGGGCGAGAATACCATCAGCATATGTCGTGTTTCACTCGTAACTAGCGCGAGGGTCAAACATCTGCGCCTTTGGGGCCATACTTTCCATGCACTGCGTACGTATCTTTACTTTTGTCACGTGGTTGTTCGTGTCTCGCTGAAGCGTTCTGTGCTATTGCGAGTGAGAAATTTAACATTAAGTAAGTTTTGCTTCCTGCAAATAAATCAAACAGGTTATTCGTGCATGACATACCAATCTGTCGCAAATTATGAAAAGTGAGTGTGGGAATCAGAAACTTTTGCTCCGACCTGCAACGTTTTACATTCTTTATACAACAAAAACATGCATTTTAAAGAGGTCTCACAACAAGCTTTGATAATATAATTGAGAAATATTGCAGCAATATATCAAAAATAGACGAAGGCGGCTCCAAACTGAACACAATCTGCATAAATTCCCAGGTAATATGCTCTTGTCCTTTGTATTAACGACGTTCGTTTTTTTTTCTTTCCCCGCCCTGTAAGTCTCCCGCAAAGCAAATAATTTTTATCGTTGCCGTAATTTGGTCTTTGTAGATAATCCGCATAGAAATGAACGCAGTGTTCTAGAAGTGTGAAAAGGCTTACCTTTTGCAGGTCCACGATGAATGACGGAAACGGCGCCAGATAAAGCCCTGTTGAATTACGGAAAAAGTAGGGCGCGGAACGAAGAAAATGGGGCGAAAAAAAAACAAAAAAGGGAGAAAAAAGGGACAAAGAGCAAATTGAGCAACCGCAGGAGACAACGCGATAGTAATGAATGAAAGGCTGCACCTCAGCTCGTTTCTCAACATTTGCCGGTGCACACTCCCAGCTGTTTTCTTCGTGACAGCCAGAAGTACTGGATTTGCCCGCGTCCCATCGGGTACTTCTTCCATTGGGCGAGCAGTCTCGCTAGCCTTTTTTTTGGCAATTCCTTAGATGCGTAACTGGAGTGTTTGCACTTGTTTGGGAGTTATCAAGAAGAACACCTTTTTTGTGGTCAGCGTTTTAGGTCATAACCAAACAGGATAATGTGCTTAATGTGTTAAAGGCACGGTGTGTTGAACTTGACAATTTCTTTTGCCTGTTCGAGGTTCTTCGCAGCTAAAGTTGAAAACTAAGTAATAAAATGTTCCTCTACTTCGCACATATCCATTCGCACCGCAATGGCCGGAAAATAACGTCCAAAAATTTTTCCCATGAGCAAAAATAGTCTAAGTCATTGCGTCGTAGCAAAGCTTTCTTTTCAAATCGGGTGCTTTATCACCCACAACTGAACTAATAACGATTATAACATTGCTAAATTATGGTTGTAAATGCTCCCCACCATCCTCTCCACTGGCGATATTTTTCGTGAAGGCGGGCATTCTGAAACACATCAGTTAAGGGTAGGGTCCTTGGTTCCTAGGGCTATAGCAGGAAATGTGGTAGAATTTTGCGGCCTTCATGAGCGTGTAGCATCTTTTGTGATTAAGCTTAGATCGGCCCTCGGGCTATTGCTAGGGGTCACGCGTAGGGATAAGAAAACAGCTGCGTGGATTAGGGAACAAACTAGTGTGGAAGATATTCTAGCTCAAATTAAGCGAAAGAAATGGGCATGGGCAGGTGGCATCATGCGCATGAGGGACAACCAGTGGACCAACCGTTTAACAGAGTGGCTGCCAATAGACCGTATACGCAATACGTTCACAGGCCTCTCTTACGGGTTCACAGGCCTCGTAAAGCTTTGTCAAGACAGCTTTTAGCCTGGGCAGCCCACCAGAGTTCCTGTATTTTTTTTTCTGGCAATTAAAATGAATTGAAATAGGGGTCGGCCAAGGACTCGATGGAGGGATGAGCTACAAAAATTTGGTTGAAAAGGGTGGACGCAGCTGCCACTCAATAGACGTGGCTTGGGGAGAGGCCGCCGTCCTGCAATAGACATGACCAGCTGATGATGATGAAAGTATGCTACAGTTTAATGAGTATTGTGCTATCAGAAGAAAATTACGTCGTGATTCAGCTCTAAAACATCGGGAATAGCACATTCTAGGGACTTTGATCGCCACAAAAAGCCAGGAAAACCGGTCACGTGTCCCGTACGTGACCCAAAATGACTTCCGGCAAATGTTCTCATAAGTCGATATGTAAAGAATAATTTATTTTCCGGGAAACCATTGTGACGAAGCCTATTGTGACTTGCTGGGTGCTTTCTGCGGACGACTGCTAATCTGTTCGTTTGGCGTGCTTTCAAGCTCGCTAAACGAAGGAATTCATGTCGAAAAAAGCGAAACGGAGGGGACAGGCGCCTTTTGGCAACGGATCGTTTGTTTTCCTAAAAAAAACATGCTTTTAGTTTTATCAGAGTCCTTCAATGCTTTTCTGGTCACGAAACTCCGCCCGGAGGTTGATATAGAGGCAACATCTCTCGCTAGCTGGCGCCACCCGTCGTAGGGGGGGGCCACAAGCCGCCGCCAGTGCTGGGCTTGTATGCGCACTACTGCCGACGTTTCGACGCGATTATGTGCGTGCTGTTCTTCCTGTTACCTTTTCTTATACGTCTCTGAACGCATCAATGCCACCAGATAAATAAGTCGAAACGGGATCCAGTGTCGACGACGAATGAGACCTGTTTACTTTGGAACGCACGCGTAGTTTGCTTGGGAGTGCGGGCCTACCTAATAAACAGCAGCGCATTTAAAGTGTTCTCACACCACGCGATAACGCATTGTGTTAATATTTACCTCATAGCCCAATTATATGCGTACTTACGATGCTTCGAAGCGGTAAATCATAGTTCGCAAGTGTTGAAAGATGATGCTCACGCACCATGCTACCGATGCGAGCAACTACTGCTAGATCTGCTCGACATCGTGTTTATATTTGCGCCTGGCCAAAGGGCGATTATTTTTATGCGGTAGGTGAGCTTTTTATTCTGGTAGTGCTGCAAAAGGGGGAGGAGGGTGAACGGAATGAGACACGACTGGGTAGTACAGGAGCAATCACTTTGGTTTATATCCGGCTTGCCTCTCGCGCGCTGCTACCCAAGTTCAAATGAAGTGAATGGTCCAGCCAGAAGTTTTATTCCAGATCTTTCAATTGAGTTTACACCCAAATGCACAGTTGTTTTGGACGCATGTTTGTGAGCGCTGATCGCTTTCTTGACGCGGTGACTTTCGAAGGCGCCGTTATAGCAGCCGAGCGCTTTCGCGACCGCTCTAAAAACGAGTTTCACGTGCCTAACATTTGATTCATCCCTTTTTTCTACGCAATTTACACGGGACACCCGCCGCTTGACGTTTCCTTGTGTTTACTGTTTCTAGCATTATTAATTACTGGCCGACAGCCCGTGATTTCCCCGGGAAGGGAAGTACAACAGCCTAATCTGGAAGTTCCTTTTGATGCCAGTGCTGGCTTCTCGGCCGCCTTTGCCACTACCGAGGCACCACATAATACATTTTTTTTTATTTTTTGGATGCTGGGGGGTGGGGCGGTTATGATTTAAAGCATGCAATAAATCTTAAATTTGGTACTAATGATACGCCGCTTAGACAATTCGCGCCGCCTCTTCGCTGGCCGGGAACGCGGTTTAGGCTTTGTCAGGTAGGCCTGGAGCCCGTAAAAAATCCTTGGAACGGCATCCGTCCGAAGCCTCGGTCTCCCTCGCTGAAGCGACACGACCACCCCGTTCACGATGTGCTCGTCGGCTCTTACAACGTCGCTAGCATCAAAATGCTTTTCGCAAACCCGAACATTCTTGCTTTCGAAGTTGAAACCGCCAGCTTCCAACCGCGGTATAGCTCTCTTCCATTTCTCTCGAAGTTCGGCGCTGCATGGGGAAAAAAAAAAGCGACGCCTTTTCCTTGTTGCTTCGGTATCCGGAGCTGCAGCCCGTCACACAGCACGTCTTAGGCATTGTGCATTCGAATTTTCATGCCGTCAACCTTGAACGCGGTGCACTGGCACATGAAGTGCGCGTGACGCTGATGCACAAACTTTGGTGGAAGGAATACCCCGAGCTGCCTCCACACAACGCCTTCGGGCTGCCGCCGCTGCCAGTGCGTTCCGCCGGGCGCAGCGGGGCGATGGCCCCCCTAAGACAGCTTGCGCCGCGTAGCGGCCGTTCTTGGCACCATATCAAGCTCTCCCATAGAGTGACGGAGAAGTTTCGTGACCAGAACGGTATTAAGGGACTCTGGTTTTATTGAATGTGAAAACAGATACAAATAGTCAGACCGCTCGAACGCGGTGCTACCCGCCGCACTGGCCGCCGCAGTGGCCGTGCACAATGATCGTCCTTTTGGTGGAGGCCATAAAAAAGCGAGAATGACCTCGTGAACTGGATGTTCCCGCAGTTTAAACTTCCCTGGTTGGTTCAAATTAAGCCGTAGACTTCTGCGCTCCATAGCCTGGTTGCGGACACCAGCGCATAAAAGCACAACATAAGCACCTGGAGCATAGCTTAAGAAACAAAACAAATTAAAATTAGGAAACGACAAATACACCTGGAAGATATAGCCAAGACTACATATATGGCCACTCGGCATTAACTAGTGTTTCTGTTCTTCACAGCTTCTCAAGAATAAGCACCTTACAGCGAAGTCCGCATGATGGCGACTGATGGCATGCGAATGAAGTGGAATAACGAACTGGTAAGTGCAACAACCACCAACCATTTCATCAAAACATGATATTCGTGGAAGGCAGACATGTATACGGGACCCTTGCTACTCCTTCTCAAATATTTTCTGGAGCCGGTAAATTCGAGAAGGAGGACCGTACACCACAATGGGGACCATCAACGCCAGCGCCGATTTGAGGCTCCACGACCAGGATTATTTCACCGCCGCCTCCACTTGGCCCGGCCCACAATCGGCCTAATCCATGGCTGCTACTAACGTCTCAAGAGGCTGTGATCGCCACAACCACAACCAGGTCCACCGAATGCCTCGAGGATCGACACCCGACCACGATTATCGACTTCCTCGAAAGCATCTACGCAGACACGACCGCTCTGATTGACCTTCCGTCGCCTACTGATCTGGGGTCACCCAGTGTTGACGCCAGCTCTTTCGGCCCTACGCTCGATTCAACTGTTTAACAGCTCGACGCCTGAATGGTGGACTTTCTCATCGCCATACGAACATCACTTCGCGAACAAAGGCCATTCGAGCAATTTTTTTCAAAACAGACTGACCCCTTTCGAAATCATTGCCAGGCTTCTGTAAACTGCGAGAGTACCTCCTCCTCCTCCTCCTCCTCCTCCTCCTCCTCCTCCTCCTCCTCCTCCTCCTCCTCCTCAGCATCATCATCATCTCATCATAATCGTCGTCGTAGTCGTTGTCATCATCATCATCAACATCATCATCAATAACAACAACAATACCCTACTATGTCCACTGCAGGACGAAGGCCTCTCCTTTCGTCCTCCAACTGCTCCTGTCTAGCGCTGCTCGAGTCCATTTGCCTCCAAAATTCCTTATTTCGTCCCTCCATCGAGTTAATGACCTTCCCCTTATTCTAGGCCCGTGTTCGGTATCCACTCTGTTACCCTAGGGGTCCACTGGTTGTCATTTCGCCTAACTACGTGGTGAGCCCAAGTCCATATCTTGGCTTTATTTGAGCTCCTCTACTCGAGTTTATTCTCTGATCCAGGAAGCTCGTTTCCTCTCCCTTAACGTTTCTCCTATCATTCTTTTTTCCATGGTCCGTTGAGCTGACTTAAGTTCGCCTTCAGTTTGTTAGAACTTGTAAAACACAAAAATTGCTCTAAATTAACCTAGTTTACGAATATTTACCTGGTTGACCTAATTTTAGAAGAAGTAAAGAATCGACCCGATGAAGTCATTCCGTTAACCACAATAAGGCTGAAGGGAAGAAATATATTCACCTGGCTACAAAAAGACTGTTTGAAAGCCGCAAGAGTTTTGAAGAAGACCGCACAGCAGACCGAGCAGCGGATCTCTATAGAAAGATGACCACCACGCCTCGATCATCCAAGCACGTGCGACAATTTCTGTTGTATATGACAAGCGAGCAACTATCGACCGGAAGCCAAGCCAAGAGTGCGACACGTAGTCATTCTTCGCTCCTTTGGTTTTGGTGGTTTTCCCGCGTATCAGCCGTGGAACTGCGGCCCAGCTTGCTGTGATCCTCTCCAGAGACCCCTGGTACCTCACCGACCGGTCAGTGACGACGCCCGAGGCGCTGATACAGACCTCGGGCCAGCGTTGCATCATCGTCGCCGAGTAGGCCTAGCGTCCGCCGGCACCGCCGGGCCAAGAGCTAGGCGTGCCGCGGTTGCTATGTCAACACAGGGCTTCGCTCACTCTGCATGGACGCGGCACTGGAACGCGACAGCATGGAGACTGAAACGACTGCCGTTCGACATCCTGCTGCACCTGATCTGATGGAGGAACAACCAACTACTACCGTAACGGGTAATGGTGGTCCGAGCGGCTCTAAGAGGCGAGCATGTGAACAACCATTGGGAGTTGGCTTGAAGGACCCAACAACGTCCTTCAACAAGCCACTCTGGATTCCTGCCTTCAAACTAATGGATTTCAAGGTTTCGCCATTCACCGTCCCACTAACACCATCGTGTGGGTGCGTTCGCTAGCGGATGTTGACCGTCTTTGCGGCTTGAAGGAAATCCCCCTGCCTTTTCGTACTGCATTGGGGGTTCAAGCGTACCTGATTTCAGGCTCCGACCTTCGCAGGTATGTAGTTTTTGGCGTCGACCCGGACGAGTCGCCAGAAACCCTTGGGGCTACGCTCACATGCACGTGTCCCGAGATCTTGCAAGCCCGATACATTGGTCGCAGCCGAACATGCCTAGTCACCCTTCAGGGCCCGGCATCTGCTCCAGCTCGCATCACACATAACGGTGGTATCCTGCGATTCCACCCGTACAAATCAAACGTGGTCTACTGCTATCGGTGTTTTGGGCCCTTCCATATGCGTTCTTCATGCCCCCAGCCTGAACAAGACGCGGAAAACTCGCAAGAAGCTCTTAAATATAAATGTGGCATATGCAAAAAGGACGACCACGATGTTACGTCCAAGGAGTGCCCCGTAAAGCGCAAGGCTAATGAAGCTCATCGCCAGAATACCCGCGACCGCAAATCGAGACAGCAAGACGTGTCCGATGGTGGGCTTGCGACGTCTAACCGATACGCGGTTCTGTCACCCCCCGATGAGGAGACGTTCCCTCCGTTAAGCCTGGAGACTGAGCCCGAGGACACCCTTACGTCTACGCCATAGAGTTTCATACTAATATACACTAGAGGGGACACTGGCGCTAGTGTCTATGCGAGCCGTTGATCGTCTGCTTCAACCCCCATGAGGGCGGCCACGCCAGATAGACGTGTGATTTTCGAACTTGGCTTGACTATGCCAACATCTTGACTTGACTCGAAATATTTTTTTTTAAATTGAAAAGCTACAACTAATGTTTATTACAGTATAAATTATTAGTCGCATAAACAACCTGTACTATACGTTAAGTTTTAATTAAGGTTTAGAAGTACTGTTTCATAAGAGGGGAAGTGATTTGTGAACGGCTTAACGCGACTGAGTTTAGCGGAGCCGGTGATTCGGCGGCAAAGCGTTTTTTTTTTTTCGTTTTTCTTTCTTTTTTTTTGCTTGCGAGTCGGCGGTGGCATGTGTCTGCTGAAGGGCCGCTGTACTGGCTGTACAGCGTTAAATTTCGTTCTGGAAGACTACGAGTAGCGGAGCGACGCGTCAAATAACCCCAAGTAAGTATACACGGTTGTTGTTCATTTCCACTCATAAGTGTAACTGTTGTCGCCTTACCCGACGTGCGGTCGGCATGCTGACAAAATTGTGAAAGGACGCTGAGTAACAGCTGATCGTTTGCTTTGGTGCCTTAAACAAGCCATAACGGCCAACTCGACCACGGAACTCTACCATATCACCTCTGTTCGTCGCTAACACGCAGACGATGTTTTATTGACCGGATGGTTAATCGGGTTCTTTCTTTGTTGTACTATTCGTGTATTCTTGATGTCTTGACGCACTGTAGAGCTGTTTCTGTGAGCAAATGTTAATTTCATATGTTGAGAGCGACAAACGTAGGAAACACGGTATCTTATCAGGCCACACAGCGAAAAAATTCTCGTACTTCATTCGTATTAACCTTCCAGAAGACGGCCTCGTCTTGCTAAGAGCGGCAGGCATGCAGGGCGTTCTGGAGCAGTGGGCTGCATTTTACGGGAGTTCCTAATTTTGTGAAAATTCCCGTGTAGAATGTTTCTATTAGATGACCAATAACGCGCACTGATATATCTAAGCACCGTGTGTGTACAGTGCTCAGCGATTGAAACGCGATACTCGGAGCGCGTGGCTGCCGGTGCTTGTTGCGCCACAGGTGAGCGCTTGCGAAAGCGAGCTGGCGCATTGTGGTATACGGTGAGGGTGAGAGCGTTCGTGACGCGTGCTGACTGCATCCGGGAGACAGCCCTTCAGTGTGTGATTCTTGGCGGCGCCATAGGGATGCTACATGCAATGGCTTCAAAACGCTGCACCTGCGTGCCGTACCGCACCGTGCGAAGCTGTGCGAGCTGGCACCGCGCGCGTTATCAAGAATCTGAAGGCGCATTTATCTCGATGTGTTATCGTGGCTCGCACGGCATGCAGGCGCAGCGTTTTGAAGCCATTGCATGTAGCACCCCTATGGCGCCGCCAAGAACCATACACTGAAGGGCTGTCTCCCGGATGTAGTCAGCATGTGTCACGAACGCTCTCACCCTCACCGTATACCACAATGCGTCAGCTCGCTTTCGCAAGCGCTCACCTGTGGCGCAACAAGCACCGGCAGCCACACGCTCCGAGTATCGCGTTTCAATCGCTGAGCACTGTACATTACACGCCCACAAGTACCAATCATCACCTGTCTAACCGAGGTCTCACGCCCAGATATAACCAGGTACGCGTGTGAAATCGAAGGCTCTCTATTTTTTCCAGTGCATCTATACAAGCGTGCCGAAGCGCAGGAACAGTTTGAAATTACGTGCGAAGGTGTCAAACAGCGTAAATGTTGATCAGACGGTGCTTGCCTAAATATCAACTAAATAGTGCCTCTGGCGTACCATTTCCATAATACACAAGCTGCCTTCATGCATTCGTTGTTCCGTAGCTGTTCCACAATAAGTTCAAAACATTTACTCATTGTGTGTGGTTGTTCAGTCTTGAATAATCCAACTGCTAAAGTCATTTCTTGTTAAAGCACGACCTCTGAAAACATTGTTGGCGTCCTGTGAGTTCATTGTATGTGCCTTCTCTTTGGTTTAAGTAATGACTTCAGTGTCAACACGGCAGCGCGCAGCTGATCGTAACTGTGTGTTTTTATGAGAAAGCCAGAGTCATTGAATATGTTATGTTGCTGGAACCCTTTTTGTAAATAAGCATGCTAGTGTGCTGGATTTTAAGAGTACATACTTGTGCTCTAAATATCTGTACAAAAGCCTTGCAAAACCTTCAATGATGCCATCCATTTCGATACAGGTCCCAGCTGTGTCAGCAGTGCAAGGAGCAGACCAGCAGGCAACACAAGAAGCTGCACCAGGCATGCAACCAGTTTCCAAGTCAGGATCATTGGATGGATCATCAGCAGCGCAAGACAAGGCAGGCATGCCGCCAAGCTGCCAAAAACACAAAAATTCTAGCAAGGGCCACCGTTGAAAAAGCAAAAGGGCTTGGGGAGAGGTTGATTGCAGCCTACGATATGTAAATAGTAAAAACAGTCCTGTACATTCAGCTGCACAATAAAGAGAAAAACAAGTGGTGAGGAAAGTGCCTTGTAGTGCATGGAAGATGTTCTTTGAATCTTGCTTGTTAGGCACTCAAGATTCAAACTATTTTTCTCGGGTGCAAGAAAATTAGTTGTTCGAAACCATCCATTGTATGCATAAATGTGACTTATAGCAGTGGCTTCATTTGCCTTGGCACAGCATGAAACCAACTTCATTTAACTACTATGAGCAGCCATTTGAAGACTTGTGTACGTGCTTATTGAACTGAAAGAATGAAGTGGAAGTATTCTGCGTGGTATTTTAGCCCACTGTATTCCAAAGTGGTATTCACTTGAGGGACCCTGCTGAGGAGGACTGTGTGTGGTGCCAATGACTGTGAAAGAGCTGGCACGTCCTCACTGCCCATGTAAATCTCCATTGAAGCCAGGTTCTATTGTGCACCTTTCACAAACTTTTTGTGGCGCCGCCCCCTCCTCCAGCAACATATTCATGAAGGTGTGACGTAGGGGATCAGCTTTCACCACGTGAATGTCAGTTAAAACTTGCATTATACGTTGTGGCTGCAGTGTTTTGTTTATGCACCATTGATGTCTGCCCAAACAATGGATTGAAAAATGTTAAGCTGCCCTTTCCCATCTTGCACTGTTAGTACAGCTCAAAAGGTTCTGATCAGTGGGGTAGAAGGCTGCCTCACCTACTTCTGGCTGTTATCAAGTTGCAGATTGTATCCACCCACTGCTGTTCACTGTGGCTGTATATTGTCATGCCGAGTGCACACTGTTTTAAGATCCTTGTTTTGTTCGTTGATCAGATATTGTTGCCCTGCTTCTACTGTGCTGGCAGATGCTGATCGAAACACTTCTGCTCTACAGCTATAAGCTTTTCTAGGGTTCCTTTCATGCAATCTTTTTACCATAACCTAACGTCGCATTTGCTCGCCACTTACAGTAACCATTTTGTTGATTCCTGCATAAAGCAGCCTGCGTACATCAGTATGCTGGTTGCGAAAATGGCAATGCTGGTAGGTAGCTACAAACTAAATCCTGGTACCATTATGTTCACAGTTGCTCTTGGATGGGACAATAAATACATTGATGCGACATGCTTATGCCTTCACTCATTTTCACTGCATAGTTTGCATGTTTGCTGTTCACCAGCCTTCAAAATTTTCAAGCAACTTCCTCAAGGTAAGCTTGCACTCTTGCTTTTGTTGTATTAAGCAATGCTGGCTCTTGGATGGGACAATAAATACATTGATGCGACATGCTTATGTCTTCACTCATTTTCACTGCATAGTTTGCATGTTTGCTGTTCACCAGCCTTCAAAAGTTCAAAACAACTTCCTCAAGGTAAGCTTGCACACTTGCTTTTGATGTATTAAGCAATGCTGTGCTTTCTTTATTAGTGTTACGGAGTATGACTGTGGTGAGAGCTTTTTTATAAATGAGTGAAACGGAATTCTGCACTTTGCTGTTGGCACAATAAATTCACACAGTACTCGCCTAGTGCAGTCGCCAACTTTTTCTCTGTGCTCAATATGCCTGTCTCCAGGCGCTGAGCCAGGGTTCCACTAACGCAAACAGTTGCTACAGCAACACCTGCCACTGGATGGGGAACACTGTGACCAATGTAGACTCACAGCGACTTCATTGAATAGCAAGCATGCATGCCGGTGATCGCCTCATATGGCTTCACCAGTACATAGCTATGTAAGCCATAGTTTATGGGCCAAAAGTACTGGTAGGCCCCAGGCAATCATTTTGGCCACGTTCTGTTGCAATAGGTAAAGCAATTCTACCGTTGCAGAGGTACATTTTCTTCCCCTGTCTGATACTGCACTGCATATAAAGAGTATTCATTTCATTACATTGTTTTTACCTTCAGCTTCAAACACCCCATATGCGTCCACGGTTGCGGGCGGTCACAGCGATTGCGCGTGAGCCTTGGTTACACCGGTGAATACACGCAGCTGATTAGCAACGGAAAGGGACTGTGTCGGCTGTGTTGTGCTTGCGGGAACAGCCTAGCAGACGACGGTTGCACTGGCGGAATCGTCCTATGCAAGCGGCCTACCATCACTTGTTTCGCCGCTTTCTCCCACGATAAGGTGCCGACCCACCCGCTGGTAGACGCTCCCGCAACATTTAAAAAAAAAAAAAAATTACCGGCTGTGCACACATACTTACTGCTGATAAAAGATTTTTATTTGTCTTCGGCGCTACCGTGCTCGTGTTATAATCGCAAGCGTAGTCATGAACGTGGCTAGGATGGAACGCACTACCCGGCGCGGAGTGCTTCCCGTATCCATTCATTCCAGCCGTGCAGTATTTGCGCACTGCAGCCGCTGGAATCGAACGCCAACAGCAATTCTGCCCCGGAATGACCCACCGACGCTTTCGACGCCGAAACCGAAACTGACGGAGCGGAAAAGTACGAAGCCTAGTACATATAACAATCGTCAAGCCTTAAGTTAAGCCAAGTTCGAAAATCACGAGTCTACGTCACACAATCAGCTCCATGGGGGTTGAACGATTGCAGCGCCAGTGTCCCCTCTAGTTTCATTAGTATGAAACTCTATGGTCTACGCCTCGAGCTTCGCGATCGCTGCGCCGCCTGCCGCCGCTTCTCCGCGGCGTTGACGGGATTTGCGCTGTGTGGCTGATAGGGGCTCGTGCAGTGTTTCGGTTCTGTTTCGCTTCTTTTTGCCTTTCCGTGCCCTAAAAAAACTTGTTATGGTCACGTCTGTAGGCAAAGAGTACGTTTAGGTCACTTAAAAGGCAGCTGCGTCTTCGTAGAGTACGCGATCGCCTGCAAGAGCTACCCGGGGACGCGGTTCTACGCGCTTCGTCGCCGCTGTTCCGGGCGTCGGCGACGGCAGCAACATATCACCCATGTCACCTCCAAAACATCAGGCACAAATGAATTCTACTGTCGCCTGATACTGGCACAATGAGAGGTTGGCTTCATTTTGCAGCGGGGACAAAGAATGCGGCTTAATTCGTTTCGAATATATACGTCGCAGTAAAATATGTTTCGGGGATGTGATTACCCAATCCCGGACAATAACTTGTGTCTTTCATAAAAATATAAACCATGCGAAAATGTTAAGTATATTCCAAGCCTGTGCGTCGTTAAATATGTGCCCACACACGCCATAAGCAAGAACCAAGGCAAGTTAATGAAACCACGGAAAAATAAATGCTGTGCAAGTGAGGAATTAAGAAACATAATAGCTCTACGGAACAGAAAAAAAAGAAATACAGTCCAGCTTCTGACATGCTAAAGACGTTCGTCGAAACGTAAGCCAGGTAGGGCTCACGATACCAACTATACGCGAAATGCACTGCTATTTCGCGAGACATCGGTAGGGGGGAGGGGAGGGGGACGCTGTGTACAAATGCGGAGCGGAATCAAGCAATGAACGTTTTAGTAATCCCACACACAAATCTCGCGTTCACTTTCCTTTTGTTTTTCTTCTTCAACGAAGAGCTGATCGTACGGCGGACGCATTTTTGGAAGTGTACAGGGTAGGCTGTTCAACAAGTGATGAAAGGTGTCGTTGGAAGAGAGTGGTATGTGATAAGGCCTTCTGATTTCAGTTTCTGCTTTATTCTGCAGGCTCCCTGTGCCATATGACGATATTTCGAAGAAGCATTAGTCGCGGATGCGACTAATGCTTTTTTGAGACTAAGCCCGTCTCGGCGCTGCTCGCAGAGGATATATGTAGCAGATAGAATGCTTGCGGGCGCTCACATCACGACAAGACGACTCTGTCGTGTGCTGATCCCCGAGTATAATTATGCATTGCCCATCGTACTTTTGTTGAATATTCCCGAAATTAACACAGACTGGCTTGTAAATGGTGGTGATCAATATCTGAGGTATAATATTGGCAAACGTAACTGGCATGCTGTCAGGTATGAGTGCTCCGCTGATTATGTAAGCGCTCAAAACCGATTTAAATCGTAGTGTATAGCCGTAGCATGAACATCTGAGGAACCGGTGGTAACGGAGACACGGCTAGTAAATTCAGGTCAGTGTAACTACAATCGGCTCCATCACACGCCGGTTCCGCGACGCTGGCCTGTGACACACACCTGGCGCTTATACAGACCGAATATACCACACTAAGATCACGTCAGAAACATTTACACCGTCGTAAACACATCCCATTTGCGAACAGAGTGACTGCTCTACATAAACATGGATTTCAAACGCCCGCAAACGGTAAATCTCAGTCGTGAACGTGCCGCAAAAGCAGCGGCGGCACTGGGGAGCAGGGCGCGGACTCCCGCGGCTGCTTTCGAAACGGGCCGCTAGAGGGATTTCAGTGGCGCCCCTACAGGCCGCGCTCGAGGCGTATAAGGAAGTACTCAAGCGGGGCAAGACACGCCGAAATCGTAAGGAGAAGCTGCATCAGCCGGCACACTCTTAGAAAAAAGGGTAGAAAAAGGGAGAATAATGCGGGTTTTCTCCCCCAGCCCAGCGAGTTCCTCCCTTTAGTTAATTACACGCAGCGCCCTCTGTACGGCCTCTACGAAACGCGGACAAGGGGAGCATACATTCTCCCCTGTCGTCTGCGATCTGCCGTCGGCGCCGACGCCGATAACGAAACCGTTCTTCGTTGCACAACGGCTTTCGACGATCGGGCGTACGCGATTATTCTGTGCAACATCTCCCCTGCAATGTGGTGCTTCCTTGTCCTCTCACTGCTTTTTTTTATCACCATGTACTCGCCACGCAAACGCACGCCACGCACGCTTCTCCAGCCGTGTGTTTCGCGCCCATTTCGTGGTAGCCGCTGCATGCTTGCTAGGTACGACTCGTCTGCGTACGACTCTCGTCTGCGTACGACTCGTTCAACGTTACCACCGCATTTGTGTACGCTTTCTAGTCACTTCTAAGGGTAACAGAGGACAGCGATTATACTAAACTGCCCCTTTCTTCATCAACGAGGACGGACAGCACCATATTGATGCATCAGTGACCAATAACAGAAAGACTCCTGCAATAGCCTAGGTAGCATTTCGGTTGGCGTGTCTGAATGGTTGCCAGACCAGTGGTGCGCTCTTCGCTAAAAGAGCGAAGGCAATGTCATCACTCAAACATACCCGCTGTACCATTTCGTTACACGCTTTTCTTCTTCTTTGAGCTATAGGCTCCGGACAGCGAAGTTTGCCGCGCGAGCGCAGCGCCAGCCGCGACAGACACGCGCAACTCCGGGTCGGTCCCGCCGCGCCGACCGCCTTCAGCGCCAGTGAACGCAACTTAGTAAAAAACGTTTGTTATAACGTTATTTGCGCGTATATGTACTACATAGTGCAACAAAGTCATGCAAAATGTTATGCAGTCGGTGGAAGCCTCCAAATAAAACGGGGCACTGATAAAATGCTGTCGCCTCGCTGCCGAGCCGTAGGCTAGCACAACTGGGAAGCATGTGTTCAAGGCTTTGCATTCTCCCGCGGATTCTTCTTCTCTGTTTTTTTTTTCGCAGATACCGAGCATGGTTACTGAATCTTGAAAGGCCCACATTAAGCGAGCGGATTACATGCTGCCGTGGTGTACGATCGGCTTGTTAGCAGGCTGGTTAGCAGGCGGTCAATACACATAATTGCGCTCTGAATTTGGTAACAAAGAGGGCCCCCAAGCACAGTTATAGCATTGTAGCTTTATCACCCAGCGGTTCTACTCTGCTTCATCTAATATTCCCGTGCTTATACCGCCGAATTCAATACATATAACCACATATGGGGCGCGGACACTTATAGGCGTTAATGTTCCCAAATGTTTCGCGAGCATTTCGATCACCCCCTCTTCTTGCAAAAGAAACAATGAAATTGTTGTCTAAGCCACTGAAAAGCACAAAAAAAAATAGAGCTAAGACGTGCCGCAATCAAAGTTGGAACAATATTTACACAGGAAAAAAAATTTCGCGTTCGGGGAGGAGGAGGACAAACTTTATTTATCCCATCCGTTGTGATTGCGGTCACTCCGGACCAGTGAGGGGTGTACTCAGGGAACTAATTTTTTTCTCCCGTGACTTTTGTTGCAAAAGTGTTGACGGTAATAAAAGCGCTACTATCCTTCCTAACGGAGGTCTCCTGACGAACCCGTTGCAGTGGAGAGAAAAAAAAATGCCCGAATATGAATATTCCATAATTTATTCCGATACGCCTATTAGATGTTCTGCTTACCCCTCCCCCATCCCATCCCTGCCCAAAGGAATTTCTTGTAATAGCCTTCTCGTGATGAGATTCTTTTTTGGGGGCGTGTTTACATATATGCAACTAACGTACTGGGCTACAACTGGAAGCCCAAAAGTTTCTCGGCGAAGCGGCCACTTATTAACGTCCGCACTTTCGCTATACCCCAACAAACGTGAATTTCATACTGTTACATGTATGGGGCATCACATTCGGATCAAAGACCTATATGTAACTCCCGTGTGGTGCAGTTAGTAGTTCTGCAGTCGCATGCAAGTGCACTCACATGGATGGAATACCCCGCGCGGAAACATCGCGCAACGTCTGATATATTTGCAGACAAAGCTTCCTCTTTTGTGGAGTGAACAATATAAATTACGTTTTTTTTTTGTTTTTTGAAGGGAAACATGCTGCTCTTGAGAAAGGTTTGCCCCGCAGGCAGGCTGTACAAGCGTTTCTCTTCTGGGCATCACGGCTATGCGGCCTTTATATGCCTTCTCATACGCGAGTTCGACCGAATAAATCCTTCTCCATTCACATGCACTATGTGGCAGGATTACTTTACAATCTCTTACTTCGTTTTAAGCCCAAAAGGGGCGACTAATATGCTTAATCCGCGCTGCAAAAAGAAGAGCGCCCCCGAGCCAGCAGCGTACCGGCTTGCGGGGACCGACCCAGTGTTGCGCATACTGCCGTAGGGGGCGCTGGGTGTCGCGGGCTCCGTGTCGCCCTCTGGGCGCTGTCCGGAGCCTATACTACTACTTCTTACAAAACCTGAAACTAATAAAGGGTTGCAATTGCACGAGTTACATTTGACGAAACAACACAACACAGCTGAGGCTCACGCATTGCTGTGGGTTATTCGAAACAAACAACACGTTCATTGTTCCTATTTGCACGCTCTGCAATCAGTGGTATAAATAGTTTGTGGCCGTTGAAGTTGTAGTTGTGCTTTGTGCTTCGCGGACACGTGAAAAGTGTACTATGTGTTGTGCACTGTGTATGTGTACGTGTATTATGCCTGCGCTGTTGTCTATTGCATGTATTGTGCATTGACAATGCCTTCAACGAAGTGTATGTTGCCGTGTTGTGCTATGTTTCTTCTCAATTTGTGCCCGCTAGCCTGCGGCCTCTGTAATCTTGCTATATATACGTTAGCCATAGAAGAAACGCCTTGATGTAAGCGCCCACTGATAGTGATGCTTAGTAGCTGCCCAATCCCCAACTGTGTTTTTGCGTCATCTATAGGTTATTTTTAAACATTTACGATTCGAGCTAGATAGATGGCGAGCAGTGTCATCTCTCTGCTCGGACGGATGCGGCGGATCCGTTTTTTGAGCCGCCTGCACCGCCTTTTCGCTGCAGACGATCTGTGTTTTGATGCACGGGTTGTGGCAAGGTAAGGCGACTAACAACAACTAGTCGTTCTCTAACGGCCGCATTGGATGTTTGTGATCTCGTGAGTCAGTGAACGGTAGGATTGCAAGCGTTTGGGAAAAAAAATTACACCATCTTCCCGAGGGGAACCCTGAGGTGATGCGAAGCATCGCAGAGTTCCAATCCAATCCAAGCCAAGCCAATCGAATCTAATCCAATGCCCCTCGCTATCGGACGGAGTGAGCGGCGGAGAGCGCAGCTGGCGTGGCGAGGAGAATGGGGGAGGGGTGGACGCCGACAACAACGCCGACAACAACGCCGGATGGATGCAGGGACAAGGCGAGTGAATGAGATGCGTCGCATCTAATAAAGGCAGCATTTTGGATGCAATCGTTATGACTTCTGCTCTGTTTACAGCGGCGCGTTCGCGCTAAACGCGCCGGCGGAGCGCTTAGCGGGACGGATGAAGTCGCGCATATACGATTGATTTGATTGATTGTGAGGTTTAACGCGCCGACGCAACGCAGGCGATGAGGCGCGCCGTAGTGGAGGGCTCCGGATTAATTTTGACCACCTGGGGATCTTTAACGTGCACCGAAATCTCGTACACACGGGCGTTTTTGCTTTTCGCCTCCATCAGAAAAGCGGCCGCCGCGGCCGGGAATCGAACCCGCGACCTCGTGTTCAGCAGCGCAACGCCTTAGCCACTGAGCCACCACGGCGGGTGCATATACGATTTGCGTCATGGCTTGCTAACCGCAGTTCTGGGGCGTGGTAGGTTATGTTTTGGGTATTTTAGGCACATTTTAAGCGCACAAAACCAATGTAACTACATATTTGTACTTGCTCGATCCTCAAACCGATCAGCTCGCTAGGCCTTTCTCGCATAACAAGCATTGCTCGGCTAGCGCCGCCAGGGGAGAAATGCTCCACCATTAGCTCACGAAAGGGGGAAATATTCCTCCATTCCTAGGGGGAGAAACGCGCTCCTCCCTGTTAAAAGGAGAATCTTTCTACCTTTTAGGGAGCAATATATGATACATTCCTGTTTCACCCTTAAGGGAGAAACTACAACACCCTTTTTTCTTAGAGTGCACTGCAAGCTTCTGTGGAGCTGGGAGAAGTCGAAAAGCGTCTCAATACGCTTCAGGAAGAAGTCCGACGTCTTCGCCAACGAAGAACTTTGCTCACCCACTCGTCTCAATGGTCAGCGACCGCTGATAATCGCTCTTCTGCTCCTGCTACGCCTGCCTCACTTGCGGCACCGCCCCCTGCAAAGCTATCCCCGATCGAGCTCCTCAATTTCGTGACGCAAGAACTGCAACATCTGTCATCGGTTTTGCTAGCACACCTTCCATCGATGCAATGATTCCGAGTGTGTGATTCAGTGGAACTGCAGAGGACTCGCAAGCAAGGTGGGGTAGCTTCGCTACCGTATACTTATCGGAAGGCTCCCAGCTTGGGCATTGCACCTTCAAGAAACTAATTCTCTTCCGAATCTGCCGGGATTCAACGCATACGCCTCACCTAGTATTTCGGATCGTCGGTGTAGTGCTGTATCGGAGCCACCCGGCAAGGCCGCAGTCTATGCGCCAACTGTTACCCCAGACTCAGGTTAACCTAGAACCATGGTGCAGTGACAGGAAGGAAGTAGTGGCAGTGTTAGTGAGCCTGCCTCACACTACGGTAATAGTGGGGTCCTGCTACGTGCACCCGCACAGCGTGAGGTCGCCTGCGTTGCGACTAGGCTGGATTCAGCATCTTCTACGCGCGCACCCCCAGTCCACTGTGATGGTTGGCGGAGATTTCAATGCACCACACCCGACATGGGGATATCCCTACTCTAGGGCCCGAGGAGAGAGTGTTGGACGCGTTCACCGATACGCATTTCGCTCTCCTCAATCATGTGGACACCCCAACCCGTCGAAAGGAGCATCCGCGCAGCCCTTCATACTCCCCCGACCTTTCGTGGTGGCTTGAAGCGCGGGCTGTGTCTTGGGGCCGGGAACCGGACTGCTGGGGAATTGACCACTATCTTATTCGCCTCGGTTAAGCTCCGGATATAAAGCGCCCAAACAGACGCCAGTGCTTTGTTACAGACAGGGACTTGTTTCGGAAGGGCCTGAATACGCCCGTCTGTGAAGAAACATCGGATCCGCTGCGTGTGCTACGTGCCGCTCTTCGGGATGCCACGCGCACTTCATGGGTAGGAGAGAACAGGCCTGCACCAGACCTGCATCTTCTAAACCTGTGGGCAGCTCGACGCAGAGCAGAACTGGCGGCCAGTAAACAGCCCACAAATCCGGATTTACGCACTTCGTTGCACCGCCTCACTGCAGCCACGCGCCGTCATGAAAAATCACTGTCCCGTAAACGGTGGTTGGGCTAATGTGCCTCATTAGGCCTATCTTCTACCAGCGCGTCCGTCTAGCGCACGTTTCGTCGTATGGAGCGTGGTGGCCGCCACCAAGACGCGGCAGCCACGGAATGCCTTGCCTCTGGACGTACGCCGAGCCAGTTTGCGCCAGAAGTGGTCAAGTACTTCTTTACGAAGTACAACCGAGCTCCTCCAGGATTTGTCACCTTGCATACTCTTCCACCAGAGGCTGGGTCGCGCCCAAGGCAGGAAGACCTTGACGGGATACAGGCTCCATTCACCATGTCTGAGTTCCTTGCAGCTATTAGCGCCGGGCCCAGACGGCATAACGTATGAAGTGTTTAAGAGAATAGACGTTCCCGGTCTGCAGTGGTTACTCGACTGGCTCAACACTATCTGGGCGTCTGGCGACATTCCACTCACCTTGAAACACGCCTAAGTGGTACCTATCCCGAAACCTGGGAAGCCCCCAGACCGGTTGAGTAACCTCCGTCCTATCGCACTGACATCCACACTTTGCAAGCTGCTCGAACGAATGCTTGGTACGCGCCTTTCCCGGTGGCTGGGACGATACAGATGGTAGCACCCAGCTCAGATCGGGTTTCGTCCACACGTGGGAACACAATATGGCCTGGACCATCATCTATGGTGATTCCAGGTGGCAGGTCACGTAAGGTCCGCACGATCTTGGCCATGGACGTTGAAAAGGCGTATGGTAACGTGAGCCACTCTGCTATAATAGGTATACTGCAGAGACTCCGCCTTCCACCAGCAGTATGCCACTTTGTGAAGACCTTCCTTCACAACCGCTCGTTCTCTATACGCATAGGCAGGGAACGCGTGGGGCACTTTGTTTTGGGGCGAGGCCTACCTCAGGGCTCCGTATTGCTCCTGAGCTGTTCAACGTGCCCCTATTACCCTTGGCGTGGAAGCTGGATAGCATACCGGACACGTTCTTCCTTGTCTATGTGGAAGATATCACTGTGTGGTCAGTGCACGACAAATTGTCTAAGCAGGTCTACAGGCTGCCGTGGACATTACCTCACAGTGGTGTTCACTTGTTGGCCTGAAGCTGTCTCCATCAAAAACTACTTACATGTCTATTGCAAATCGTAAAGGTTGACAACGGCTGTCGCAGACACCGATATCCCTGTTTTTAAATGGTGAACCACTTGCCGCCACCGATCATATGCGTATACTCGGACTGGAAATCAGTGCAGCTGGATCGGCATCCTCACGGGTCCGCTCCACATGTCAAAACACCACCAGTATGTTACACCTGTTCCGCCGAATCAGCCAGAAGTGATGGGGTGCCTGCTCTCGAGTCATGCGTACGCTAGTGCGTGCTATCTTCCAGCCTCAACTCGTTTACCAAGCCCAGTTTGAAAACCTTACCTTGCGCGACTGGGATCGCTTAGAAACTGCCAATAGAGAAGCAATGCGAGTTATCACCGAACTCCCTCGCACGACCTCTATACCGACACTTCAAGCCGAGGCGCAACTGAACACGATGGATGAAATTGTACACCAGCGTCGATCAGCACGTCGTTTAAAAATTCAATCAATTCCCGCCGCGGCAGCACTTGCACGCTACTGTGATCTTGCTTCGCCTCTGCTACCTCGCTCAGCGGAACCACCTCCATGGTAGCGACCTCAGGCTACGGTCAACCGGCCTCTAGAGTGCATAAAAAAGCATTCACCATCAAGTGAACCAGGCCAACCCACCGCTCCCTATTGACTCGCCAGAGCGCCTCCAAGCGCATGTTGACGCAGGGGAAGCCGAAGGCATCTCCACACAAGCCTTGTCTGCCGCACTATGTCATCCATGCGCGTATTTCACGGAGGCGCTACTTCCTTTTGTGTTGGCGGAGACGGTTGCCATTCGTGATGGCCTGAGTGCTTCAGCTTCTGAGCTTTGCGCTGACCCACCACCATGCTTGGTATTATACACGGATTCACCCAGGCTGCTCGAGAGGTCCGGCGCGTGAACAGTACACTGGGTGTTACATGTGAGGTGCACAAGATACTGCAATCATTCCCGTGCCCTGTTCGCGTCCTCTGGACCCGCCGCAGTACAACCAGGCATGCTCTCGCTAACTCGGTCGCTCATCCGCAGCAAGTGGTGTACCCGCTCCCGTGTCTGGAGCTGTCACTGGAGGACACCCTACTAATCAAAAAAAAAATTATTCGGCGCTCCACGCGTGCTCTTCTCCCTCCGTGTGGGTCTGACCTTCCTGGCGGCTTAACCCGCCGTGGAGAGGTCGTGCTTTGGAGAATCCGCCTGGGCGTCGCACTGACGCCTGCTGTGCGAGCAACGTGGTATTCTAGTCTGGCGGATTGCTCCCCGACCTGGCCCTACTTCCCCACCTCTGTTGCTGAGGCGAAATTGAAACACTTCCTAGGGACGTGTCCAGGGCTCCAACCAGCCCGAGCTCGACACATGGGGGCCTCAGGACATCGCCCAGGCCGCCCTCCCGATATTCATCGGTGGACACACGGCCCCCTTTACAAGAAACTCTTGGAATTCATTTCAGAAACTGTACTGTATAGTTTCCTGTAGTGCCCCGCATCACTGTGTGCTTTTTTTTTCCTATGTGTTGTAGCTCTGTCCTGTTTTGTCTATTTTTTCCTTGTTACTTATGCCCTGTGGCAAAACGTCGCAATAAAGAAAAACCATCGACTACCTCGGACTTCGCACGATTACTCTGCCGGAGGACGAAACCACTTTCAGAATTTAAATTTAAATCCCCGCTGCTAACATGACCTTGTGCAAGACCCGTGTGCAAGGCTTACCGCTCAAACTGACTCCGGCATCCATGCCTTTTCACATGGCAGCAAACCGGACACACGCACACACGCACACACGCACACACGCACGGACGCACGCACGCACGCACACACACACAAACACACACGCACACACGCACACGCACACGCACACGCACACGCGCACACGCACAGAGAGAGAGAGAGAGAGAGAGAGAGAGAGAGAGAGAGAGAGAGAGAGAGAGAGAGAGAGAGAGAGAGAGAGAGAGAGAGAGAGAGAGAGAGAAGACCTTTGCTGAGTAAGAAATAGTGGGAGTTTGTGAGAAGGGGTAAACAAGGGGTAGAAAGCTTAAGGATGCTGAAGCAACTCGTGTTTTCCCTTCTGTATCCCCTTAAGGGCACAGGGTAAGCCCTATACTTCCCATGCATTTTTGGCCATTTTGAGGTACATTTTTCTCGGCATCTAATAAAGGTATCTACATAACGTATATATCATTTTTTTTTTCAAATTTTGTGCTCTTTTAACTGCACTAGAATTATAAACATTCCTAAAAAATTCAGTTTTTTGTCTGTTAGTACCTAAATTTTGGCAATATTTTAGTATTAAAAGTTGTGTACCAAAAAAACTCTTACGTGCATATTTTCAATTCCAGTACAGCAGGTGTGACAAGTTATGTAGATGACAGGGGGAAAAAATCAGCTCGTTGTCTTGGAAGGTATAGGAAATAATGGTACCTATGTAAGAAAAAACATTGTTTTGAGATAATTGAGTTTAAAGTAAAAAAAGAGGTGAAAAACAATACTTTTTTGCCAAAAACAGCAATGGAGCCATTTATTTAAAAAGCACCAGCTTCATAATGACTGTCAAAGTCATTTTTTTTGCTTTTCACCCGGTCGTCTGTCCTTCCTTGACTATTTTGTGCACCATCGTACAGATTTGTTTACACAGTAGTTTGCTTGTGGTCAACCTCTTTAAGCCACTTGATGGTGGTGTTGCGCCCAGGTATTGGCCTGAATGATTTTAAAATGCTGGCTCATGCGTTGCTTCATCATTTAGTGGAAGAACAGCATCCAATGTTGCAATCATGAGAGTGTGAAGCCCAAAAAAGATGTTTTTTATGCGCAGCTTCAAAGGGCAAATGTGAATGGAATGGATGACTTTATTACAGGAGGAGGCCAATAGGCCCTGGTGTGGGGCACGGGGAAAAGGGGGCAATGGTCGTAGTAGAGTGCCCTCGTCACAGCTTCACCTGTGCATATCGTGCTAAGTGAACGCTCACAGTGCAGTGCAGACTTTATATGGGCAAATGTGAAAAAAACGTGAAACAGGGTCTTTGGATTGCTCTCGCTGAAAAATCAGCTATGCAATTGTTGCTAAGCAATTTCTTACTACAGCTGGTTCCAGAAAAGCATTTTGATCTGAAACTGGAAGTTTTTTTAGGAAAAAAATGACAATAAACCCTGAAAACATTCTTAAGAGGATGTGGGCACTTACTACTTGCCTACGCGAAAACTGCTTTTTAGCGAGAAATAAGACTTTTTAAGGCAAGTGTGAATATGGAAAATGTGCACAAGGAATTGAACTTCCCTAATTGCAAAGAAAAACAAAAAGTCATTTTTTCAAAATTTCGCCTTACCCTGTGCCCTTAAGATGTATACAACGCGATAGCATTGCTTCAACGCCGAAGGAGCGGTTGTTGAGGAAGAGTTGCTGCCTTTACGATTCACGCTTTCCCAGCACTGAAGGTCAGCTAAGAGAGCATTAATAGTCGCAACGGTTTTTAATCCCCATGGCACGGGAAAGACAGAGGCCACCTACGCTTGTGTGGCTTAAGATGTGCGTGTGAAAGATAGCGGCTATGGGGTGTTCGTCAATTTCAGTGAAAAGGCGACTGTGTAAGTGTTTTAGGTGTGTATTCTGTAATGTCATGGCAGAACTGAATGCTCTAAATGCTAGCTGAGAAAGACAAACACATACACAAACAGAAGACCTTTGTTGAATAAGAAATAGTGGGAGTTCGGGAAAAGGGAGTAAACAGATGGTAGGGAGTTGAAGTGCGGAAGTTCAGGTTCCTAGAAGAATCAGCAGCCCTCTCAATTAGCTGATGGCCGGATCAGCGCTTCATCCCATGTCTTGATAAAATTAGGATATGTAAGGTGGTATATACTTGATATACCCTTGGACATGGCCAGGTTGCGTGGAAGACGTGGGTGTTTCCCCGCGTTTAGACCAGTTTATGGTAATGTCTGATGTGTCCCACCAAACATCTTCGCCTATTTAGATTTCTAGATAAGTGTGCAGATTCATCCTGCGGAGGGTTTGCAATTCCTTGTCGTTGTAACCCCCTTGCAGCACGGGAAAGGATTGTGTTCCTAGGCCTACGATGAATACGGAGACGTTCTCAATATTTTTCAGGGAGGGGAGTGTGATAGTCGTGGTAGCAAGGAGAACGCTACGTGAGCTTGCGTGCGCCTTGTTCGGCTGCCTCGTTGCCTTCCATACCCTCGCGTTGGGATGTCCATGTTATGTTGTGAACTTCATCGTGGAGGGGAGAAACGTTCCGAAGTGTGTAGGTATTCTGTCGCCAACCAACAGTCTAATGACCTTTTGAGAGTCTTTAAAGGGACACTGAAGTGATTTGTAAACATTGCGGGATTACTAGCGCAAATTGTAGTTCGGAGTCCGTAGGCATTGTTTCGACCACTCTGGCCGCGTTTACGCGAATTTCAATTTCAAATGCGAAAAATCAATTCGAAAATTCTGTCCTCCTCTTTTTACGCTCGCCCATTTTCTGTGGCGTTTTCGTGTGACGTCAGCAGGAGATGAGCTGGAAAATGGCTGCGCTACTGCACGGTTCGCCGACCAGCCGACGTACCGATCGAGTCAGTCGGCCCAGCGTTCCGTCCGCCGCGTCCGCCGACGGGTCGTCGCTATTCGCTCGCTCAATTGAAACTAAGCCACAACACCTTTGTGAATGAAAGAATGTGCCTTTCCTTACTTTGTTAGTTTGTACACTGTGTCAAACTCAGAGTCCGGGTCGCTCCACACAAGCGCTGCACAAGTGCACATGCGACGCTTCGCTGACTTTACGCTAGTAGGAAAATCTAAGGCCAATTGAAGGCGGGAGAAGAGTCAGCGAAGTCAATATAGGTACTAAGAAAATAAAATCAACTGAAACTTTTACCGTACAGCGCAAAACTAGGGAGCAGGAAGCACTTTTTGCGCTGGGTAAACAAGCACAGCGGTCAGCAGCACGACCGCACATCTGCGAACGCTTTTCCGTCAAAGAAATGCAATTGCTAGACGTGAGATATTGTGGAAGTTTGGGGGACACATACTGGAGGAGTGATATACAACAAATAGTCACATAAAGTACTTAAAATGCTTAAAATAAATAAAAGTGTAAACTGGTCATACGTTATAAACCTTATATATCGAATCCGGCCAGCGCCAATCGCCTGGACCAGACGGATTGAACGCTCGTTTCTATAAAATGTTCAAAACCGAACTTTCGGGGCTGCTGCAAGTAGTCTTTGAAGGCAGTTTACAGAGAGGCGTTCTGCCACCGTCTTTTTATCGAGCGCACACGGTACTCATACCAAAGAGCAAAGAGCTAGAACAACTGATAAAAGTGACGGGGTATCGCCCCATAACATTATTGAACATCGATTATAAGGTTCTAATGAAAGTCTTGGCAAAACGAGTGCAGTCGGTAGTTCAAGAGTTGGTAGGCCCACATCAAACGTGTGGCATAAAAGGAAGAAGTATTTACACGAACATTCACACAGCCCGGAGCGTTCTTGAGTGTTGCGATGCTGACGACCGGAATGTGGCAATGTTACAAATCGATATGGAAAAACCGTTTGACAAAGTTAACCACAACATTCTTTTTACTGTTTTGGAACACGTGAAATTGGGCTCGGTAATAACAGAAGGAATCAGAGTAGCGTGCAAGCATTGCACAATGAATCTCATAGTTAATAAACAGTCATCAGAACGAATACAAGTTAAGTCGTCAGTCAGACAGGGTTGTCCCATTTCCCCACTGTTGTTCGCGTTATACCTAGAACCACTGTGTGCAAAAATTATTCAGAACGAGCAAATACGTGGATTCCGACTGGGTGCATGCGAAGTGAAGGTTTTGTCGTACGCGGATGATGTGGCCGTATTTTGTGCCGATCGGGAGAGTGTGTGTAATGTGCTATCGGTCACGAAGGAATTTTGCGAAACCACAGGCAGTAATGTAAATTTGAATAAATGCATAGGGACGTGGCACGGCGAATGGCAAAATACGCCCAGCGTGTTCGAAGAGGTCGAGTGGACAACCACGCCCACTAAGTATCTGGGAGTACCGCTCGATAGGTACCGCGAGAACACGCTTTATTGGCAAGGGAGAGCGCGTGAAATGAAGGCGCAAGCGGAAGTGTGGACCGGCCGGCATGCATCGATCTTCGCCCGAGCGACAATTTGCAACACGTTTCTGATAGCAAAGTTATGGTATGTCATGCAAGCGCTGTATTGTACACGGGCTACCATCCAAAAGTTTCATAGGTTGCTTGCCATGTTCGTGTGGCAATCATGCTTCGAGCGAACGAAACGCAGCAACTTGTTTCGCAGGTTAAAAGGGGGCGGGCTGCGGTTGTCGAACCTGTTTGTTAGACAATTGGTGGCGAGGTTTTTATATTTGCGAGACGAGACAAACCCATTTCTTCGAACGTACATGCAGATCAGATTGTGTTCTGCGATGCCAAATTTTATAGTAACTACGACAGATATGAAGAGATACGCAGTGAGTGGTTTTTTGCGTGAGGTGGTAATGTCCTTCAGGTTTTTAAGCGAGCGATTTTCAATCGAGTACTTGTCAAATGTTACGCGTAAACGGTTATCCTGTGATGTGGTAGAACTTCTGTGTCCCGAACCAGTGTATAGAATGAAATACCGCGGAGGTCATAAGCATGACGTGCTCAAACGCGTCAAGAAAATGAGCATACCCGCAGGAGTAAAAACATTCTTTTTTAAATTGCACACTGAGACCTTACCAGTCCTAACGTGGCTTGACGAAAGGGGGTAGTTTTTGCCTTGGGGCAAAGATTGTCGACTGTGCAAAAAGCCAGAAAGCGTGGAACATGTTTTTGTCGATTGCTGGGACGCAGTCTTCTTCTGGGACGTCCTCCAGAGGACTCTAAAAAAGGACCTCCCGCTGACACCGAAAGGCATACGTTTTCTTGAAGTTGAATGTGATGAGGCTCCTTACGATGTATTCTTCCTCCTCGGCCTACATGCTATATGGCGTAGCAGAATGGCAGTAAGAAACAGTGATGAGAATGCCAGGCCAGTGGATTCTTACTTTGCAGAAAATGTTAGCAAACTGAAAGAAGTGTACGCCAAACAAGAATATGATGATGAGGTTTTGTCGCTTATGAGTGCATTAAGCGTTATTTAGGCCCACAAATATTAACTACCAACTATAGGTTCGGCAGCGTTGTTAGGCCAACCTAAAGAGTTTTTACGGTGTGTGAGACCAAACCAGGCTCAGAAAGAAAATGTGAGTAAGGGTTGTGTACGACCGTTACTACACGCAGTTGTGAAAACAAGGACAAGGCCAAGCCGGAGTTACGGTTGGCCGCCTTATGCATTGTATGTTTGGTACCAGGTTTAGTTGTTGGTACTTTTTCTTGTCTGTACCGTGAGTGTTTATTTATAAATGACCGGCAATAAAGAAAACAAAAAAGGCTCGTGGCCTAGTGGTCTGAGGCGCTGGAATTCTGCTTTGAAAGTCGCAAGTTCGAATCCCCGAGGGTACATGTATTTTTCTTTTTTTTTTTGTAAGTTGATTTTTTCGTATGCGGCCGATGTTTTCTGAACTGAGTTCACCATTTTTGGGCCGTAACGTTCACTGCTCCACGAGCGAGATCGCAGAACGCGCGCATACTGACAATGACGCGCTATAGCGAGTTCTCGTTGGCGTGCTGTTGCCACAAGCACCGACTGCTTGCGGGCAGTGGGCCCAGGCCTGAATCAGCACACCCTTGGCCTGGTGCGAACTAGCTTTTTACGAACAGTCATGAGTGAGGCAAGCTCCGAATATGCGGGAAAAGCGCATGGCATTTGAGAGTCTGCGGTGACGCGGAGGGCATTCATCCACTGCGTAGGCCTCGTCTAGTGATTTCTACGATTCCAAGCCGCCCTGGGAGGTTTATCTTAGACATTTGACAGCCGACAACATGGCAGAAGCGCGGTACGGCGATAACTGAGATATCGAGAATGCCCATCCAACAACGCCATCAGATGTCAAGCATGTTGTTTTACAGAACCGAAACCGAAACCGAAACTTGTTTGATTGCTAACCTTGGGCGTCGTCCAATCACGGTGCCCCCCCCCCTCCTGACGTCACAGCCTTTAGTTGGTGCGGCCGCCGCAAACCGCGCATAGTAGTTTTTCTTCTTTCGCGCTTTGTAAAATAATTACCGATTTGTCAACCGGATAAACGATGAATAGTGTGTTAATTTGAGCCAGTCTACACAGTGCAAGCAAAAACGGGAGCTTGACAAATTCACTTCAGTGTCCCTTTAATGTTATTGAAGCTTCTATTTGATAGTTCTGCAGGGTGGAATTCCGAGAGGATGGCTCCAATTTCCGTGTCTTCTTATCCTTTAGTAGGAGGGTCGGGCAGTCACAAAGATTGCCACGATATTTGACTGAGATAATTGTTGCTCTCGCTCTTTCCCGGTGTCTGTATATATAGTGTTTTCATGGTTTTATAATTTTTCTTGAAGGAAGTTGATTTTAGATCGTTCGCTCGTCCTTCTGTAGGTTTGGATCCATAGGTTTTGGTAGGGGAGAGTTTTTATGAGGAATAGGGATCAGTGACAAGTCCGTCATGGCGTCCATGGTTTCTTTTCCAGGGGGGGGGGGAGAGACCTATGCGTGATAAGACGGCCCGTTGCGTTATTTTTACCAGCACCTCCCTTGTTTCTTTTAAAGTGTTACAAAGACCCAATTTGCAGACCTTTTCGACCACCGTGAAAACTGGAAGGTTTAGGGCTGCCTTGTATGGGGTCCTGATGATGGTGTTTATTTGGCTTTTTTGTTGTGGGTAAGTTTGTGGTACGGCAGGCAGTACGATATCCGGCTCATGATCAGTACCTGCATGAATCTTATCGTTGGTCTTTTCTAATTCCTGCTCTTCCCCCCTGGTTATGCCAACTGGTTGGCCTAACCGATTTGTTGGCCATTTGGGTAAAGATTTTACCTATTTTTGGTGATTGTGAAATCGGCTCTACCGATTTCACAATCTTCACGCCAAAGATTCTTACGTGACTGTTCTCTGGGATGAGATTACATCGTACCGATTTTTACGGTGATTATTTTTTTTTTTTTTCACTTGGCCGTGGGGCGCCTTCCATCGTTTTCCAGTCAGAGCTTGCAGTGGTGACAGAGCCGCTGGAAATTGTAGAAGAAATTTAAAAATTCTTCTAATGAGACTGTATACGCTGAATTTTATTTCTTATTATGACACATTCTGGTTCGTTTCTGCCGGTAATCTAGGCCTTTCTGATTTTTGAGAGACTGGTGTTTATCTTTTGCCACCTTTTTTAGTTACGTCGCCCTATGTTCCCGCCGGAATCAGTTCCTCTGGGACAGGCGCTTTCTAGTGGTGACCTTAGAGGCCCTATTCTCGACCCAAAGCCTTCTCTGATTGGCTTTCCATTTTGGCCACGTGCTTCCGGTTGACAAGCAGCTGTGTGTGCTTTCGTGATTTTTACGTTTCATGACGTTTGCTGGCACCAGTTATAAAGTTTGCCCTATTTCTCTCTACTGAAAGCGCATAACTCTTTGCGAGCAATGAAAAACTAGACAATATGCAGCGGACATGACAACATAGGCCTTTCTTTGCTATTCAACAACAATACGGCTTGCATGTCACGCCCTATCTGTGATTGGCTGAGAAGACGTAACGTAATTTAAATAGTTGGCGGGAACGTTTACGTCCCACATTGGCAACTTCAGCTTGCGTAAAAGTGGCTTGTTGTTACGTAACAGCTTGCAAATGGCGGCTCCTGTCACCGTGAAACCGGGTAAAACATTTCACCTACCTATGGCGCCGTGAAATCCCTTTGAATTTGCAGCAGGCGCAGTTTCGCATGAAGCGCAGTTTAAAGGCGTTTTCTACTGAAAGAAATAATAGCTTTCACTGTTTCCAAGTCAGCGACCACGGAGAACACAAATAACGTGCCGGTTTTTGTTTTATGCTTGGCAATACAATAAAATTATTTGTTTGGCGTAACAGCGACATAAGAGGGCAGTACAAGCCTCTCAATGACAAAGAGAACCCAACGCATGGAATTTGACCACACTCCTCCTAGGAAGCTTGTGGGTCACATGACAACTCAAGAGAAAAATAACAAAGGCAACTGACTGTTTTATTGATTACTGGGCTGATTGAGTTCATGCTTGACGAATCAGTAAATCGGCGGCATCGAAACGCTCTGCCGTTATCAAACGTAGAATTGTGCTGTCCTTACCGCGTCATACAACCGACGGTGACGGCCGTTTTTTTCTGTTACCATAAACTTGTAACAGCAGCAGACGATAGAGTGGCGACGGTGCCGGCCGGGAAGATGATAACGCAACAAAGCTTGCATTGAAGCAGAGAGCTCAATTATGTTACTAAAAGCGATTGAAATAAATGAATATATACGATAAAAAAAGATTGCGTCATGTTCTTAGCTCAATACCCGCCTATCGCTTGCTTTTGGATCGACGTTCCTTGATCGCCTTACGGTGTTGACACCAATTTTAACCTGAAGAAGTGTGTTTCTCTTGCCAACCTACGTCCTAATTTTTATAACACACTCCAAGTATTTTTATGTCCTTTATGCGCTATATTTGATAGCTCGGTTGTGATCTTTATGAGTGAAGCGTCAAATTACACTGCATGTCGCCATCGCTATACGGGCATCACGTCACTGATTGCTTACGTTTTGCCTAAGCAAAGAACACGGCGAATTCACCGTGAATTTATGCAGTCGAGAATGGGGCTCCACGTGTGGGAACGATTGGCGACCGCGTCTACCGGGCATGCTGCAGCCTATAAGGCGTATAATGAAGTTCAGTTCACAGACGCGGCGCCTGCTCAAATCAGGTATCCTTCCTTCGTCTCCGCCGTAGTTTCACTCTAATTTTTCTAGTGACACTACTGTTTTCCACATTCTAGTTGCCGCTGCGCCGTATTTGAGCTTCAGGCGAACCCTCTTATCTGGCTGCCTAAGTCGCAGCTTGCGGTGGCAGCGATGAGACATTTTCGGGGACGCTTATGAGCACGGCTGTTAGCGGACGGCTCACACGGAAAAATAAAAATATAAATGGGCGCAATAACATTTCCCACTAAAACAGTGAAGTGACGTGGACTTATTTCGCTTTAAGTAGCGACGAAGTTAAGGAATAGCATTGTTAATGGGCGCCAAACGCGGCGGGGGCCCAAATCAAAATGTCCATTGCGTGTCTACGCGCCGCTCGGTCAGAAGACTGGCCCTACTGCGGAAACAGTCCTCGGCAGATCCTCACCCGGTTTGGGTTTGAGCGTTGTCGAACATTCCGCAACACCCGTGGCGTTCGCCCCCGCGCACAGGCGCAGGGTCCGTCGGGCTACGAGCGCTCCTTGTATTTGCAGCTGCCGTTTCTGTCTTTTCTACGCTTTACTTTGAGTTTTGTGTCAACTACTTTGTACACGACAAAAAAATTACGCCCACCTCTCCTCGCGAGAACCCTGGTGTGATGCGACGCTGAGGGGGGGTTCAAGCGCAAGCGGAGAACAACCGTCGACCGAAAGGCCGCCGGAGAGCGGCACACCGGTTATATGTGCAGCGCGCCCGAAGGAGAGGAGACCGCGGAGAGAGAGAGAGAGTACTGCACATGCGCAGCACCGCGCGCAGCGCCGCCCACCGGCGGAGTGAGAGCGCGCTGGGCCGCACACCCGCAGATTTGAGAGTGTGTTCGCTGCGTCTGCAGCGGCTATGACGCAACACAATCCAACACAATCCACTTTAATCCAATCCAATCCAAATCTAATCCAAGCCAAGCCAAGCCAAGCCAATCGACTCCAATCCAATGCCCCTCGCGAGAGAGTGTTCGCTATCGGAGAGTAGAGGGGGAGAGTGGAAAGGCTGCGGACAACAACGGACGCACGCAGGAAGGACAGGGCCGACGACAAGAGATGCTCTGAGCGTTGCATCTGATAATTCTTTTGCCGGAGCGCGCATTTTCGGGTTTGAACTTTGTACCTGTCCGGGATTGGTACCTTTTAAGTGCGAATGCACTTTATAAGCGACCCCAAACCATCCACCGCCGCCGGCGGCGGCGGCGGCGTCGGCGGCGTCGGCGTCCGCAGTGCTCCTCTATATTTAAAAAAGAAAACAGCATCCGGCGCCAGGTTTCGATCCGAGGACTTTGCGGCCGCAGCGCGACGCTCTACCGACCAAGCCACGGACACTTTTTTTTTTCTCTTTATTACCGGTTTCAGACATCACAAAAACGTGCTACAGATAACAAACGCTAGCTTTGCCTAAGCCAGCGTATTATGTCTAAAAACGGGGCATAGACAACACTTTCTCTACTTCCTGCAGCCACTCGGGTGTACAAGGTTGACCCTTCCACATTTTTACAATGCGATGAACGCTTTCACAGAAATACTGCCTCGCGGGCCGTCCATCAACGTCCGAGTAACGAGCTGCCAATCGAGACCTCCATATTCCGTGGAGGACCAGCAACATCAATAGGTCGTAAGGCACTCCATTATCGTTCTCAACTGCCAGAAACCGTATACCATGAGGATCCAAGGGGAGTTCCTTTTTCAAAGTTCTCTGAAGTACATCCCACAAAAACACCGCATCCCAACAGTCCAAAAATACATGTTCAACAGTTTCCGGCTTCTTGCATAGCCAGCAGTCTGCTCCCCAAGGCACGAACAAACCCTTCTCAAGCATCCACGTTTTAACCGGGAGCACACCAACATGAAGCTTAAAGAAAAACGTTTTAACACCCGGCGGAACAACCATTGCTTTTACACGTTTCAAAACATTTTGTCCTGGTCCACTTCGAAACATGAAGCCACGGACACGACGCTGATATCAGTGTTAGTGACGCGCCTTATATCTTTAACGCATTCAAACTACGTCGTCAGCGGCGTGCGTTGGCGACTCAGCGGCGTTATAGCGGCTTGATAACTGCGTGGTGTACACGTGATACTACAAACCCGATGGAAGAGATGGAAGAGAAGGCGGCGAGGCGGTGGGCTGCGGGGGCCGAGCGCAAGCGCCGCAAGCGGGCCGACAACCGTGCATTCGCACTTTCACATTCTCCCCCTCGGGGAAATGCGGGGGAATTTTTTCTGCCGTGGCTCACTGGCTAAGACGTTGGGCTGCTGGTCCCGTGCACACGGGTTCGCCCCAGAGGCCGTTTTCTTTCTTTTTTCTTTGGCGGGGGCATAGCTGATTGTAGCTAAGAAGCGCCTTCCCGATTGGCTGCGAAAGTGGTGTCCAGAATGCGCTTTTTTGGCCTGTGGGTGCTGTTGAAGCAAATATAAGCTTGCTCGCCGGCATCACGGGGCCAGCCCCGGGGAACTCACTCGAGAGACGCTGCCGCCCGTCGTTGGGGCAATACCCCGGGAGACCTTCGGAGTCAGCTGTGTTCCGCCGGAGTCCTTCAATGCTTTGATTTGAAGGACTCTGTTTCCTTTAAGTGTTTTTCTTGATTAACTTCTCAATTTTTGTAAAAAGTGTATTGTTAGAAATTTCTATGTCTTTTATGTACGCCAATGTTATCAATATATTAATCCAGTTAACCTTAGAAATCTTTGAATTCCTCGACTGCTTTACGGCCGGAATCACCATGCTGCAGTAGCGGTAGCGGATACAAATCGATGCTACAGAGTGGGGGAGGTGCGGGGTACTACAAGAAATCAGCGCTGTAATATATATTCTCTTTATATTTCTGAATTTGTCTCCTAACCCATCTACCTGTCCCTTTGCAGACGGCTACAGTCGCTGGTTAAAACTCGCCCTAACCCTAATCAAACATGCTACGTGGTATATTTGTTTTTGTAGGTCCCAGATTCTTCCCTCTTTCCCGCTAATCCAGTCATGAAACACGGAGCGTCTCGAGACCTGATAAGCTTTCCCATTTGTTAGCGCGAACTCGGTAGACTTTCTTTTCTCGGTGATCGAGCGCACGGCAACTCCAGAAGGAAGCAGCGTTGCCGGAGAAACGCTCTTGACCTGGGCCCCCAATTAAATCGACAAAGGCACGCTTCCCGCCGGGGCGCGCGCCACTTGGGGAGCGCTCGAGGGCCACTTCTTCCTCAAAAGCCGCTGCAGCGGTGCTGCGGAGGCTGGAGTGGCGCCGAGTCTTTTCCAGATTTTACAGTGCCACGCTGGGGGGTTCTGAGCTTATTGTGTGCACGTTCCACTTACTGTTCTAGACTTGTTTTCCACACAAGTGTCTCCTGTGTCTAGCACATTTTGTTTTGGTTGTTACGTGGGTTATTCAGATGTTTTTGTTTTTGTTGGTTTACTGCAAGCGGTAAAGTTTTTCTAATTATAAAATCCACATAAAACCTGGAAGTTCGCAAATCAGGAATAAAATTCACGTGTTTGGAGTGCTTATGTACTGTCATTCACTTCTATTCCTTTCCGTGTTGCCAAACGCTGGGGTACTTTATTAAAAAAAGACACTACTGCAATAACAATATTTTAGATCCTACTGGCGTCAGAATGCTGGAAAGTTTGGTGCGCCATAGGAACACACGTTTTACCTGCATAAATGAGGAGGTAGTGGGTGTATGCAGACGGTAGGATATATTGTGGTCGACAGTACGAGGCTACGGACAAAGGCGGTCGTCTTCCATCGGCTCTGTACCGTGCGAGGTGTGTCAAAATGGTGGTAATACCCGAGGGCTTTCAATGCAACGAATTTTTGCTATACCTCTATTCCAATACGCCTTCTGGCTCATTTGGCATCGTAACAAAAGGAGATAAAACCCGCGCCGCACGTGTACGGAGCGGCAGCGCACACTCTGACATTCGCGCCTTTTTTCAAATCCATTGTTCGCGGCGTCGCAGCAGATAAACCCGCTACGCACGTACGCGGCGTGGCAGTATGCACTTATTCACGTTCGCACTCAGCAGACAAACTAATCACTCAAAATCAGTTTCGGACGAGAGCGCTGCAGTCGCGCTCACGTCAATGATTGCGTCGTAAAGTTTTTGTAGAGGTCATTAGCCTCGCTACTAGCAACAAACCATGAAGGCTGCAATATCAATCCTTTCTTTGCAGGTTTTTGCTACTGTTGTTTTTGTTTTACACCTTCGCAACACCAAATTTTGGGGGATTCAACGCACCAAAGCTACACCCGGACTATCGAGTGCATCGTAGTGGAGGGCTACGGATTAATTTAGACCACCTGGGGATCTTTAACGTGCGCTGAAATCTCGACAGAAAGGCGTTTTCGTTTTGCGCCTCCATCAGAAGAGCGGCCGCCGCGGCCGGAGACGAACCCGTGTTCTCGGGAACCGTTATTTATATATGGCCGTCCTGACGGCTGGCCCGTTGGGCCCACCCTATTGAAGAATATGACATTCGTCGCGTCTACCGATCTGGGCACAAACATCGAGCTATTGATGCCTTGTCTCCCCCCCCACTGGCGGCCTATAAGGCATGCCTCCACGCAAAGAATTTTGTTGTCTTCACTCACCGTTACTGATATGGACCCTCACCAGCAACGGATACCTGGATTTCTTCCATCATTACCATGGCCTGTATGTCCACCACGTCGACTACCTCACCCCCTCGGGTGCTGCGAAGGCAAGCTGCCCATTTCTTCGCGTAGGATGGTCTTCTCTACACCGTCAGTAGTACGCGTCCTACGGCAGAAAAATGGCTGCTCGTAATTCAGAGTCACTCGGGAGCCGAATTGCGCGCAGCCTTATATGCCTACGCCCAATGTGCTTATGCCGGCGTCCTGAAAACGTAAGCCCTATAGGCGCTATTATAGGCAGGGAAAGCAGGACTTTGTGTGCGCAAGTATACATTACGCAAAAATGAGGCGGCGGCGTGGCCGAACGACGGTTCGAAAAATCGGCGCTAGAGTAAAGAGTACAAAAGTGGTTGAACTGGAGTCTGAGGTTCGACCGCGGAACACACGCCATGCGAGCCCAACCTCATCCGTTACATCACATCTGATCATCGCTTACGTTGCGTCGGCGCGTTAAACCATACGATCAGTCGTCAAATTTCAGTATTTCAAAAAAAAATCCCTCTTACTAGATTGATAAAGGTAAAACATGTTTTCAGAAATTCCTGCATACATCGTAGCTCTGCAAACTTATCAGATTGATTTAGTTTTTGCGGGTAAGCGTTACTGATGCAATTGTACAAAGTTAAGTGTCAGGATTTATAAGGATTTCACTCGCCGAGTATTGCGGGACGCTGGAAGGAGTTTTCTATCTACTGTATCAGTTTAAGGTCGAGGATTTGAAGAGATGTCGAAAGGTTTTTGACCGATTCACATGTATTTTTGAACTGAAGATGCGCATGCCTAGGGCACCGCACATTTTTGCCCTCAAAAAGCACGCCTTGCGACAAAGCCACCTTTGTCTACGCGTCTTTGACGCGCGAGGTCTTCCAGTGCGCGGGACGTTAGTGTGCGTCTGTTAGTTTGTTTTTTTGTTTGCGTGTGCGTGCGTGCGTGCTCGCTTGCTCACTTGCTTATAGGCACAAAATGGCCCACAATAGGCGGCTGCTGCTACCGAAGGAGGCGCCCACCGCAACGGTGTCTTTAACTCTGCCGGCAGAACACGGGTAATAAAATCACGAAGACGTAGCTCTACATTTTTAATTTCATTTTTGTCTCGTCGTAATGCAGAGTTCGCCTATATTCTGGACTTTTGAACACCGGGGATACCGACATTTTCCAAATGCGCGGGACGTGTGCACTCTATGCTTAATTAAAGGTGCCGTGCCCTGACTCTACATCACGAACGGATGCATCTGCTCCCTGATTCTAGACCTTGTACCTATAATGCCATGGAACGCTAACGCAGCACGCCTTCCGTCAAGAGTTTGTATCTTTGTTTCAAATTCTGGGTCACATCAGCTACGCTGGTCATCCACCGTGAAAGAGCGGAATGACTCGTGATTCTTCTTGCGATAAAAGTGTGTTTCAAGTTACGTTCTCTTTTCACTCCTCTGCTCCCCGATTTGGTGACGTCGCATGGGACGACGCACTGGCGTGTCCTTGTGAGTATTTGGAGGCAATTAAGGGCGAGTTTAACCTGTATAAATTATGCGCGAACGAAGAAATGCGCGTTGTTAGCCAATAAATCGGTGAAATACATTGTTGAAGACTGGGATAGCGCCCAATTAGCATTTCCAACCAGTGTGGCGTGACGTGACAGGTGCTGGTGCTTCCTTTCAATCTGAGTAACGAAGAGCAGACAGAAGCGAATAAATTGAGAGAAAAAATGAATAGAAAACGTGTTTGGAGATGTTTGGGGCCCACAAATTTGATATCAGTAAGGAAATGTGCTATGATAACTTCAAGGGCAACTTTTCAGGCTAGAGCAGGGTGTTTGAGAACAAAAAGCTTTGCGGGGAAGTGCGCACAAAATGATGGGGCATGTGGGGCCAGCTGGAAGGAAATAGATACGATTCCGCACATTGCATTGGGATGTGATTGCGTCGATACAGGCCGATATGTGGGGAATATTCGGTTAACTGAATTGCCAGGGTTTGAAGGTATTAATGTGGAAGACATCTACAAGGCTCTAGAAGCAGCTTTAAAGGGACCCTGCAACACTCTTTGAGCAGTGCAAGTAAACCTGCGCGACGTTTAGATTGCACTGCCAGGAATACCTGAGCCAAATATTACACGTGCACGTGAAGCGGTGAGCGCGCAAGTCGCTGTGAAAGACGCGGAAAAACCGACCACACTCCCTTCAGTTCCCCTTATTATGCACCGTTGGCATGGCCTATACGACGTCATTCGGGACATGGCTGTCGGATCGGCTGTCACTGGTCAACTTCGCGGCTAATTTCTCCCATTTCCTGTGACGATCCACTGCCGTCAGCGCTGTGTGCGACCCTCTTCTATGCCTGAACCTGTAGGCACACTTTTGCCGTTTCTTTTGTGTTTTGAGTGCGCGCGGAGTTTGAGTGATGAGCTCAATACTTCCCTTTCAACCAGACCACTTGACAACCAACGTTTATTGTTCAAAGACGCCCTACCAGCTCGAGCGCGCGCTTGCGAGCAGGCAGCCATGCCTGCTAGCTTGTGGAGAAAAGGGGAAAACTCCCCGGCCTGCCATACATCGAAGGCCGCCGGAGAAGACACCGCGAGCTGCCCCCCTCTCCGGGAGAGATCGCGCAGCTTTCGTCGCGTTGTCCGCGGTCGAGTTGAGAGGGAACAATTATGCGCGATTTTTCATCGCACGTAGTTTCGGTGATAGTGGTCGGATTTTCATAATTCTTGCGGGAGGAGATTGCTGGGACGATAGACTTTACCTTAAAATACATTCCGAGTAGTCGACGGTAAGTGTTGCAGGGTCTCTTTAAGATTGGAATGCTGGTCAGGGTAAAGCAGAGAGGGGAATATAGAGTAGGACATCTACCACCTGTAACAGACAAAGTTTAATTTGCGTCTGGCGCTAAGCTCAGCGCAAGAATATTAAGAGTAGTATTATATAGATACATTGGCTTGTTCGGTGCGCTGACGCACGTCATCCCCACGATAAAAGGGTTTGAAAGTGTGAGCCTGGAAAATTGTAGTGTAGCACTCATGCAGGAACCTTTAGATAAGCCTGCAGTTTAAATAAATAAATAAATAAATAAATAAATAAATAAATAAATAAATAAATAAATAAATAAATAAATAAATAAATAAATAAATAAATAAATAAATAAATAAATAAATAAATAAATAAATAAATAAATAAATAAAATCAATCTTTCTATGAAAACGTGTTAAAAGTAAACTAAGGCTTTAGAGTTTAGAGTTCCGCTGGACGGTATAATAAATGATTACGTGAGTTTAACTATACAAAGCAACCACAAACAGCTGGACAAATGCACTAAGGCTGTATAATTTCTAATTAATTTAACAAATTATTATTAAAAGATACCTAACTTAGGAAAAAATATATTTATTTTCAGTGTCACCTCAATTCAGCAGTAGCTGGTTCTGCAAATTCAAACACTCAACACCTGTCATCGTAGTCATCTCTCCAATTCCTCCCAAAATCAAGTTACCGTGAATTGTTTCTA